>NC_136413.1:25350000-25677500 GCF_051521515.1 Lactuca serriola | reverse complement strand
TTTGTCTTGTATAGTTCATTTCAATAGATATTTTTTTAGGTAGGTGCATATTTGTACAATAGAGTAATAAAATAAGTAAAACTCTTGGCTACACTAAGCTAAGGTATTTTTCCGGGTATTTAGGACTGTGATGGGGTTCAAAACGATATTTTTCAACTTTTAATATCTAGAAAAGTATTTTTCTAGCATCCGGGATAGTACATGTGGTGAAAACTGATTTTCAGAAACCTCTCAAACTTTTTATAAACAACAAATTGAAGAAATAATTAATGAAAAAAATATTTATTTAATATACGAAAATTGATTTTTTATAGGTTTGAAAACCTCTTTCACAAACCGGTTCCAAATGCTTTTTTCTTGACCATATTTGAGGTTAAAGACCAATGAAATCATTTGACCATTGATTTGGTTTTTCTCTATATATAAAGAGTTTTATAGATCTCAATCAAATATTACTTGAAAGACAATATTTATGTCTCCAAAATTACCAAATGATCAATACTTGAAGGACCATAGTAGTAAAAGTGGTATTATTGATACAAAATATGAAAATTATACTTGTATTCTAACCTTAATAGCATTATACTTTCAAAGTATAATGCTTTAATAAGAAAATATGACATATAACTTAAACTAACTTGAAATTTGAAAACAATATTTAACTTGGAAAATTGTTAGAAAAGCTCAAATATTTTGGGAAAATTCACGATTAAGTCCTTTTTTTTTTTAACATAACAGATTTTATTTTTTGATCAAAGTAATGAAAAAATCTTTCTTTTTCTATTAATAGGAAATGACATATTATCGTGTAAAATCAAATAATTGGAACTTTTCTATTAAAAAAAATTTAGGACTTAATCGGAGCTTTTCCCAAAATATTATGACCTGTCTGACAACTTCCCTTGTATTTTATCTCAATTTATAAGATATAGAGCCCATCTTGTAAATGATTAGTTAATTTAGAATAAACATTTTTCAAATTTGTTAACCCTTGTAATTCTTTATCTATGTTTTATTTAATCTAGTTTACGTTATTAAAAAAAAGAGCTTTATAGATAATCTAAAATTTAATCTAGTTTATCTATAGATCAACTTTGAAATTGATTTATGCTAGTTTTTTGCTTTTTCATACTTTAAGGTTTAGCTCAATAATAAATAACGAAAACAATTTGTATTATAGTAATTGTATTTTTAGTTATATGTTTAACACAATATTTATTTATTTTTTATTTGATTTTTTTAATAATCTAGTCCAAAACCGCCCGGACCGAACCGGTTAAAAATCATACCAATTTTGATCAATTCCTAGAAATGAGAACCGACCCTAATGTCCAAAATAGGATCTAGATCTGGTCGACGGGTCCAAAATAGGGTCCAGATCTGGTCGCCGGGACCAAATGTTCACCCCTAATTTAACCAACTCATGTTCTCTTGAAATAGCCAATTCAACAAAGGCAATATAAACTAATATATGCAATGTAAGATATAAGTGGTCTTTTATGTGGGTATGCTTAGCTTAGGCCACTATATCCTAACTGAACCAGGTTCAACTTCAACAGATCATGCACAAGCTAGGTAATTAGTATTATATACATATCCTACAAAGAAAAGTTGATAAATAAAACCAAATTAACATAGAATTTAACATATTGACAAACAATGGCCTTAATATTTCTTGATTTACAAAATTTTAAACATGAGAAGGCATGGTACAAAAGATGCAGTTCAATTTTGTTGTATCGTAAGAGGTTTAAAGTAAACGATGCAATTCATAGGAGGTAGATGTAATGATCAAACAACCCCTCATAAACAATCACAACCTCCTTTCACCTCATCCATCTCTTCAATAAAAATGGACAATTTGTAACATCCCGAGTTCAGGAGTGCAAGTTCAGGGTTCAAAGTGTAAATGTGAAAGGGCAACTCGGCGAGTCCATGAGTGGACTCGGCGAGTAGGGTCGCGACTCTGGTCGCGTGTTAAGTGGCCAACTCGACGAGTCGACGGCTGGACTCGACGAGTTGGTGTTGTGTGGAGAAAACCCTAATTTCGGAGGATGAGCCCTATATAAAGGACATTATACCCTCCCCCCAGCCTCTTTACCCTCTCTTGAAGTCCAGAAAACCCTAAGGAGCATTTGTGAGTGATTTTGAGGGATTTTGAACATTAGAGAAGAGATTTTGGAAGAGATCTTGGAGAGTTAAGAGGCTTGGAGCAAGGGGCTTTGCTAGGACTCAGATTCTCTTCTGTTGGAGCTTCCTTTTGAGGTATTATTTTGTTGCTTGGGCTATTATTCTTCATTTTGGAGTATTTAGAAAGAATAGCTTGTGATGTTTTGAGTTTGGAGGTTAGATCTGAGGTTGCTACCTCAGATCTGGAATGGAGAAGGTCTAGAGTGCATTAAAGTCCCTGTTCTTGAGTGATTGGTGAAGCCATCTTGTCCCAAACCCAAACCCTAGAGTGTAAAATGCTTAGATCTACTTGGATTCACGTAAATTTTGCCACTTTACGTGATGGATGGGTTGTAGAAGGGTAGATCTATGGTTTGGATCATCTACATGGATTGGAAAGCCTCTGTATGGGTTAAGAGCTAGTGGTACTCAGCGAGTCACATGGGTGTACTCGGCGAGTTGCATGAAGGTGGGCAGGAACTCGACGAGTTGGAAGAACAACTCGGCGAGTTAGTTGAAGATATCCTTGGACTCGGCGAGTCTGGTCGAGAGGTCCTAACCTTCTTCTGGTTGAGCCGTGAACTGGTGAGTCAAGGGAGGATTCAGTGAGTTGAGTGCGAGGGGACTCAGAGTTGTGGGACTCGACGAGTCTCGGGGTGACTCGGTGAGTTGAGTCGCGGATTGGGGAAGTTCTGAGCATGGGGACTCGACGAGTCATCGGGTTGAATCGGCGAGTAGAGTCAGTCAGGAGGATGACTTTGACTTTGACTTTGACCAAGGGTTGACCAGTTGACTTCCAGGGGCATTTTGGTAATTGTTGGCATTTGTTTTGAGTTCAGTGTTTTGGTGTTGGCTAGTGGTGGAGATCGTGTCAGTGGTCGGAGTAGCTTGGGCTTATCTTTTAAGTCGGCAGTTGCGAGGTGAGTTATCCTCACTATATCGACAGGGTCTACGGCACCAAGGCCGGCCCTTTATCGGATTGTGATCCGGGTATCGTTGTTATGTTATTACTTTGCTATGTTGCATCCTGGTAGTTAGGATGGTATATGTTAGAGACCTGGTTAAGGTCGGTATCCTGGTATATAGGATGATGCTATGCTAGTGACCGGTTAGGTCGGTATCCTGGTTAGGATGATGTTATGCTATGTGATCTGCTAGATCGGTTTGATTGAATGTGATTATTATATGATTGAATGTCTATGTGCACATGGTTGTTGGACTGGGGTTGGGTTGAGGTGGGTCCTGCTTTGTGCTGTAGGCCAACATACTTAGGGAAGACCGGTTATCCCGAAGGCCCAACGAGCGGTCTGGATAGGTTGTAGTCCCCAAGAGGGCGGACCAAACGTGCCGAGGCTCGGAGAGTGGACCAGGCCGACTGAAGGCCCAATGCGGGCGGACCAGTCATACTGTAGACTCAGAGAGTGGACCAGGTGGATTGAAGGCCCGGTGCGGGCGGACCAATCACACTGTAGACTCGATGTATGTGGTTAGACTCGGAGGGTGGACCAGGTGGACTGAAGGCCGGTGCGGAGGACCAGTCACACAGTGGACCTGAAATGCATGGTTGTTCTGTGTTCTGTTATGATATGGCATGTTGTGCATGTATGGTATATGTGGTTGGTATTTTGGGGGTATCTCACTAAGCTTTCGGGCTTACAGTTGTGGTTTAATGTTTTTCAGGTTCTTCAGGAGACCCTGGTAAGACAAAGGCGTGATCATACCGCTCCTCATGATTATGTTTTATGATGTGGTTCTAGGAAGACTCTGATAATAATTGTATTGAAAACCTTTTTGTAATAACTTTATGAAACCGGGTTGTTTTTGAAAAATTTAAATTGGTTGGAATTTTTAGAGCGTTACAAGTTGGTATCCGAGCCTTGGTTTGAGTGAATTGGAGGAACATTCGTGTGAATCCAGTGTCAAATCAAGGAGAGTTTTCAAAAGAGAATTTAAAATGGTTTTCAACATGAGTAAAGGAGGACGCGGAGGTACGATCAGCCGGAGCCAGTAAGTAACCCCAAAATACCATACATGATATTTGTTTTTGAGCTTTGATAGAACATCATGCTAGTACTAGGCTAGGGATCTTTAGGATTTAATGATAATGTTGCGTGATTTATGATGCCTGCTAGCCTAGGGTTTCTTCTGTGGGAGATTTCCAGTGTTCCTCTAGGAGTGAGGGTTGAGTGCTTGTTATGTATGTTCTTCACTAGGGTGTAGTGGTGATAATTGATATAAATATGGGTAGGTGTGGAAGGTAGTATGGGCCCGTACTACTGAAAGCATAGGACCCATACGCTTATCAAAGAATCCACAACCTCTAGGGTTGGGTTGGGGGTTGGTTCCCGGGATAGTGGGAAGTATCTGAGATCTCGCGATGTTTTTCAGTATGGAGGTTACGAGGCATGCTGGGAGCGGATCCGGGTCAGGATCGGGAGTAGGAGAGGGCTGTCAGGGAGGGTCAGTACCGCCCGAGGTTAGTGGTCAGATGAGCACAGACGAGTTGGATGCTAGGATTCGTGAGATCTTGCATGAGGAGGTTGCTGCGTTGTTTCGGGCCGTGTTTCCGGAACTGGTTGGGTCGATCAAGACCGCCATGGTTGAGTATTTTGATGACCGCTATGCAGCTCTCACAGAGACGGCTGTCGCGGCGGCTACAACAGCTGTAGCAGCGGCAGGGGGAGGAGCCGACAGAGGTTTTCAGTATCGGGACTTCGATAATATGAATCCCCCTACCTTCGATGGAGTTCAGGACCCGATTGTTGCTATGAGATGGTTGTCGGATGTGGAGGGGTGTTTTTTCACGTGTTCATGCCTCGCTGATCAGAGAGTGAGGTGTGCTCTGAACCTGTTGAGGCTCGGGGCGAAGGATTGGTGGAGATTGACCACGGGGTCATATTCAGATGCGCAGAGGGCTGCGGTTTCATGGGATCAGTTCCGGGAGATGTTCAACACTTGTTATGTTCCGCGGGTGGAGAGAGAGAGAGGTTGACTCAAGAGTTCCTGGAGCTGAAGCAGGATTCAGAGTCGGTGACGGAGATTACCAGGATGTTCACTGAGAGGGCGATGTTTTCCCCTGAGTTTGCTTCGGAGCAGGCTCAGATGTCCCGATATCTGAGTATGCTCAATAGGGATATCAGGCAGTTTGTGTCTACGCAGAGGTGCGAGACCTTGTTAGAGTTGCAGGAGGCCGCCAGGCGGCGTGAGTTGGAGATTGAGTTGCAGTTGAGAGAGCAGAGGCAGGCCCCGGTACAGTCGCAGTCGGCGCCGAAACGGTCTAAGACCATTGATTCTAGATTGGGAGATCAGAGCAGCCGCACTTGTGGGAATTGTGGGAGGGGTCACACCGGAGTTTGTAGGTCCGGTGGTGCATGCCGCAAGTGCGGAAAGGAGGGGCATTATGCGAGGGATTATCGGCAGACAGCCCCGGTTCGGGATTTGAGGATTTGTTATCATTGTCATCAGGTTGGACACTTGAGGGTCAACTATCCACAACTTGATGCAGGACCGGTGCAGGCTCCAGCACCGGCCACTTTGAGGATTACGGGTGGAGGTCAGGGTGGAGCGGAGCCCCCAATGGCTCAGGGTCGTGCTTTTCAGCTTACATCAGAGGAGGTCAGGGCAGTGCCGGATGCAGCTGCGGGTATGTTTCTTTCTTGAGGTCTTGTTATCTTGTGATTATTATGGAGTATTGTATATCTACTAGTCGCGTTGTGTGATTTCTGGTATTGTTTTCGTTGTTCGTCGAGGGTTTTGGTATGGTTAAGGGTTTGGTGTTAGGAATTTCGTTGGTTATCATTCATGAGGATGTTAGTGGGAAATCTGGCTTTTGGTCGGAATGTCGGGTAGCATCTGCAGTCTGAGGAGTGGTTAGCTGAAGGTCGGGTTTCTTTCGAGCCCGAGATGATCAGTGTTGTTATGTAATTTTGTGAAGGTTGCTCGTTCTAGTGGGAACTAGTTCGTGTGTAAGGGATTGTGTGGTGTAGGGTTGATAAGGGAGGTCAGTGATGGCGACCGGTGTTTGATAGTCAATGCTCTAAGTGGGGGAGAATTGGAAAATTCTCCGGAAGATCGATGAGAAGGAGAGGTTGTTTAGCTGCTTGGGATTCAGCAGTGGTTCTGACAGCCAAGAGCATAGGCTGGTATGAGTAAGTGGCAGGCATGCGGGGCGGGATACAGACCAAGGGTGATTGATTGTGGAAGGCCTGGGATCAGGCCAGGATTGAGTATGTAGGATGGAGATTGAGTTCGGAGTCCCTAGAGGGCTAGAACAGTATGCATAGGAGGGTTTTCCTGGAAGGATAATTCGGGATGATGAATGCTAGTTGAGCGGTCCGGATAGACTAAAGGCCGGTGGGCGTACCAGTCAGGCCGAAGGCTCGGAGGACGGTCCAGGCAGGCTGAAGGCCCTGGAGGGCAGTCCAGACCTGCTGAAGGTTCTGAGAGTGGTCCAGATTGGCTGAAGGCCTGGTAAGGCAGTCCAGTCATACTGAAGACTTTGCATGTGTTGATTGATCGGTATGAGGAAATGGAATGAGTATGTCTCGATGTGTTAACATCAGAAGGTCTGGCCCCGGGTATTGATCGTGGTGAGTGGAAGGTAGAGCTTGGACTTGAGAGTCCTTGCGAGCGGATCCAGACCATGTGTGGTGCATGGGATAGCGGTTATGCTATGAGAGAATGGTGTAGTATTGGGTGAGCACCATGACACTTGTTGTAGTGACAAGGCGAGCAAGTGGATTTCCTTGGTAAGGAAAGGGAAAGGAATGTAGCTCCGAGAGGGAGTGTAAGTTCACGGAAGTGAAAGCAGTAGTGCAGAGTTATGATTGGGGTGTTCCAATTATGGTTGTTGAGTAGTGTGTCTGCGACTGTGGCATGGAATCACATCCGAGTTGGATGTTTGCTGAGGTCACAGAAGGAATTCCGAGGGTGTAGAGCCAAAAGGCTCGGAAGGAGTGCAGGGATGGAATCTTGGATTTCCAGTTTGATTTTGATCAAGGATTTATGTATGTATTAGTAATTCATCCTGGGGGATGTTTGGAGGTGTCGTCAGTGTATCGGGTTTTCCCAACCCGAGGATGCTAGAGCCAGTTCAGCATGGGTATGAGTTTGCGGTGGAGAACTCATGGGAGTTGCTCTGAGGATGAAGGATGTGTCATCCTGTCAGCATGGGGTGGACAAAGTTGGTCTCAGATCGGGATTCTGGTGGTTCAGGGTTATTTCTAGCTCGTATGATTCAAGTGATTGTTGTGTTTTGGAGCGAGTGAAGTATCATGGAGTGGTACTTGGTTGTTTAGTGTGGTTATTTGAGGATGAGGCCGGTGGCCGGCTTGAAGCGGTGGTCAGGGCACTGCAAGAGGGAAAGTTGGGTTTCGGGTTTCGGTGGTTGTATTTTGAGGAGCCTGGTCTGGTTAATGCTAGGTGGTGCATTGCGAGAGTAGTTTTGGAGTTGTGTTGCCGCAGGCTTCGAGGACGAAGCCTAATTTAATTAGGGGAGAATTGTAACATCCCGATTTCAGGAGTGCAGTTTCAGGGTTCAAAGTGTAAATGTGAAAGGGCAACTCGGCGAGTCCATGAGTGGACTCGGTGAGTAGGGTCGCGACTCTGGTCGCGTGTTAAGTGGCCAACTCGGCGAGTCAACGGCTGGACTCGGCGAGTCGGTGCTGTGTGGAGAAAACCCTAATTTCGGAGGATGAGCCCTATATAAAGGACATTATACCCTCCCCCAGCCTCTTTACCCTCTCTTGAAGTCCAGAAAACCCTAAGGAGCGTTTGTGAGTGATTTTGAGGGCTTTTGAACATTGGAGAAGAGATTTTGGAAGAGATCTTGGAGAGTTAAGAGGCTTGGAGCAAGGGGCTTTGCTAGGACTCGGATTCTCTTCTGTTGGAGCTTCCTTTTGAGGTATTATTTCGTTGCTTGGGCTATTATTCTTCATTTTGGAGTATTTGGAAAGAATAGCTTGTGATGTTTTGAGTTTGGAGGTTAGATCTGAGGTTGCTACCTCAGATCTGGAATGGAGAAGGTCTAGAGTGCATTAAATTCCCTGTTCTTGAGTGATTGGTGAAGCCATCTTGTCCCAAACCCAAACCCTAGAGTGTAAAATGCTTAGATCTACTTGGATTCACGTAAAGTTTGCCACTTTACGTGATGGATGAGTTGTAGAAGGGTAGATCTATGGTTTGGATCATCTGCATGGCTTGGAAAGCCTCTGTATGGGTTAAGAGCTAGTGGCACTTGGCGAGTCACATGGGTGTACTCGGCGAGTTGCATGAAGGTGGGCAGGAACTCGACGAGTTGGAAGAACAACTCGGCGAGTTAGTTGAAGATAGCCTTGGACTCGGTGAGTCCGGTCGAGAGGTCCTAACCTTCTTCTGGTTGAGCCGTGAACCGGTGAGTCAAGGGAGGACTCGGTGAGTTGAGTGCGAGGGGACTCAGAGTTGTGGGACTTGGCGAGTCTCGGGGTGACTCGGCGAGTTGAGTCGCGGATTGGGGAAGTTCTGAGCATGGGGACTCGACGAGTCATCGGGTTGAATCGGCGAGTAGAGTCAGTCAGGAGGATGACTTTGACTTTGACTTTGACCAAGGGTTGACCAGTTGACTTCCAGGGGCATTTTGGTAATTGTTGGCATTTGTTTTGAGTTCAGTGTTTTGGTGTTGGCTAGTGGTGGAGATCGTGTCAGTGGTCGGAGTAGCTTGGGCTTATCTTTTAAGTCGGCAGTTGCGAGGTGAGTTATCCTCACTATATCGACAGGGTCTACGACACCAAGGCCGACCCTTTATCGGATTGTGATCCGGGTATCGTTGTTATGTTATTGGTTTGCTATGTTGCATCCTGGTAGTTAGGATGGTATATGTTAGAGACCTGGTTAAGGTTGGTATCCTGGTATATAGGATGATGCTATGCTAGTGACCGGTTAGGTCGGTATCCTGGTTAGGATGATGTTATGCTATGTGATCTGCTAGATCGGTTTGATTGAATGTGATTATTATATGATTGAATGTCTATGTGCACATGGTTGTTGGACTGGGGTTGGGTTGAGGCGGGTCCTGCTTTGTGTTGTAGGCCAACATACCCAGGGCGGATCGGTTTTCCCGAAGGCCCAGTGAGCGGTCCGGATAGGCTGTAGGCCCCAAGAGGGCGGACCAGACATGCCGAGGCTTGGTGTAACGTCCCAAAAATACGAGCCAAAAATTTCATTTTTAAAACATGTACTTAGCAAAACATTAGGAATAAAACGTTCAACGATCATATCATTTCACAAAAGATATCGTATGTCTGGAAAACATTTTTATAAAGCATAATAGTGTTAGAGTACAATCCCCAGGAAGATCTCATAATGCGGAATACAAAACATGTGTGTGATGGGCCGCTACCGCGCCAGCTCCTTCCCCTTCGAAGAAGAGGTACCTGAAACCAAAACTGAAAACTGTAAGCACGAAGCTTAGTGAGTTCCCCCAACATACCACATACCATACATTCATATATCATGCATACTGCCGGGCAATTCTGGGGTGCCCGACCTACCCGGTACGGCCATTCTGGGGTGCCGACTACCCGTGTCAAGCCGTTCTGGGGTGCTGACTACCCATGTCAAGCCATTCTGGGGTGCTGACTACCCATCGGTCCTAACAACCAATCCTCGGGGACTATTTCACCCCCTACTGTTACTGTCACATATATTATAACATAACGTATTATCATACATACCTGGGGTGTCCGATCTACCCTTCGGTCCTAACGATTGAACTTGGGGACTATTCCCCTCCTACTACCACTATCGCATATAACATATCATGTCAGCATATAAAAATATCATCACATACTGTCAGACATATCTGGGGTGTCTGACCTACCCTTCGGTACCAACAACCGAACTCTACTATTATCACATATACATATCATGCCAGCATATAACATATCAGGTAGTAGCAAACCTAGATGATATCACAAAGACAATCATCTACCATACAACTCCTACTGGTGGGCCGGCATTGTGGTCGTAGACCCACTGCTACCGGAAGGTAACTCACCTCAAAGTAGCTGCTGATCTGTGTGGGAACTGACTGTCTTCTGCTGCTGCTGCTCCGAAAATCCTCCGGCTATAATTCCCACAAAACACTTAGTCAAATACTGCTAACCGACCTCAGGGTAAAATGACCATTTACCCCTAACCTAACCAAGAGTCAAAGTCAAAGTCAAAGTCAACTGCCAGTTGACCCGACTCGCCGAGTTGGCTTGCCAACTCGCCGAGTCCCTATCCCTTTGTCTGACCATAAACCCATCTCTACTCGTCGAGTTAGGCATTGACTCGATGAGTTTTCCTTCTAAACCAAAGGCCACTAGTCCTTCATCCTACTCGCCGAGTTGTATGAACAACTCGCCGAGTTCATCTTCATCAGAAGAACACTCTATGTTGTGACTCTTCGAGTTGTATGAACAACTCGCCGAGTTTGTTCTTGAGGCAAGAAGATTGCCTTGAACTCTCCGAGTCATGGAATTGACTCGCCGAGTTGCTTCATGGGTGAGTCTGGCTTCCGAATCATTGAGTCCCACCCCATGACTCACTACTCCACCCCGCAACCACGAAAAGGGGGAAAACTCGGGGACTCGCGACTCGACTTGCCGAGTCCGATGAACGACTCGCCGAGTCTGTCACATGCAAATACTATATACTCGATTTTTCTTGAATCCAACTCATGCCATTCATAGATCTGGGTTTCTAGGGCATGAATAACACGTAAAGTTTCCAACTTTACATGTAAATAATCACCAAAGAAGGTTTTAGGGCTCAAAATGCACTAAAAGGGTAGATCTAGGGCTTTCATGCAATATGGCTCCATAAAGGTAGTAGATCCAAGCTCCTGGAGCTCAATCATGCCTAGATCTAGAGGCTAAGCAACTTATTACAAACCCTAATACACATTCAAGCTTGGGGAAAGGCTCAAGAAGGATTTTCATGGAGCTATATGGGACTATAAGCATGAAAACAGGGGGAAACCGAGTTATACCTCAAGGAAATCACCGAGATAGCACAAGGATGCCTGGCCTCCTTCTTCTCTTCTTGATCTACTCTTCTTTCTTCTCAAAATCTTCAAGAACACACCAAAGCACTTCAATCTCACAAGGAATAAGGGTTTGAACGATGTTGGGAGCTCTGAGGGTGAAGGGGGCGAGGTTAGGGCGCATAAGATTGGTTTAAATAGGGTGCAAACCCTTGGAATTTAGGGTTTCATCAAACAGCGGGGACTCGCCGAGTCCAGAATGTGGACTCGCCGTGTTGCCAACTTAAACGTGCCCCCAAACCCGTCTCTACTCGGCGATTCGGGCCTACAACTCGCCGAGTCCAAGGCTAAAATGTAAAATACTTAGATAAATTTTACGTACCAGGAACCAGGTGCTACACTCGGAGAGTGGACCAGGCCGACTAAAGGCCCAGTGCGGGCGGACCAGTCATACTGTAGACTCAGAGAGTGGACCAGGTGGATTGAAGGCCCGGTGCGGGCGGACCAATCACACTGTAGACTCGATGTATGTGGTTAGACTCGGAGGGTGGACCAGGTGGACTGAAGGCCGGTGCGGCGGACTAGTCATACAGTGGACCCGAAGTGCATGGTTGTTCTGTGTTTTGTTATGATATGGCATGTTGTGCGTGTATGGTATATGTGGTTGGTATTTTGGGGGTATCTTACTAAGCTTTCGGGCTTACAGTTGTGGTTTAATGTTTTTCAGGTTCTTCAGGAGACCGTGGCAAGGCAAAGGCGTGATCGTACCACTCCTCATGATTATGTTTTATGATGTGGTTCTGGGAAGACTCTGATAATAATTGTATTGAAAACCTTTTTGTAATAACTTTATGAAACCGGGTTGTTTTTGAAAAGTTTAAATTGGTTGAAATTTTTAGAGCGTTACAAAATTAGTGCCTCAACTGTTAATCTCATTTTGTGGGTCTTTTCTTACATGTATTCAGGATATCATATTAATCTCATCAGGATATATAAAATTAGGATCACACACAAGCACAACAAACAATCATTTAAACCAAAAAAGCTTACCATGAATGATAATATATTATTTGTTCATAAAGGAAAATAAGGACTTATATTTCTCCTTGTAAATAAAAATATTTGATTTATTCTTGCAGCCCCACATTTCCCATTATATGTGAACACTGCACCAGATAAAAACAAATGGCATCCCATTCTCTTTTGATTTATTCTTGCAGCCTCACATTTCCCATTATCTGTGAACACTGCACCAGATAAAAACAAATGGCATCCCATTCTCTTTTGCTTATGTACAAACATATAGCATTTATCAAATTCCTGCAGGTCCTAATAAAGGTACTCCTTATGCCACATGTAACCATATAATTTACACTGCACACCAAATTTAGTTTTTTTTGCCTTTGTAAAATCATATAATCATGAATCCGTTGTAGATGATTTATATAAATCGAACCGTTCATTCCCATCTTAATCATCTTAGTGATATTCCTTTTTAAGCAAAAAGACCCTCCAAAGTCCATTAAACCTTAATTTCACAAAAACAAAATCATTACATTAAGATAAAAGTTCATAATATTAAAAAAACTTGAAAGTGCTAAATTCAAATTTCCATATGGAATTTACCTATGCACCATTTCCTTGCAATCTCTTTATCTAAAAGATGAAAATATCGGAAAACAGGCTCTCGAAAACTCAACCATCATCTTTGTCTTATCAGATCTAATTTCAATTTTCTGTAATGTTGGGCCATTTCACATATGGATCTTGGTTTTTTAAGTTAACAACCAGTTGGGAAGATGAAGACATACCTGCTTCAACTGGTTTTATCTTCTTTTACAAGCTAATTTCCATGGAGGTATTTAGTTCTAAATAATCCATTGTGCTTCATTTTGATAGTTAAGAAGTTATCAATCCATATACATAATACCATCTTCAAGAACATTGAAAAAATGAATAGATTAGTAGACAAAATCATAGACAATCGTAGTTATTAATATACAAAAATGGATATGAGAAAATACCCACATACATGTTAAGAACATTGAAGAAGCACATAGAGAGGGTTATAAAGCAAAAATATAACACCAAGACCAAAAGAGAGGACATTAACTAGTCACTGAGGGTGACGTTGGTTGATTGCATATTGCTCTAACTTATTTCTTGAGTAGGTCCTTTAAAAGTCCTAAATAAAATAAGATAAAAAGAACAAACCCAAAAATGAAATAGACCGTGAAGTAAATCTTCAAACTGAATCAGATTTGGAATCCATCTTCGAATCGAAGCAAACCTTGGAGTCAATATTTCGTTCTTTTGATCAAAAAACAAAAAACAAAGATTTAAACATCAATTTGCACAACCCATTAAAATCCAAGATCAATTTGAAAATGGTGATAGAGTAACGTCTAGGTTTTAAGACACACACACAAACACAAAGAGAGAGACAAAGAGGGAGAGATTGAGGAAAAGCTAGAATAGAAAAAGAGAGGAAGAGAGCATACCTAAAGTGGAAAAGCTCAAAGTATTTTAAAGTTGGTCATTATAGAGATGGTATCTGTAGAAGTCCTGCAAGAACAAGGTTAATAACAAGAGTTGGTTTGAAGATCTGTAAATCGAGATCTGGTGGTAGCCTCACATGGAAATAAACTCGAAAACAATAAAAACCCTAACTTGTAAAAAAAGGAACCTGATAAACATTCACAAAAAAGAGAGACCTAAAATCGTGAAATCATGAAAGATGGATAGATCGAATGTAAAATCATCAAGATCACTGGAGTCGTTCAAATCCATCCCAATCAAAATAAAACCTTGAAAAATCAAAAACTAAAAAGAAACTTGAAATTGACCACAACACGGTTAGAAAGAGAGAGAGAGAGAGAGGGAGGGGAGAGAGAGAGAAAAAAATAGAACCTGGGTAATGAGGGCAATGAATGGCGGTGACTTTCTAGCCTTCTTCTTCTCAAAAGAAATCAGTAAATATAATACGATATCAATCAACCCTAAAATCAAAATTATTTATAGGAACTTCGATTGGAAGGAATTTTTAGAGGCGAGGATACTGGCGGACGTAGGTGGTAAAGGATGATGGTGGTCGCGATCATGACGTTGGAATTGCCTGTAGGTGGTAACTGGTTGAATTGGGTGAAAGATATTGATAGCTTCATTTTATTTACTTCTTTTTATAGGTTTTTTAGCACAATCCATCTTATTTTAGTCAATCTTCATGCATATTTTCTCTTTTTTGTCATTTTTCTCCTTCACCGGGCACTTTCTAGTTTTGAGCTTAATTGCAGGATTTTCCGATGACTATTTGTTATTGGAGGCTTAGAAGGATGCGGGACTCATGGAGGCATGTGATTTGCTTGCGGACTTGAAGTGGTGCGATTGGGCTAGGTGCATGCGTAAAAGAAGAAATCAATTTGGATCTAATTTATGGGCAAAGATGATGATGAGACGGCGCGGAATCGAGCTACAAGAAATTGGAGGAGCGCTGGGTCAATTTTTAGAAGGCTTTGGAATGGCAAATGGGTCTTACAGAGTTATGATTATGGGCTGAAGTTGAAGAAATGAAGACTGGGCTTAAATGCATGTTAAATGGCCCAACTCTCACATTCAGCGTGACCCACGCGGTCCGCATGGATCCATACGCGGTCCGCGTGAATTGTGCTGAGTTGTTTCCGGGTTTTGACTTGTTGACTCTATTTGTGGAAGTTTGGTGGGTAGCTTTTGGTCTCTTTTTGAATCCGGAAATTGACCCTCTTTAGCTGGAGATTGGAGGCTCATTTGGGGAAAACAAAAAAAAAGAACACATTCCATTTTTTTTCTCTTTAAGAAGTTTTGGGAAGATTTGAAGAATATTTGCAAGATTAGTGTAATTTCCTTACATCTTGCATCTAAGACAATGTTTGGTACCTCTAATACCTCTTGTTATTGTTTAATCTTAGCCATGCTTGGCTAGATTTTCATTTGGTTGACTTGGATATAATTGCTTGAATGTTTTGGTTATTTTGAAGAACTCCATGAACTTGTGTTGAATATTTATGATTATATTTTCTATGAAAAATTCATTCATGTTTATATATCTCTAGTCATGAATATTGATATATGAATGTCATCTTTGTTGGTTAAATTCTTGACTAAGTAATAGGTCTTCAATTTAACAAGCAACAATTAGTTTAAATGTTTGTTTTCATTTCATTTAGACTAAGAAAACATTTTCTCCATAGTGGTAATGAAAGCAATAGATTACTCTTTGGATTTGGTGACTCTTAAAACCTAATGCTAATTGATTTTCACAAAATTACATGCTTCATTAGTTTTGTGACTTTGATTTAGGAAATGTGTTATGAGCTTCTCTAGTCATTTTAATACAAAAAGAAGAGTTGAGGCAAGTTATGCTTATAAATTGCTATAGCCAAATTAGATTACAAACACAAGTATTGCACCTTGGTATTCTCATGATTATTTAACCAAATGTTCAAGTAATGAAAGTCTAAAGTCAACCATCTTTCCCTTTATTGATTTTACATCAAACTTTTCTTTTGTTGATTTTTGTTTTTAAATCTTAGTGCAATTCTAGTTTTCTTTTAAACATCTCAAAACATCAAAACCCCCATTTTCAATTTATTGTCATATTCCAAGTATTTTTGCAAAGAGATTTCTCATAGAGTTATAAATTGAACCAGTCTCCGTGGATTCGACCCCTTTACCACTATACACTATTTTAATGTGTGATATTTAGGGTTATTATTTGTGTTGGCCTCGACAACCACCAAAATTTTTTGACGCCGTTGCCGGGGATTGGTTTATTTTTAATTAATTTGTTTCTCTATGCCGAGATCTCAGCGTACAGGTGACTTGATTTACAATCCGGAAATCGAAAAAGAAGCAAGGCGTTTGGCGAAGGAAAAACGAGTTGAACATGGTCAAACTTCTAACCCCCACGGGGACCCGGAGGTTGAAACCGCTTCATTAAGTGATATAGAACCCGATTCTAGTCCCGACCCTCGCCAATAAATTCTCGAAACACCACCCCTACAACAAAATCCACCCACTATTGAACCAATTGCAATGGCGGACGGACGAGAAGTTCCTGAAAGAACTTTGAGGCAAATGATGGAGACCGATGTTACACAAACTCCAACCGGTATCAATTACCTGGTTTTGGAAGGAGGCTCGGAGTTGAAGTCAAGTTTAGTCCATCATCTACCAACTTTTCATGGATTGGAGAATGAAGACCCTCATAAGCATTTGAAGATGTTCCACATTATTTGCACTAGCATGAAGACACAAGGGTCAACCGATGACCAAATTAAGCTAAGGGCATTCCCCTTTTCATTGGCCGATAGAGCAAAAGATTGGTTATTCTATCTTCCACCGGGGTCGATCAACTCATGGACCGACATGGAAAGAGCTTTCCTTGATAAATTCTATCCCGCCTCAAGAGTCTCAAGTCTTAGAAATGAGATTTGTGGAATCCGCCAAGGTCAAAATGAGACTTTCCATGATTATTAGGAGAGGTTCAACAACTTGTGCTATAGTTGCCCACAACACCAAATTCCGGAACAACTCCTCATTCAACACTTCTATGAGGGATTGTTGCCAATGGAGAGAAGACTAGTTGATGCCTCAAGTGGTGGAGATGTCTTTAGTAAAACCCCACAACAAACAAGACAAATTTTCAACACCATAGCCGCAAATTCACAACATTTTGGCCCTCGCCAAGACATGAAGAGAGACACACAACACAAAGTCAATGAAGTGGGAACATCAAATCTTGAGTCTCAAATAAAAGATCTAACCTCCGTTGTCCAAAAGCTAGCCATGGTACAAACTCCACAAGTGATGGTTTGTGGAATATGTGCAACAATGGGACATCCTACGGATATGTGCCCCATCCTTCAAGAAGATGCGGAACATGTGAATGCCACGGGAGAATTCCAAAACTACCACCACAAACCATCCGGTTACCAAAATGCATATAATTCGAGTTGGAAGCCAAATCCCAACATGAGCTACAACTCAAGACCATTGCCTCAAAATGCATTGGTTAGACCGTCCTATCCACCACCACAAACTCAATACCAACATCAACAACCACACTATCAACCCAAACCGCACCCTCCACATCATCATCAACAATCTCCTCAATCTCAACCAAGTAGCTCCGGAATGTCTCTTGAAGACATTGTCAAATCTCTAGCCACTAGTACCCAACAATTCCAAAAAGAAACAAGGACTAGTATCTCCAACCTTGAAGCACAAATGGGAGATATAGTTACATCCATAAGCAAGTTGGAATCCCGTGGTAAACTCCCTTCTCAAACCGAAAAAACCTAAATGTCAATGTGGTGACCTTGAGAAGTGGCAAACAAACCGGAGAAAGTAGTTCAAAGAAGAAACCAAGAGAAGAAGAGGAAGAAATAGAGATCCTCCCTATTGAGGATCCCATAGCTAAGAATGATGCACAAGCCGGAGTCCCAAAGAAGACTACTCCTCTAGTGACACCAATAGCCACTCACCCACCGTTCCCCTCCCGATTTGCAACTTCAAAGAAGAATATGGAGGAGAAAGAGATCTTGGACACCTTCCGAAAGGTGGAAGTGAACATCCCTTTACTTGATGCGATCAAACAAATTCCGAGATATGCAAAGTTCTTGAAGGAGCTTTTCACCTACAAGAGAAAGTTGAAAGGGAACAAGAAAATCTCGATGAACGAAAACACATCCGCAGTTTTACAAAGGAAGCTTCCACCCAAGTGTAAAGATCCCGGAATGTTCACAGTCGCTTGCAAGATTGGAGATGTCACCTTCAGTAGTGCTATGCTTGATCTTAGTGCCTCTATAAATGTCATGCCTTACTCGGTGTATGAATCATTGAATGTCGGACCCTTAAGCGAAACCGGTGTCATAATATCTCTCGCGGATAAATCAAGTGTCTTTCCTAGAGGTGTTTTGGAAGATGTCCTAGTTCAAGTAAACCAATTGGTCTTCCCGGCGGATTTCTATGTGATTGACCTAGACGAACAAGTATCCTCAAAATCGGGTATAATCTTACTTGGGCGACCATTCTTGAAGACGGCTAGAACGAAGATTGATGTGTATGCGGGAAGCTTGACAATGGAGTTTGATCGTGAAACAATAAGTTTCAACATTTATGATGCTATGAGATATCCTAGTGATGTTTCCTCTTTGTGTTTTGTTGATATTATTGAACCAATGACCCAAGAGTTGTTCGAGTTGTGTGATGATGACATGTTAGAGATGATCTTGAGCAAAGGGTTTGACTGTGCAAAATTGGCCAAGAAATTGAAGCTTTACTCATTAGACCCCGAAATTGAAAGATTAGTCAACAATTTGGAAATCAAGAAGACCACCCAATTTAGTGTGAAGCAGATTGAATTACCTCAAACTCACACGAGATTGCCACCCTCCCTTGTCCAACCGCCCGAATTAGAATTGAAGGTCCTCCCTCAACATTTGAAGTACGCGTACTTGGGAGACAACGAGACTCTCCTAGTCATCATTTCAACTCACCTAACCAAGTGCGAAGAGGAACAACTCCTAAAGGTGTTGAGGGAACATAAAGAAGCAATGGGTTGGACGATTGCGGATATTAAAGGATTGAGTCCCTCCACTTGTATGCACAAGATCCTAATGGAGGATGAATGCAAGCCAAGCCGGGACGCACAAAGAAGGTTGAATCCGCCAATGATGGAAGTGGTCAAGAAAGAGATTTTGAAGCTCCTAGACGCGGGGATGATCTATCCAATCTCGGATAGCAAGTGGGTGAGCCAGGTGCAAGTCGTTCCAAAGAAGACGGGAATCATGGTGGTCGAGAACAACAAAGGTATGATGGTCCCCACTCATGTGCAAAACGGGTGGAGAGTATGTATTGACTATCGCAAACTCAATGCAAGCACAAGAAAAGATCATTTCCCATTGCCTTTCATTGACCAAATGTTAGAAAGGTTGGCCGGGAAATCTCATTATTGTTGCCTCGACAGGTATCCCGGTGGCACCGGAAGACCAAGAAAAGACGACATTTACATGTCCATTTGGTACTTTTGCATACCGGAGAATGCCATTTGGATTGTGTAACGCCCCGGCCACTTTCCAACGTTGTATGGTTAGTATCTTTTCGGAATACGTTGAAAACATAATTGAGGTTTTTATGGATGATTTCACGGTACATGGCAACTCCTTTCAAGAGTGTTGACCAATCTCACCAAAATTTTAAAAAGATGCATTGAAACAAATTTGGTTTTAAATATTGAAAAATGCCATTTCATGGTGAGTCAAAGTCTCATTTTGGGTCACATTGTGTCTAAAAAAGGAATTGAGGTAGACAAGGCCAAAATTGATGTTATTCAAAGCTTACATTACCCGACTTGTGTTCAGGAAGTTCGTTCTTTTTTGGGCCATGCAGGTTTCTACCGAAGGTTCATCAAGGATTTTTCAAAGATAACAAGACCAATGTGCCAACTCTTGCAAAAGGAAGTCGATTTCGAGTTCAATGAGGCGTGCAAAGAAGCTTTTGACAAGCTCAAAGTGTTGCTTACATCCGCTCCCATCATGCAAGCACCAAATTGGGATCTCCCCTTTGAGATCATGTGTGATGCAAGCAACTATGCAATAGGCGCCGTTTTGGGTCAAAAGAATGGGAGGGCCTCCCACGTGATCTATTATGCATCAAGGACACTAGACAATGCTCAAAGCAACTACTCTACCACGAAGAAGGAGCTATTGGCCATAGTGTTCGCCTTGGAGAAATTTAGACAATACCTACTTGGTACCAAGGTCATAGTGTATTTGGATCACGCAGCTCTTAAGTACTTGATGACGAAGAAAGATTCAAAGCCGAGACTCATCCGGTGGATCCTACTGTTACAAGAATTTGACTTGGAAATCCGGGACAAGAGCGGATGCGAGAACCTCGTTGCCGATCATCTAAGTCGGATCACTTCAAATGAAACTCCTCTCCCATTACGGGACGAGTTTCCGGATGAGCATCTCTTTTCCATTACCCAATCTATTCCTTGGTATGCCGATATCGTTAACTTTTTGGTCACAAAAAGGTATCCCGACACATTCACACGTGCTCAAAAAGACAAGTTGAAAAGTGATGCAAAATACTATGTGTGGGATGAACCTTATTTGTGGAAACATTGTCCCGATAAAATCATTAGGTGATGTGTACCCCAACAAGAGCACCAATCCATTTTGCAATTCTGTCATGAATTTGCTTGTGGGGGACACTTCGGACCTAGCCGGACTTTGAGAAAGGTCCTTGAGTGTGGATTATTTTGGCCAACCATGTCACGCGATTGTTATATGTTTTGCAAAAGTTGTGAGCGGTGCCAAAGGACGGGAAACAATTCACAAAAGAACCAAATGCCCCAAAATCCAATCCTTGTTTGTGAAATTTTTGACGTATGGGGGATTGATTTCATGGGCCCATTTCTCGTATCATTTGGCAACGTTTATATTTTACTCGCGGTTGACTATGTTTCTAAATGGGTTGAAGCCAAAGCCACAAGATCGGACGATGCCAAAACGGTTATCGAGTTTTTAAAGTCTAATGTTTTTGCGAGATTTGGTGTGCCTAGGGCTTTGATTAGTGATAGAGGGACGCACTTTTGCAACAAAATGATGGAGGCTTTATTGAAAAAGTACAACATGACCCATCGTGTCTCTACAGCCTATCACCCTCAAACGAATGGTCAAACGGAGGTTTCGAATCGTGAAGTGAAGTCTATTCTAGAGAAAACAGTGAATCCGACAAGGAAGGATTGGAGTTTGAGACTTGACGACGCCTTATGGGCCTATCGGACTGCGTACAAGACCCCGATAGGAATGTCCCCGTTTAGGTTGGTCTTTGGAAAGCCATGTCATCTTCCCGTCGAGTTAGAGCACCGTGCATTTTGGGCGGTCAAGCAATGCAATTTCAGCATTGACGAGGCGGGAAGGCATAGGAAACTTCAACTTCAAGAGCTAGAAGAATTGAGAAACGACTCCTTTGAAAACGCAAGGATTTATAAGGAAAAAACGAAGCTCTTCCACGACAAGTCCATCACCCGGAAGAATTTTGAACCGGGGCATAGGGTCTTACTTTACCATTCATGATTGAAGTTATTTCCAGGAAAATTAAGGTCAAAATGGATAGGTCCATTTGTTGTGTTAAAAGTTTTTGAACATGGAGCAGTTGAAATTCAAAGTGAAGAAACGGGGCAAGTTTTTAAAGTCAATGGGCATCGATTGAAACCTTTCTATGAAGGTTTTAATGCGAATATCTTAGAAGTCATCCAATTGGATGCCCCGGTGTACTGAAATCAAGAAGGGAGCACGTCTCGCCAAAGACGTTAAAGAAGGACATTTTTGGAAAACTAAAAGTTTTCAACTTTTCTAGTTTCGAATAAATGTCGTGGTTGGTTCATTTTTGGATTTAACATCTTTTCTCCTTTATTGAGAAAAAAAAGAAGAATGTTGGAATTAAGGGCCCGGTGTTCGTAATGGTGATTGAGCAAAAAGAATGTTGGAGTATGTCATCTCAACACACGCGGTCCGCGTGTTATCGAGCCCCTGTCCGCGTGTTTATTAACACGGTCCGTGTGTGGTCTCTCTATCGTCCGCGTCCATTATCAGAAAAAAAAAGAAGAGTTTCATCCCAACACACACGGTCCGCGTGTTATCGAGCCCCTGTCCGCGTGTTTATTAACACGGTCCGTGTGTGGTCTCTCTATCATCCGCGTCCATTATCAGAAAAAACAGAAGAGTTTCATCCCAACACACGCGGTCCGCGTGTTATCGAGCCCTTGTCCGCGTGTTTATTAACACGTTCTGCGTATCCTCCCTATATCGTTCGTGTCCATTAAAAAGGAAACAGAACACATGCAGTGAAACTCACGCGGTCCGCGTGTACTCGATAACTCGTCCGCGTGACCTGTTGACCAGCGTTGACTTTTTATTTGACCAGGGTTTGACCGCCAATTGCCCCACCTTACATCCAGCCGGCCCTTTCTTCTTCCCCACTTCTTCTCCTTTTCTCCCTAACCTCCATTAAAGAACCTTCATCTCCATCACTAAAACTCACTTTCCCGTCAAACGGCAGGTCGGAATTTCGCGAGACCACCGCCATTCTTCTCCAAATTCAGAGCTCTACAAACCCCACTAAAACAATGGTCCGATTTGTTGCTGTATCTCGGGGCGCCACCACTCTCACGCCGCCACTTTCCGGCCGATTTCCGGCCAACTCCGGCCACCTCTCGCGATTCCACCACCACCATTGTGCTCCTCTTGGGCAAGGCTACAAACCCCACCAAAAATATTTCCCAAAGCTCGCCGGAACATTTCGCCAGAATTTCAAGCCATTGCCGGATTCGTCGGGTTTTCGCGGTAAATTGCTTCTCTCGGGATATCAAACAAAAGTTTAAAGCTTGGGGTGAAGAGTTGCAAGATTGTCAAATACCAAGTTTTCGCGCGCAAACTTTGAACTTTCAACTAAAACGGGTATTTTCTTTCCTTTGTTTAATTGATCAAGATGCATGTCCATTCATATGCTATTGTATCCAATGAATTTAGGAATCCCTTCTTGCTTTGATTATTGAATAGCCTTAGAAGCTCATAGGAAATTAGTTGGTGATTTGGGGTGGACATATTGTTTGTTGAAATTGTGGTTCGTGTAGTGGTCATTTTTTTTCGTGCAGGAAGCCCATGTCTACTTCTAGGAAGCGTTCGGCTGCTAGCCGAGGCAAAGCCCCAGCAAGAGATCAAAGCGATGCTCCCGATGTCCCAAGGTTTCGGGATGCCAAGGCATCCGAAAACTACACAAAGAGCTTACCTCGAAAAGTTGCATCTACCAAATTCGTGTGCAAGCCCACGCTTATATCACTTGGGGTTCTTGAAGGGGTCACCCAATTGTTTCGTAGCATTGGGTGGGAAAACCTTCTCAACCTCATGGCGCACACTTACGAGCTCCCCACTAGAGAGTTTCTCGCCGACAGCGGGTACGACAGTGAAAAAAAGAAAGCCGCATTCCAGCTTCTAGGGGACCGAAGGTACATCGATTTTGCAACGATAAACGACATCTTGGGCTTGCCTTCTTCAAACACATCCACGATTTTTGACGTCCTACCTGTTGAGTTCAATCACGAGACATTTTGGACGGAAATCACCGGGGGTATCTTCTCGTGTGCCGGTCAGGATAAAGCAACATCTATCATCCACCCATGCCTCCGCATTGCCCATCGCATCCTGGTGTGTACGGTTTTTGCCCGCAAAGAAGCCGGCCAGGTCACAAAAAATGAACTCTTCTTCCTTTGGTGTATGAAGAGGCGTGAAAGGCCGCCAATCCCGGACTTTGCTTCATTCTTCTTCCACAAATGCGCCCACATGAGATCCAAGACGTCCGGTGATATTTGCATTGGGGGATTTGTCACACTTTTGGCTCGCGGTCTTGACATCGAGGTTCCTGATGAATTCCAGCCTGTTGACAGCAAAAATCTTTTGGATGAGCGCACCCTCATAAACATGCACCACATCCGTCGCAGGAACAGGAGCAGCTTCACGTGGTTTTGTCCTTAAGGGGTCGGGTATCTCGTTCTTCCCGACCCTCGAGTCACCAACTTCACCTTCCACGATCGCACTCAGTGGAGACTCGCGAGGATCATCACTCAGTCAGTCAATGAGGATGTGCTCCAAGACCAAGATGATGACGAGATGCCTATGGATGACGAGCCCGGCGATGCGCCCACCCATGGTCCACAGCCTGCCCAGCCTCAAGCCCCTCCCGGGTATTACCCGCTTCCCCCCAATTTTGCCAAGCGATTCGATGCGCTTTGTGTCTCACACCAAATCATGTCCCAACAAACGCACCATATGTGGGGATGGCACCAATCCTAAAACCATTTCGAGAACGTCCCACTTCCGCCCTCCCTATCCATACCCCCCACCCACCCATCCTTATCCCCCTCCACCTTACCCTTACCCCTACCCCCAATACCCGTATCCTCCTCCCGATCCGCCGGTTTAGGTACTTTTGCCTCGCCCCAAGCATTGAGGACAATGCTTATTTCTAAGCTTGGGGTGGGGTATTCCCTTTTTGTTTTCTTTTTTTTTTCTATCTCATGCATTTTAGCTTAGGTTGCATAACACTTAGCCTTAAATTGCATTCATCTTAGTTTTTATTTATTTATTTATTTAATTTTTTAATTTCCAAAAAGATTTTATTTTATTCTTTTTCTCTTTTTATTTTTGCATGACATTTAGCTTAAGGTATTAACATTCATGCATTTTTGTTGTCTGTTTATTCTCACCTCTCTTGGATGCCATGGAACAGGTTCACAGTTATTGTATCATTATTGGTCCAGGATCTTCTTGCTATCTCACCCATCGAATCGGAACCACTAGCTGCAGTTTGGGACCTCATACTTGGGATCAGATGCTGGTAGCTTAAAGGGGTAAGTGATCATGGCCAGGTAGTCTCATGAAAAATTATGCATACAATACTAACAACTGTAGGATATACTATAGCAATGGATGTTCTTAGCCTTACGGTCACTACTGCCGAGAGGATCATACTTGATCATGTTTGAACCGTTAGGATGAAGCACTAGTGCTTGTCCTCGAGTAGAATCCATATCCGGTCTCTTTACACCACCATATCTTTTTGCGATTTTCTTAGGATTTTAGAGAAGTCTTTTAATCCTCATGTGGACATTTTCATTATTTTTGAAAAAAAAAGAAAAAAAAATTCAAAATCACAAGTTTAAAGAGGAGCTTACATTATATCTTTATGCTCCACACATGGTCATTTTCTCATTTAGACCATTCAGATTATATTACTACCCTTTCAGTTCCACTTACACACTTTAGGAACCAAATGTTGAGTCAAAGGGTTGTTATTACATTACCTTCAAGTATGAAAAAAAGGGGGCAGACAAATTCCCAGCTGCAGAAATCTGAGAAGGGTGACTGGTTCAATTATTGAACTAAATTTTCTAACATTTTGGTCACCCAGCGTTTGATATTCATTTATTTAGGTATGTTTTATTGTATATAGATCGAGTTGTTTTTCACAAATTGGTGATGTTAGGGAGACTGTCGAGTCGGATACTACGGGAGGTTTGGGCCAACACCAAGTGGGCCGATTCCTACAACGGTGCCCGAGTGATTAAACCTAGTTACACACGAGAGAAACCGGCAGACGTGAGATCAGAGTGTACATTTAAAGAAGAGCTCCACCCGAGCCCATCCAGTTGCTTTCTCCCTACTACAGATGTTCTTCATTGTATGCATGTTCCATTGAGGCTGCGACTGCTCATCCCTCCTTACTCACCTAAAGGAGTTGTCCCGACTGTGGTTTATGATTCCATTGTCATCGGATGAAAAAGTTGTGAGATAGCAGCGATATCAATTCTGACCATGTTGACTAACGATGAACAGGTTCCATGGTTCTATCCATTCTTTTTATTTCTAGGGCAGTTAGTCCCAAGTTCATTTTAGTCTTGCCTTACTTGAGGACAAGTAAGGTTTAAGCTTGGGGTGATTTGATAACTTCATTTTATTTACTTCTTTTTATAGTTTTTTTAGCACAATCCATCTTATTTTAGTCAATCTTCATGCATATTTTCTCTTTTTTGTCATTTTTCTCCTTCACCGGGTACTTTCTAGTTTTTGAGCTTAATTGCAGGATTTTCCGAAGACTATTTGTTATTGGAGGCTTAGAAGGATGCGGGACTCATGGAGGCATGTGATTTGCTTGCGGACTTGAAGTGGTGCGATTGGGCTAGGTGCATGCGTAAAAGAAGAAATCAATTTGGATCTAATTTATGGGCAAAGATGATGATGAGACGGCGCGGAATCGAGCTACAAGAAATTGGAGGAGCGTTGGGTCAATTTTTAGAAGGCTTTGGAATGGCAAATGGGTCTTACAGAGTTATGATTATGGGCTGAAGTTGAAGAAATGAAGACTGGGCTTAAATGCATGTTAAATGGCCCAACTCTCACATTCAGCGTGACCCACGCGGTCCGCGTGGATCCATACGCGGTCCGCGTGAATTGTGCTGAGTTGTTTCCGGGTTTTGACTTGTTGACTCTATTTGTGGAAGTTTGGTGGGTAGCTTTTGGTCTCTTTTTGAATCCGGAAATTGACCCTCTTTAGCTGGAGATTGGAGGCTCATTTGGGGAAAACAAAAAAAAGAACACATTCCATTTTTTTTCTCTTTAAGAAGTTTTGGGAAGATTTGAAGAATATTTGCAAGATTAGTGTAATTTCCTTACATCTTGCATCTAAGACAATGTTTGGTACCTCTAATCCCTCTTGTTATTGTTTAATCTTAGCCATGCTTGGCTATATTTTCATTTGGTTGACTTGGATATAATTGCTTGAATGTTTTGGTTATTTTGAAGAACTCCATGAACTTGTGTTGAATATTTATGATTATATTTTCTATGAAAAATTCATTCATGTTTATATATCTCTAGTCATGAATATTGATATATGAATGTCATCTTTGTTGGTTAAATTCTTGACTAAGTAATAGGTCTTCAATTTAACAAGCAACAATTAGTTTAAATGTTTGTTTTCATTTCATTTAGACTAAGAAAACATTTTCTCCATAGTGGTAATGAAAACAATAGATTACTCTTTGGATTTGGTGACTCTTAAAACCTAATGCTAATTGATTTTCACAAAATTACATGCTTCATTAGTTTTGTGACTTTGATTTAGGAAATGTGCTATGAGCTTCTCTAGTCATTTTAATACAAAAAGAAGAGTTGAGGCAAGTTATGCTTATAAATTGCTATAGCCAAATTAGATTACAAACACAAGTATTGCACCTTGGTATTCTCATGATTATTTAACCAAATGTTCAAGTAATGAAAGTCTAAAGTCAACCATCTTTCCCTTTATTGATTTTACATCAAACTTTTCTTTTGTTGATTTGTGTTTTTAAATCTTAGTGCAATTCTAGTTTTCTTTTAAACATCTCAAAACATCAAAAACCCCCATTTTCAATTTATTGTCATATTCCAAGTATTTTTGCAAAGAGATTTCTCATATGAACCAGTCTCTGTGGATTCGACCCCTTTACCACTATACACTATTTTAGTGTGTGATATTTAAGGTTATTATTTGTGTTGGCCTCGACAACCACCAAAATTTTTTGTACTGGCAGACGTAGGTGGTAAAGGATGATGGTGGTCGCGATCATGACGTTGGAATTGCCTGTAGGTGGTAACTGGTTGAATTGGAGCTGAAGATAAAAAGCTATAATTCAGGACTTCAATTTGAATCTGCTTATCATTTTGCTTGACTTTTTCAAGATGTTGACTGTATAAGTTTTATCTATTTTGCAATGCATAAATTCACAATACAAATCGCATATAGGGTTGTACCTCTTAAAATTTAGCTAAACATGCTAAATGTTTTTTAAGGTATATATATATATGAAGGTCTATGATATTACCATAGGGTAGCATGTATCATATAATCACACAAATTTCAGCAAAATGATATTTTGGTCATTTAAGCTATTTTAAAAAAGGAAAATTTCAGATTTTAAGGGATCATTAATTCCCTTATTTTTTAAAAATCCAAATTTGTTAAATTAATTCTAATTAAATTTTAGTATTATTTTTAATAATAACCAATTTTATTCTGTCAGAATGACAAAAAGTCAACAATAAACTAGTAAATATATTTGCGGTTTTATTCTTGCAAAATATTGTTTCATTCAAGATACTTTTTATATTAAACATGCTTAAAGAATTATACAACATATTATCAACAATAACATTTTGTAAAGAATACGAATTACATTTATTCTTAAAGATTAAAACTAAAAATGGTTAAAAAAGAAAAAATATCAAAATCTAACAAAAACACTAATCAATTCTAAAAGAATATTATTGTTAAGAAACACTTTATACATTTTAGCATAATACATTTTGCAAGAATACACTCTAGTTTTCCATGTTTTTTCTCGTTTTCCATATCAATGACAGTCTCTTCAAAACCTAAATCCACAAAAAAAAATCATAATTAACTTTCAAATATTAAAAAATTCGAAGCATCCTAAAAGAATAACAACTATAAATTCTGATAGAATGTAGTAGACATCAAACAATTGTAATTTATTCTAACAACATGCATTACTAGTTATTCAGCTAGAATATACTATCACTTTTCTAATAACATGCATTACTCGTAATTCTGCTAGAATGTATTACCAGTTAAATAAATATACTTGTTGTTAACAAAACATGCTTAAAGACATTTTGATAAAATGCATTTATATAAATAAATTCTGACAGAATACACTCAAGTTTTAACTTATATTCTAATAGAATTTACAACGTCTTTTTTTATAAAATAAAAACACCAAAATAACATAACTACACATATTAACATCAATTCTAAAAGAATATTTTGTTTCTATTTGTTGCTTAAACTTCAATTCCTTAAGAATTCTAACAAAATATTATCTACTTTACTTCTAATAGAATATTTCAACAAAATTCCAATATGTCAAACTTGCCTCTTTTACACAAAAACTTTCTTTTTTTGACATTATATCAAACACTTGGAAGGCATGTTATTGTCAACATTCAAAAAACGTAACAATACAAGCAACATTCAAAACCATTGATAACAAAAAAATTTAATTCTTGATTCTGATTCACTTCCAAAATCATAACTAGTAGATAGAAAATTTAAGTACAATGTTTCAATATTTTCTTAGGATTCAAGCCCTAAAACATAATAAGACAGGTCCAATTCAATTATTGAATTCTCAGATTGGAATTTTGTAATCATACAAACGAATTGCAAAATAAACCAAAACTAAAAATAAAGGAAAGTAAAACCACATCTGGATTGAAGAAGGAGCAAATTCGTATCGGCTAAGTTATGCTCTGGTGATGGCGAAATAAACCACACTTGGATAAGACAGGTCCAATTCTATTGTTGAATTCTCAATCAATGAAATCAAATTAATTTCAAACAAAGACAAAAGAGAAATCAAACCAAGGGAGAATCGTACCTGACAACTTGAAGACGACTCTGAAAAAGCTGAACCTGATTATCGTGGAAGAAAGTAGTAGTTGGCGGTGGTATTAGGTGGCAATGGCGGTCGGCAATTGGGAAGGAGGCGTTGGAGATGGAGATCGCAACACGAGATGATGATGAGGTGTCGTTCGACCTTTGTCAATAATGATGGAGTCCGACGGTGAAGAGGGAGGAAGAAGAACAGAAAATGGTGATATGTTGTGAGGGATGATGATGAACGTGTCAGAGGGTTAATTAGGGGGAAGAAGGTTTCTGAGGACAAACGAATGGAAGAAATCTGAAGGTTTTATTATTAGGTCAACATATTCATTTTGGTGATTTTAAATCAAATCCCCCATTTATCTCAATTACCATAATTTTAGAGTCACAATTACTAATTTACCCCTATTAATTTATTTAATTATTAAATTATTGCTAAATTCTCATTGGTCCATACATGCGTACAATACTTGTAGGAAACATTCATATATATATATATATATATATATATATATATATATATATATATATATATATATATATATTGTACGCTTTTGAAAGCGATGAATTTTCATGGTTTCAAAACCGTTCAACGTCTAAATCTCAACATCACCTCTTCTGTCTCTTGGTTATACTTATGGGCATTACAAGATCCCCACTAGCATAAAACCATGAATAAAGAATATCGTGCTTTTATTTTAGATGGTACATAAACTCTTGTCCTAAGTTCGACAGATGTTAACATTGTCAGAGCGGCGCGGTTATTCAAACATAATTGTAAGGAGGGTAAATTACCAAACGAACCATTTTCTTTGATTACTTTTCAGTTTTTAACCAAAAATTAACATTTATCCCAAATTAGCCACTGAAATCGTGAGTGATTAAAAAACCTACGGTCAACATAGGGTTGACTATGGTCAACGTTGTATTGACTTCTTTTTCGGGCAATGAGCTACTATTTCATGGGTCGTCTATTATTTCAGGGCCATTAGCCCACAATATATAAAGTTGAAAATTTCTTTTTTGCTCATTTTTTGTGTTTTTGAACTTAAGAAAACTCTCTTAATGGAGCCTTCAAAGAACGACCAAGTATTTCTTCGAATCTTCGACTTTTATTATTATTATTATTATTATTTTGTTTTTTCTTTTTTGCGATGAGATTCAATACATAAAATTTATTTTTTTTTTTTGGAAAAAATCGAAAAAAAAACAAAACCGTAGGCTTCATAAGATACCAATGACGTACAAGCAGTCTATTAAGAAACGTGCATTTATTGGCTACACACCTTAGGTTTCTTATGAGGCCTATTGTTTTCGTATTTTTTTTTTCTTTTTTGTAGATCGTATATAATGACATATAATTACGACGTGGTGTTTTTTTTATTTTATTTTTTATTTTTTTTACAAAAGACACAAAAAAATATAAGGGAAACCGTATGTTTCCTAAGAACCTACGGTGTACAAGCAATCACTACATGTTTTGTGCATTGACTACTTATACATCGTAAGTTCTTATGAAACCTACGGCTTTGGAAACTATAGGCTTATCAGAGGATACCATAGGTCATTTAGAAACCTACAGTTTCATATGGTATTTTGAAGAAAAAAAAATCTTATACACATATTCCGAAATTGTAGGTATCAAGGTGAAACAGTAGACGATTTGAGATATCTACGGTTTCAGTGGCTATTTTGGGATAATTTGTATTTTTCGGCTAAAAGTGATAAGTAATTAATAAAATGATTAGTTTAGTCATTTCCCCATGATTTAATATACACTAGTTATAAGACTCATATATTACATGAGTTAATTTAAAAAAAAACAAGTTAAATATAAAGATCAAAATATTTGAAAACTTTGAATTTATAAGAATATAAGAAAAATAATGAATTATTATAATTGAAATGTTTTTTATCTTTTAAATTTAAACAAATAATTTAAATAAATAAACAAAAGAAACCAATGAGCTTTAATTTGATAATTTTGAAATTAAAATGTAGACAGACAAAACTTCAAAAATGGTCCCTGTGGTTTCCGAAAATATCAAGTTTAGTCCCTAAGTTCAAAAAACCTCACGGATCGTCCCTGTGGTTTCAAAACTTTTAACAAATGATCCTTTTCGTTAACTCTGTTAGATTTTGGCCGTTAAGTGAAGGGCATTTCGGTCATTTCACTACTACATGGACCATTTATGAAGTTTTGTCTTATTTAATATATATATATATATATATATATATATATATATATTTATTTATTTATTTAATATAAAGGGGCCCCATCCATCTCCCTCCTCCTCCTCCTCCTCCTCTCTCTCTCTCTATGTACGTCTTCTTCCTAAAAAGAACACACCCTTTTAATCTCCTCCCTCCTTCTTCACTTTATCATAAACTCCAAAACATCAGTCAATTCTCACTCTTCATACACAAAAAGAGAGCATCCTTTTGCGATTTGAAGCAACCCCCGCATAAATTCATATTTCCACAAGCTTGATTTCATATGGGTTTTGAATCTCTCGAGCTTGGCATGACACTCTTCTCTCTCAACTACATTCACATCAAGAACCCCCAGTCGCTCTATTTCCTTCTTCATCGGTTTTCGTTTACCATGCACCCACTGCCGTAAACCCTAACCTCCCCCTTATTTCTCCGACCACCCACCTTCAGCGAAACCTTATCCGACCTGCAACAATGGCCGAATTGGGCGAAAACCTTAGTGTCATCTGTCGGTTCATCTTTCATAGATTCAGATAACAGACCAGACTCTAAAAGTTTACACAGAGAACTTAATTGGCTGATCGAAGATGCTATAGAAAACCCAAAACCATTACTAACCCTCAACGACTCCAAACACAACACTCTTTTGCAATTAAGAGCTTACTTGGGTGATCTTTACTCTTTATGGGGGATTTGGTTCTTAGTGTCGAAGAAGGTGATCTGATTCCAAAGCCTGAAACCGAGTTGATAATCAATCTGCTGGAAGATGTGATCAAGCAGAGTCAAGAATTGAATGAAGGTTTGTGGGTGGATTTAGGTACCGGTTCTGGTGCAATAGTTATTGGAATCAGGAGGATTTCATGGATTAGGATTGGGAGAGAAGGTGGGTTTATGTGTTTATTTTCAATTTCTTTGATTATACATCTGTATGTATTGAGTTCAACTCCAATTTGGATTTTAATTAGAAGTAAAAACAAGGATTTCATGGTGATTTTCTTAAGTTGCACACCAACTGTTTGTGGAAATGTCCCAATGACATTAATTTGTTTACACCCCAAGCTGGCTGTTTCTTGTTTCACAGCTTCTCCATAACGAAGATGATGATCAGAGAGATGGGTGGGCCCCTTTTATATTAAATATATATATATATATATATATATATATATATATATATATATATATATATATATATTTAAATAAGACAAAACTTCATAAATGGTCCCTGTAGTAGTGAAATTACCGAAATGCCCTTCACTTAACGGCCAAAATCTAACGAAGTTAACGAAAAGGACCATTTGTTAAAAGTTTCGAAACCACAGGGACGATCCGTGAGGTTTTTTGAACTTAGGGACTAAACTTGATATTTTTGGAAACTACAGGGACCATTTTTGAAGTTTTGTCTAAAATGTAAGTTCATTAATGAAATTGATATCCATTTATTCCTACATTTATTGCAATGATTACATTAAAAATATTATGTTGAATTTAATTAAATAGAAAAAGTCATAAAATGACATGTGGAAAAAAATTTAATTCAAAATAACCATAAAATGACATTTGACAAATTGAATGAGAGTGTCACATGTGACAAAAAAATCTTAATTTATTATAATAGATATGGATGACTTAGGGAAATTGATGAAGATGTACATTGATATTTTTATGAACTTAATTGCTTAAGTGATGAATTCATGAATCAAAATTCACACATATCCAACTTAAATAAGATAATAAATAAAAAAGAAGACGAAAAACATCTTTAAAAAAAGTAAAACTATTAATAAAGTCTATAAGGCTAGAGGGAGTGGGTGCGGCTGAGGCCGCACTCCCTTTGCCACATAAGCACAAACACCACCCAATTGGTGCCGTAGAGGGTGCAATGCAACATTTCAAGGGAGCATTACTTCAAACAATGTGATTAGTTCTTTTTTCTTACCTCCTTCTGATTAGTCCATTTTATTTATTACCAAAAAATAAAATAAAAATACGTAAGTGTGACACCACTTCTTGGATGTGGTATGAAACCACACTTTTATGGTAATAAGTGAGGTGTCGCCTACGTGTCACTGCGGTTTCATGAGTCAGTGCGATACCACTCCCTCCAACTTAATTGTATCTTGAAAAACATTTATACGGTAATATACTAAACAAAGATCCACGTGTCATTCTACATGTTCGTCATTCGTCACACAATGATACAAGATTACAAGGATCCCCGTTCAAATGGATAATAATTAAAAAACTTTAAAGGGTTATAAGAGTGATAAAACTACTTTATAGGGTTTATTATTACCTTCGAGTCTGCTTCCTATTTTTGAGGGATGCCAAAGAAATAAACTTGAAGCAGCAACATATTACTTGTGCAAAACCAGGGGCGAAGTATATTAAGGGCCAGGAGGGGTTGTGGCCCCCCCTGATTTTTTTATTAGAATTGTAAATAGTCCATATTTTTTTATCCATATTAGGCCTAGACATTAAAAAATTGGGCTGTGGCCCCTCCTGCGCTTTTCCAATAGTCCGAATCAAACAAAAAATCAGATCGTCATTATCGTTCGTCCCTACCCTCGTGCCTCGTCTGAAATCTGAACCAAACACTCCTTAATCGTTGTTGTGGCCTGCATCACTGCGTGCTGTCACACTGTTGCCTGTGTTGCTGATCAGAACTCAGAAGATCAGTGATCAGTCCACTCTGTCTCCTGCCTTATTCTCCAAGTCTAAGTCTGAACTCTAAAGTCTTGCTGGTCGCTGGAAGCCTGGAATCAATTGATCAATGTGAATATTGAATTGTGAAGTGAAGCCTGGAAAAAAAATCATAATTACTTAAGCAGGTTTTTTTTTTTTTTTTTTTTTTTTTTTTTTTTTTTTCACAATGAGGGATATGAACCTACAAGGCTACAATTATAAAGATTAATTTAACGATACAAAAAATAAGGAATCCTTATATTAATATATATTAATTGGGGCCACTGTATTTGATAATAAACTATAAAGTTCTAGATTCATTATGTGACACTATAACTAAATTCTTTGCTATCACCTAATACTCTTTTTGAGTGTTGGTAAATTGGTATGAATATGATGAAACCTGTTGACATTTGCAAAAAACATAAGGTTATATTTGGTTACATAAAATACTATAGAATGTAACATATTCAGTGAGACCAATTATTTGTTAATTTAATTATTTAAATACAATAATGATGAAGATGAATATCATTAATTGACCATTATTTGAATTTGTAGTATTTATGAAATTCCTACATGAACAATTATAAAAAGATAGAGCAAAGTAATGATATTTAACCCCTATAAAGAAAATCTTATAATATAAAGTCAATCCGTGTGTCTAGATGTTTCTGCATTATTGTCCAACAATTTCTTTTTTGTCAAGAAAAAACTTAAATCTTACACACAAGCTGTTATCTATGTTAAACATTTACAACTGTATTTAAGTAATTTAGAATTTTGAGGCATTGTTAATTAACCGATTTCAGATTTTTGCAAAATTTTGCAAAAATATCAAATAAGATTTGTAGAAATAAGATTTTTTTTGCAGAATTTGGGTTGTTGGTTTATGAGCTTATGATTTCACTTTTGATTTTTACAGATACAATCATATAAATCTCACAATTTCATGGGAAAAATGAAAACCATTGATTCTTTTTTCAAAAGAAAGAATGATGATGAAGAAACTCATAATGATAATCAACAGAGTAAACGTTACAAAGCTTCAACAAGTGAGCCGCAACCGCAAGAACATGAAAATCAACAAGAGAATGATATTGATGAAGCTACACAATCAAATCCTAATGAAGTGGATCTTAAGCATCTAGAAAGAGATCCCGCTAAACGAAAACAAATGTGGGAATATCCAGTTAATTTAAGGGAACAAGTAAGACGAGCTTATATGACTTTAGGACCTTTCCAAATACGTCTTCAAGAATATCATGCTAAAGGTTCAAAGAAACATCCTCGTAGATTCCAATATTCTTGGTTCAACATTTTCCCTAATTGGTTAGAGTATTCTCCAACAACACATGCTTCTTATTGTTTTATTTGTTATATATTTAATGATAAACCAAGTGAGTGCCATGGTTATGATGCATTTACTGTTAAAGGATTTGACAATTGGAAAAAAGTTAATGATGGAAAAAATTGTGCATTCTTGAAGCACATTGGTTGTTCACAACATAGAAATGTTGTTACATTTGCTGAAAACTTGATGAACCAAGCAACACACATTGAAAATATTATAGTGAAGCAAAATGAAGCACAAATATTGAAGAACCGGTTACGATTAAAAGCTTCAATTGACACAGTTCGTTGGTTGACATTCCAAGCTTGTGCATTACGAGGACATGATGAATCGCCTAATTCCAAAAATCGAGGTAATTTTCTTCAACTACTAAAACTTCTAGCGTCTTATAATGATGAAGTTGCAAATGTTATATTAGAGAATGCTCCTTATAATTCAAAGTATACTTCTGGAGATATTCAAAAAGAAATTCTTAGTATTATTGCAAATAAAGTTCGAAAGCATATTCGTAGTGAAGTCGGGGATTCGTACTTTTGTGTCATGGTTGATGAGTCACGAGATGAGTCTAAAAAAGAGCAAATGGCCATAGTTTTGAGATTTGTTGATGCAGAAGGGATCATACAGGAAAGGTTCTTAGATTTGGTTCATGTTAGGGATACCTTATCATTAACCTTGAAAACAAATATGTGGAGACAACTTTTGCACTATCAGTTTGATGTTAGCAAAATCCGTGGCCAAGGTTATGATGGTGCTAGTAATATGAGAGGGGAATGGAATGGATTACAAGCACTTGTTCTTAAGGATTGTCCTTATGCGTATTATGTTCACTGCTTCGCTCACAGATTACAACTAACACTGGTGGCTGCTTCAAGGGAAATTATTCCTATACACCAATTTTTTACAAACTTAATTTTTACAATTAATGTAGTTTGTGCTTCCAGTAAGCGTCATGATGAGTTACAAAAGGAAAAGGAAACTGAGATTGAACATTTATTAGAACTTGGTGAAATTGAATCAGGTAAAGGATTGAATCAAATTGGGACATTAAGAAGAGCTGGTGATACACGTTGGGGTTCTCATTTTCGTTCTGTTTGCAGTTTGCTTAACATGTTTGATTGTACACGTGTTGTTCTCCAGGGAATAATTGATGATGTATCTGCTACTTATTCTCAACGCGGAGATGCTGATGCAGCTTACTGTTACCTGAAATCATTTGAGTTTGTGTTTATTCTTCACTTGATGAAAGAAGTAATGGGAAAAACTGATATACTTTCTCAAGCTCTACAAAAGAAATCCCAAGATATTCTTAATGCCATGGAGTTAGTTTCAGCAACAAAGGAGAGTCTAAATGATTTCAGGAACAACGGATGGGATTCTTTACTTGAACAGGTAAAGATTTTTTGTGAGAAACATCAAGTAGATGTGCCGGATATGCAAGCTCCATATACTTCTACTAGATATCGGCCTCGAAAAAACGATAATCAGTTTACTTTTGCACATTTTTATCGAGTAGATTTGTTTACATCCACATTGGACAAACAGTTACATGAGTTGAATAGTAGATTCAATGATCAGGCGATGGAGTTGTTAAGTCTTAGTTCTACTTTAGTTTCAAAAGAACACCCTAAAGTGATTAACATTGATCAGATTTGTCTTCTTGTTGAGAAGTATTATCCTGAAGATTTTACAGAGCAAGAGAGAATTCAATTACGATATCAGTTGGATATTTTTAATATCGATATGACAAAGAATCCCAGGCTAAGTCGTGTATCAACTATTGCTGACCTATGCAAGGGTCTTGTGGAAACTCAGAAACGTGAGACGTATTATTTGCTTGATAGAGTGGTCCGGTTAATCTTGACACTTCCAGTTTCTACCGCAACAACAGAGAGGGGATTTTCAGCAATGAAAATATTCAAGAACCGCATTCGCAATAAGATGTCAGATGACTTTCTCGCAAACAACTTGGTGGTTTATATAGAAAGAGAAATTGCTGAAAACATTGATACGAAGTCAGTAATTGATGAATTTAAAGACCTTAAAGGTCGTTGGGCTGAGTTGTAATTCTTTTTCTAGGTATTTTTGGTATTTAGTTGTTGAAAAAAAATTGGTTTCTTTTTATGTGTAAGACAGTAACTTAAGGAATTTTTGGTGAGTAATTTAGGTATTTTTGGTGTTTAATTGCTGATTTTTCTTTTGGTTCTTTCATGTATAAAAACGTTAATTTTAGTTTGTAATACTTTCGGCCCCCCCATGTCAATCGCTCAAGCTCCGCCCCTGTGCAAAACACTGCGGTTCTAGAGAGAGGGTGAAGCTTCAAGCTAAGGAAACTTCGATGCTACATTTATACTTTCTTTTTCTAATTTTTACAAATTAACGAGGGCAAACTAATATTTTTCTGAACTCATCTTATTTAAATTGGGTTCTTGTTTATTGGTTTTATTTCAAACAAGGCGTGTCCAAGTCTATAAGCAAAAGGTTTCCATTTAAAATTTTTCATAATATCAATACAAAATTTCAACAAATAAGAGGTGTCCATGGACACCCTTAGGTGTTGTTTGTTTTTTTTCCTTAAACCACTTCCGACCGCCGCGCAGCACTTGGCTCTTCGTAGCTGTTTGTTTTTTTATAAGACTTCTGACTTAAAAATTGTTGAGCGTGTGCTGCGTGGCGCAACACTTGACCCTCTGCTTCAAACATCTTCACATCTTACTTTAACTTATTGCAACAGTCTGCAAAGGTTAAAAAAAAACATATTTTTTTATTACATGTTGCAGCCGTTTGGTTTTCCTCTTCTGCTACAGAGGGTTGCAAAGGTGGTACACATACTTTAGACATTTTTGCTTCGAAAAGACAAACAACACCTTATTCTCCACATAAATTCGCCCTTGTGCACACGCTACCTTGGGCACTCTCTTAACCGTAAGTGATATGATTTATGATTTATTAGTACACTAATCCAAATAAACGTCAATATTACACCCCTCGTATATAGGGTCGTTTTGAAATAACATGTTAGAATATTTTGAAAAACACCTGTTAAGCCATCTCCAATGCATTAAACCCATGGAGAGTTGAATAGAGTGTCAACTAGGAGAAAGACTATATATATATTCAATTAAATTATTAAAAAAACCCATAACTTTTCACAACATATTTTATTGTGATTCAACTCTACATTCTCTCTCCTCTCTCCTCTATATTATATTCAAATTTATTCTATTAAACTCCGATTATGAATGGTCTTAGTAATAACCAAAGTGCCAAATTTCATAAGCTATAGAAATAAATCAAATATTGTTTAAAGTACAACGTGAATGAAGTATTAAAACAATAAATAAAATAAAATATTTAAGTTATTTCTAATCCCAAACCATCACCGTCAAGGTCTTTCACTAATCATTGTTGTTAGATTAAAAAAAAAGTCTAATAACTTTATTTATTTATTTTATTTTATTTTTATTTTTTTAAAGGGAATTTTCAAACGAAGGTTTCGGGTCTGATTTCGCGTACCGACTAATTCCCCGCTGTTGCAAAATGAGGCTTTACCTCATACGTTGGAGTCACTGTAGACGAACCTCAAAGAACACAAAGGCTGAGTAGTTATGAATCAATAAGTTATCCACCATATCTTTCATATGTCTTACCAAATTATCACAACCCAAATGACTTCAAAGGTCTAATAAGTTACACGAGGCATAATATAATCATCATAGTTTATAAACATACATCACATAATAAAACACCACCAATACAAGTCTTTAAATTCTCCTTTTTTCTAATTACTCTTCATAATGATGAGCTCGATCGATAATGTTTTTTTTTGTAACAACTCTTACCATATGTATAGAAAAGGAAGAAACTTGACCACATTATAACCCTTAAATTGTGGGGTATAAATGATTTCCATCGTGGTTTTAGTCTCCTTCAAAGGATACTGTGAAATAACTGTGTGCTTGACGTGTTTTAATTTCTTGGTCCTGTTTCAGTCTAACTGTAACAAATCCAAGAGTTGTAGTTCATCACAGCTTGTCTTATTTGATGAAATCATAAATATATTATAAATATTTGACAACTGACTATAAAACTCGATTTTAATTAATTTAAAATTCTGTCGAATCAAGTTACAGATCAGTAAACCTTGGTGAGTGATGATGTCGGGGCTTTTCACTATTCTTAGGTCTAAAAACATGCAAATAACATAGTACCTTGTGGACATATATGAATGATCAATCTAATCAAAATACATTGAATCAAATGTACCTAGTTTGGTTTTATCCACACCAAATATGTTGCTGTACTTGTACACATTTAATCAAGTAGACAGTGTGGCATGTGCATGCAGTCGACATCTAACCGTGTGTCATATAACAATAATTCAAATGCTTGGATTTTTAAGCGTAATATTTGTACATCTCAACAAGTATAAAAACTATATATTGAATCCTATAATGTTGTCATATCCAATCAGACGTAGTTTTAGATGTTTTTATGGCGTTATCCATGTAATTCTTCTGAAATACAAGGCATATTGAACTTGTTCAAATGATTAAAAAGCATGCTTAAAGTATAGATATTAAGCAAATTATTCATTAGTCGATATGCGGCCTATGGAAACTCTCGAATTGGATAATATAAAATACGTGTATTGCATATCTTATTATAAGGCATAATATATATGAGTTGCAAAGATCCTAAAGTGGTTCAAAGATCATATACATGTCATATTATTTTTTTGGAGACGACATTATATTATTAAAAGACCTAAAACTTTGATTATACATAGATATTCTATATGAATCAGATAAATTATTCACATTAAATATCTTAAAGAGCATATAATGAACTAAATATATAAGTGACAAAATAAATAAAAATGTATTAAAGGTACACAAGAAATAGCCTAGTGTACAAGGTAATGTAAGGTGGACCATCTACCTTGATTCTGCAATCTTGCGATGTAACTATCACCACTTCAAGTTGTTGTGCATGTACGTGAATATCATTCTTTTTTAAAATGGTTTTTTTTTTGAAATTATAAAAATTACTAATGAGCTAGAATAAAAAGCAAATAAAAAAAGAGAAAAATAATGATTTTGTAAAGCCAACTAACTGAGTTAAATCTTACATAGAAAAATTAAAAATATGATGGCAAAACACTACAACTAATTAATTTCTTTTTGGCTTAACCGTTCTATAAATCTACCACTTACGGAACTTCGCAAAAACCCAAAAAGTTGTTATAATGACCGTATCCATACATTTCCTTTTTTTTTTTTTTTTTTTTTTTTTTTTTTTTTTTAACCAGCAAATACAAATATACTAATCTATTCCTAAACTAACACCTAATTCCACCTATGTCCACGACAGAGCTTGAACCCTCGACCTCAAAGAGAGAGGACACCACCTGATACCGCTGGGCTAGAAGCCCTTTGGTCCATACATTTCCTCTAGGCAACAATAATCTTCATATGATTCGACATATCAATATACCACAAACGATCAACATGACTTCAATTATACTTTGCCACACGACACAAAATTGAAAGTTCATCAATAGTGAAAATACTCGCCACATAAGGGGCACAAAATTGAATCTACATCCATTCATTTTTATCCATATTTAATCTATAGAAATTCTATTCAATTTCCTTGTACTATTCTCACCTCAAAACTGCAATTATATATAACCTTCCAAGCTATGGAAACCGAATAATAACCCACGGGATTGAACTCCAATACCTATCAATCATTCTCATCCGAAAGAACAACCAACTAAAGAAGATCATTGTAACACCCGTTCCAGTTATGTTTCTTTTGGGTTTGTGTCATTTTTTAGACTCTCAAAATATGAGATTTTTGGTGACCATGACGTGGTGGTGGAGAAGCACCACGACGTGGTCGCAATAGAAAAGGAACGCACATCTTGTATCTACAACAACTTGGCAAGAGCATGGCCACGATTAGAGTGAAAAACCCTAATTTTTGGGTCTAGAGCCCTATTTAAGGGATGTGATGGTTTGTCTACCCTCAGGCCTCAACCTCCATCACTCCTCAAAGTCCAGAAACCAACCCTAGCCCTCTTGTGTTCATCTTGAAGCTTATTTGTGGCTTTGAAGAAGGAAGAGTTGTGCTCTAAGTGCAAGGATTCAACAAACAAGCTCTCCACTACCTTCCTATGCATATTCTGGACCTTTGTAAGTCCACAACTTCTTACCTTTTTGTCCAACATTTATAGATCTAGGTTTTGAAGCATATTTCTTCATGTTTGTGTTGGTTTGAGTGAATAGATCCAATAAAGTTGGCAAGTTTATGTATCCTTGAGGTCCCAATGTGGTCATATGCTCCATATATGAAGTTTTAGTTTCATGTATGAGGTTTTTAACGTCATTCTTCTAATAGACCTAACTTGAGTGCATGACATGCATTGGACATGCATGTCCATAAAGCAAGGATTTTTATGATGCTTATGAGTGTAAGGAAGCTTTTTGGAAGGTAAGAGTATAAGGCTTAATGGATTAAGGGCTTAATCCATTAAGTTGTCTAATGTAGATTCCACGATGTGATGGTACGCTCACCACGACGTAGTGGCGAGACTTCTCACTACTGTTTTGTCGTGAAGCTTCCACGGTGTGGTCTATGGTTGGCCACGACGTGGCAGCCAACTGAGGTTGAATTTGACTGTTAACCATTGACCTTGACCGTTGACTTTTGACCAGTTTGACTTGTAGTCAAACTTGAAGAGGGTTTGAGTGGTAGCCCAGGTTTGGTTTGTGATTGGTTAATAGGTTCGTGTAGTTGCTTTTGTGATATTTTCGAGTATAGGGTTACAGTTTTTTGACCAGGTGAGTTTTCTCACTATACTTTGTAGGACACTAGGTGTCGTGGTATGTTAGATTGCCTGTGTGACTTTTGCATGAAAGACTGTGGTGGGATCACAACATTTGTATGAAAGACTGTGGTTGGATCATAACACTTGCATAGAAGACCATGGTGGGAAAGACTACAGCGGGGCTGTAGCAATGGAAGTACCGGTAAGACTATAGTGGGATCATAACATGCATATGGGTTGAAATATACTCCTAGGAGAGGGAAGGCATTGTTATGTATGATATGTGGTACTTTAGGAAACTCCCTAAGCTTTGTGCTTATAGTTTAAGTTAAAGTGTTTCAGGTACTTTTAGTATCAAGGGAAATGAGCCAACTTGATTTGTAACACCCATAAAAATCATGCCAAATTTAAACTTTTAAAAACATTTCAAAACCATTAATCATTACAAAACTTGTTTTCAAAATAGTATAATATCAGAGTATCTCAGAAACAAAGTCATAAACATGAGGAGCTGTACGATCACGCCTTTGCCTTCCCGCAATCATCTGATGTACCTGAAACAAAAACTGAAACTGTAAGCCCAAAGCTTAGTGAGTTCCCCCATAATACTGATACACTGCAAATAACACATATACAAATAACAGCATGTACTGGGTCCACACTTTACAGACTGGATTACCCCTAGGCCCACAGTATGAGTCTGGATTGCTTTCCGGGCCCATAACTCACATATGGATTGCCACTGAGCCCACAATATGTAACACCCATAAAAGTCAAGCCAATTTTAAACTTTTCAAAAACATTTAAAACCAATTGTTATTACAATTTTGTTTCCAAATAGTCTATATCAGAGTTTTCCTAGAAACCATAACAAAATATGAGGAGCTGTACGATCACACCTTTACCTTGCCGCGATCCCCTGATGTACCTGAAACAATAACTGAAACTGTAAGCCCGAAAGCTTAGTGAGCCCCCCCCCCCCCCCCCCCCCAAAAAAAAATACCCATACTCATAGTAATACACATAGAATCATATATATATATATATATATATATATATATATATATATATATATATATAAAATAGATAATCACATATCAGTCTATAGACAACAACTGATCTAACGGATCATACCACATAACACATAATACCATCCTAGCTACCAGGATACCGATCTAACAGATCATACCACATACTACATATTATTATCCTACCCTCTAGGATACCGATCTAACAGATCATACCACATACCACATAATATTATCCTACCCTCTAGTATGTCGATCTAATAGATCATACTAACATAACATAACCAGATAACAATCCAAAGGGCCGGTCTTGGTGCCTTAGAACCTTAAGTATAGTGAGGATAACTCACCTTGCAACTGCCAACTGGAAATAGAAAGCTCAACTCTCGTATCACTGCCACCAATTCCACCACCTATATCCAACACATCCTAAAGTTCATAAATTCTCGAGATACCCCCAGAGGTCAACCGGTCAACCCTTGGTCAAAGTCAAAGTCAATTGTCAAGGTCAACAGTCCCTGTTGACCTCAACTCGTCGAGCACCCTCAACCACTCGCCGAATTCTTGCCTAATTTTACCAACTCGCCAAGTCACTCACTGACTCGTCGAGTATAGGGCAATCTTCATCGGACTCATGGAGCCCACGACCAACTTCATCGGACCCGCCGAGTCGACCATTCCACTCGTCGAGTCCCTTCAGACCTTCATCCATACAGATGCTTTGTAAGCCATGCAAAGACTCTAGATTATAGATCCAACCTTCCAAGGCCTGCTTATCACGTAAAGTTGAAAACTTTACGTGCATGCAAAACTTTAAGGCCCTAAAATGACAAAACTAAGCTTGAAATGAAGTCCAACACTTGAGGGAAGGCTCATACTTGTCAAACCTGCTACCTTTATGGATCTAGAGAGCAAAGGGAGTCCAGATCTGAAGTTGCAGCTTCAGATCTTGGCTCAAACACAAAAGCCCTTCCTAAAACCCACCCAAAAAGAGATTAAAGATGAGGTGTGATGGGTTTTGAGCATTCTAACACCCCTAAGTGTACATGCAACCCTAGAAAACCTTGGATCTATGTTTGTCTAAAATACATGCAAAATATGATTTCCAAGGTTCATAATCATATCTAGCATACATGGGAAACTTATAATCTAAAAGATGGCTAGAATTACATACCTTGTAGTTGATTTGATTCCTTGAAAACCTTGAGAGCCTAGCACCCCAAGTGTGATGCCTCAAATGCTTCACACAACACCAAATGCTTTGGAATGACTTTGAGAGAATGTGTAACACTCTAAAAATCGGCGTAGCCCTCTTGTAACTTAGTGTAACCGATTTTGGTGAGTAACATGTTGCTTATATAGTGTGTCACATCTAGGATTACACCATGGAAACCCTAATGTGACATGACTCTTCATTTCCATGACCCATGGGTTTGTAACTCCCATGGAGCATCCTATGGGTTTAACCCAACTTGACAATCCATGGAGCCTTAAGCCTACTATACAAGTATGAGTGATTTACATAATCAACCCATATATTTAATTAGTCATCTTTTGACCACTTAATTAATTCCAAATTAATTCTTGATCAATACTAATTAAATAATATTATTAATATATTAGAACTTATAATATATTAATAAACCACAAGTGTTATTTCTCTCATTTAGTCTATCCAAATGCATGATGCCATGCAACCCAAATGGACCATGCCAGGTCGGGTCAAGTACATACCAAATTTAGTTATGGACTTAGACACCTTATCCAACAGTCTCCCATTTGGATAAGTGTAACATCCCGAATTCAGGTGTGTTTCTTAAACCCTTCTTCTTTTCCCAAGTTACCAAGTTAAGCCCTTAAATGAATTGTTAGGCTTGTGAGTACGTTGGGCGTACAGAAGAGTACATTGCGCGTACTCGCGCGCTTATTTTGGACGCGGACTCGCCTGGGTACGCTGGGCGTACCCAGGGTTACGCTGGGCGTAACGAGTGCAGGTGAAAACCCTAATTTGGGGCTTGTGCACTATAAAAGGAATGCTATGGCCTGGACCTCAGCTCCCATTCCAGAGAGTGAAACCATAATAGAGAGTCCTCCTTCATTTCTAGCTAGTATGTTGGTGTTCTAAGCTTCTAAGTGTAATTTCATGGTGGTGGAAGAGAAGTAGAGGCCATTTTGGAGACTAGAAGTTGTGAGCAAGAGTAGATCTGAGCTTTTCAAAGGTTGGAGCTTCTTCCTGAGGTAAAAATCTCAAATCTTGGCTTGTCATTTGTGTTGTGTGCTTCTTGGACCAATATTTAGGGTTTTTGGTCCCAAGATGGAGACTTTATGAGCAAATAGTCTCCATTGACCTAGATCTATCATATTTCAGGACTTTAAGGGTTGTATGATCATAAAAATGCAATCTTGGACCTGGATATTGAGCCATGCATGAGATCTAGACCTTTTGAAGAGAATGGAAAAGTGTTAGAGGGTGTACGGACCTTTACAGCCATGCAAAGGCTTAAAGGTTCCGACTTTATGGGATAAGAGGTCTAGAATGAGTCAGATATGAAAGTTGAATGAGTGTCTTAACCGTTTAAGACCAAAAATCAAGGAAAGGCTGAAGCTGAGACTTACACTGGGCGTAACTCTCAGAACGCGCATCGTAAGGGGTTGAGACCCTGTTTGTGACTCGCCGGCATACGCCCTGCGTACAGAGAGGGTACGCGCCGCGTACTGCCTTCTGTTGACTTCCGTTAACTTTTAGCGTTTTGGTCAACCTTTGGACTTTTAGGGTCAGGGAAGGGTAAAATGGTCTTTTGTCCTTCTGTGGAATTGTAGAGTGGATCTAATCTAGCCTTTGAGAGCCATTACTTATTTAGAATGTTGTTATGTGTTTAGGCGGGGGCTAGACTAGTGTGTTCGAGTGCGAGTTTATCCGAGAACCATCTTGGTGCTGGTGGTGGTGTATGGTGGCTGACGGCGACGGGTGGCAATTGAGCCACCCGGCCGGAGTATAGTGGCGGCTGAGCCATCGGGGAAGATCCGTCTCCATGGAGGAGATACTATGCATTATATAGGGGACAATTAGGTCAAGGGGAATTAGGTCAGGCCTTGGGCCAGCCCAATTTAGGCCCAGCTAGCAAGGAGGTAGGCGAGGCCGCTCGGAGGCGCCGGGCGAGGCTGGCGGGTGCGCACTAGGCAAGGTTGGAGGGCGCGCACCAGGAAAGGTTGGCAAGGGAGTGCCAAGCCAGGGAGCGCCAGGCTAGGCCGGCAGGAGAGTCCCCAGCAAGGCTGGCAAGGGAGCACCAGGCGAGGTTGGCGCGCCGGAGCTGTCTAGGCCATGCTAGTGGACCATATATCATAAAGTCCCCCCCAGTCTGGTGTTATTGGTACGCGGCCAATGACATCGGTCTGGAACTAGTCATACAAACTAATAGGAGAGTCCCCAGCGAGGCTGGCAAGGGAGTCCTCGGCAAGGTTGGCAGGAGCGCGCCAGGCCAGGCTGACGCGCTAGAGCAGTCTGGGCCATGCTAATGGACCACATATCATCAAGTCCCCCCAGTCTGGTGTTATTGGTACGTGGCCAATGACATCGGACTGGAACTAGTCATATAAACTGTGCATCGTCAAGAGGCATATGTGTTGTATGTGGTATTTTTGGGAACTCACTAAGCCTTGTGCTTACAGTGTTTGTGTGATGTGTTTCAGGTACCGGTGAGGATCGCGGGAAGGGGCCGACATTACCAGTACACACTATTGGAGTTTTATATGTTTGATCTTGGGATATGATTTTATGAATTTGTTATGCGACACTTTGAGAATTGGAATCTTTTTATGAATGAAATTGTGTTATTAAAAAGTGAAAAATTGTTTTGAATTTCACGTTGTTACAATAAGTCTAATAACTATATCTGTAAGTATGACTTTAGGAACCGATCAATAATCGTAGCTCTTTTCAAGGTCTCTTGGAACTAAGAAAATGATGATGCGCCATTTAAGATAAGTGATCATATAATCCTCTGTTCTAGATATCAGCCGAAAAAATACATGGAACAATGTCTTTCTTATTGTCCAACAGTTTGTTTCCCGATTTCCGATTTGTTTGACATAGAACTAAATTGAACACATCAATTCGGTTATGACCGGGCCTGGTACATAGGTCAAAACAAAATCATCGAGGGGCCCATATATCGCTTCTAATCCAAGAAGGAACAGATAAACTTCGACTCATATGCTTTTTCTACTACTTGTTAAATCACACACAAAAGTACGTTTTATAACATCCAGTTACTAATGCGTTTTCGTACAATCAATGCATAACCAACTCATAGGCAACAAGTCATATCTCTAGGTTTGAGGACTTATATGATATTACCGTTTCACGATCACTCGAGATAAATTCCATGAAGTGATACCAGTGAGCGTGGGTTGATTCGAATGCTCAGAACTTATGAGCACTCATGAGTGTTGTATCCATGTCCAACAACTTAGACCTCTGCAACCACTCATGACAGTCTTGATTCATACCTACTTCCAACATATGACCGACTGTGGAGGTTCGAATAATATGATATACCAAACATAATTATTGTGGAAGTCAAAACATGCAAAAGAAATATAGTAAACGATTGACAAGAGATAACAACACTTTACTCATAAATAAACACAACTTTTATTTATCATCAAATGTCAATTACACTTTACAAATTTCAAAATTATCTAACTACTAAAACTAATATCATCCTTCAGCCCTATGCTCCGAGCATGTTGGAGATGCTTAGCCCGAATTAGTCCCTTCGTGAGGGGATCTGCTGGGTTCTCATCCGATGATACCCTCTTTGCCACGATGAGTGATGAAATGGTATTTTCAGTCGATGTTTCTGGATCTCCCATGATCCCTTGGTTCCTTGGCTAAGGCAACTGCACTTTCACTATCACAAAAAATTTCCATTGGCTCCTTTATAGCTGGTACAACTCCAAGGTCTCCAATGAAGATCTTCAGCCATATCGCCTCCTTTGCTGCCTCGCTTGCTTCTATATACTCTGATTCACAAGTTGAATCAATCACCGTCTCTTGCTTGGAACTTTTCCAATTAATTGCTCCTCCGTTTAAGGTAAAGACCCAGCCTGACTGAGAGCGGAAATTATCCGTATCAATCTAAAAGCTAGCATCACTATACCCTACAACTCTCAAGTCATCACTCCCACCGAGGGTAGGGACCCAATCCTTAGTCCTCCGCAGGTACTTGAGGATATTCTTTACCGCAGTCCAGTGAGCCTTGCCAGGGTTCCCCTGATATCTCCTAACCATTCTCAAAGCAAAGGCTACATCAGGTCGAGTACACGTCATAGCATACATGATCGATCCTACTGCAGTAGCATAAGGTACTAGACTCATTTCTGCTATCTCAACCTCAGTACTCGGGCTCTGAGTTTTACTCAGTCTGGTGTTACTTTGGATGGGTAGCTCTCCTTTCTTGGAGTCCTGCACGCTGAATCTCTTCAGCACCTTCTCCAAGTAGGTACTCTGACTGAGTCCAATCAGTCTTTTACTCCGGTTTCTCATAATCCTTATCCCCAGAATATAGGCGGCTTTTCCTAGGTCTTTCATAGAGAAACACTTCCCAAGCCAGGACTTCACTTCCTACAAGGTTGGGATGTCATTTCCTATGAGTAGTATGCCATCCACATATAGTACCAAAAAGCTGACTATACTCCCACTAGCTTTGACATAGACACAAGATTCATCTTCACTCCTAGAAAAGCCAAATTCTTTGACTTTCTCATCGAAGCAAAGATTCCATCTGCGAGGTGCCTGTTTCAATCCATAATTGAATTTCTCAAGCTTACACACTGTATTAGGGTATTTTGTACTGACAAAACCTTCTGGCCGACTCATGTAAACATCTCCAGCCAAAATTCCATTAAGTAATGGACTTAATCTTGGCCACTGGAGAAAAGGTCTCATCATAATCAACTCCTGGAGTTTGAGAAAAGCCCTTTGCAACCAGTCGCGCCTTATAAGTGTGTAAATTACTGTCCATGTCGGTCTTCTTCTTGAAGATCCATTTGAACCCAACTGTCTTATGACATGGTACATTGTCAACCAAGTTCCAAACTTGATTGTCATACATGGAATGTATCTCGTTGTCCATTGCCTCTTTCCATTTGGCAGACTCGGGGCTTGCCATGGCTTCCGCGTAACTGTTAGGTTCATCCAGACTTACCAAAGTCTCATCACTGATAAGTGTATCACCTTCCGCAGTAATATGGAAACCATAATAATGCGCAGGTGCATTCCTAACCCTTGTGGAACGCCTCAGAGGTTCAGACTTGTCAATTGGCTCAACAGGAGTTTCCTCCTCAGGTTGAGTGCTAGGGTTTGAAATTCCTTCACCACTTGACTCTTGAATTTCTTCAAGATCAATGTGTCTCCCACTGTTTCCTTAGCTTATGAACTCTCTCTCTCTCTCTCTCTCTCTCTCTCTCAAGACACCCCTCCTTGCTACAAAGACCACATTGTCACTAGGTCTGTAGAAGAGGTAACCAAAGGATTTCTGTGGGTAGCCGATGAAAATACATCTCTCGCTTCGAGGTTCGAGCTTATCATGAGTCTCGCGTCTCACGAAAGCCTCGCAACCCCAAATATTGTTGTGGTCTAGTTTGGGTACTTTACCAGTTCACATCTCATGAGGAGTTTTGGCAACTTTCTTTGTAGGGACCAGATTAAGGATATGGGCGACAGTCTCTAAGGCATACCCCTAAAATGAGATTGGTAGCGAAGCTCGAATCATCATGGAACGAACCATATCCAACAAGGTTCGATTGTGCCTCTCAGCCACACCATTAAGCTGTGGTGTCCTGGGAGGTGTTCATTGTAAGATAATCCTACATTCCTTGAGATAGTCGAGGTATTCTGTACTAAGATACTCACCACCTCGATTGGATCGAAGCATCTTAATGTTCCTGCCCAATTGATTCTCGACTTCCTGTTTAAACTCTTTAAACTTCTCAAAAGTCTCTGACTTATGCTTGATTAAGTAGACATATCCATATCTACTATAATCATCAGTAAAAGTCAAATAATAACGATTAGCATCCCTTGTGGCAGCTTTGAAGGTTCCACACACATCCGTGTGTACGAGATCCAACAAACCTTCACCCCTTTCACAAGAACCAGTGAAGGGTGACTTTGTCATTTTTCCAAGTAAGCATGATTCACAACTATCATCTGACTTTAGGTCAAATGACTCCAAGACTCCATCCTTTTGGAGTTGGCCTGTGCGTTTCTTGCTCACATGTCTAAGACGACAATGCCATAATTTCCTAGATTATCTACAACAGATACAGCTTCATACACACCATCACAAGGTAATGCTTTAAAATAAAGAACATTATTAAGGAAAGCATTTATTCCACCATTTTCATTATCAAAAGAAAAGGTAAACCCTTGTTTGTACAAAGCATGAAAGGAAATAATATTTCTTGCCATTTCTAGCGAATAACAACATTTATTCAAATCTAAAATAAACCCACTACTTAGCAACAAAGAATAAAATCCAATCTTGGTGACAGGTGAAGCTTTCCTGTTCCCCATGATCAAGTTTATCTTTCCATGCTCCACATTCTCACTTCTTCTTAGTCCTTGCAAATCAGAATAAATATAAATACCACAACCGGTATCAAGGACCCAAGATTTAGAATAGGGTGAGTTATTAGATAGAATAGTGTAAATACCTGCATGGTTGGGTTTAACTTTCCAATCCTTCACATCTTGCTGGTGCTTTGTGCAGTTCCGCTTCCAATGTGATTTTTCATGACAATAGAAGCATTCAGCCTCTTTTGGGACAGAATAAGGAGTGACGAAACCTTTCTTGGTTCCACTCGAAGAAGAGCCATCAAGGGTCCTAGCCTTGGTACCCTTCGAAAAGCTCTTCCTCTTCTTCCCTCTACCTTTCCCGATTTCCAAGATAGGGGCGACGTTTGGAGTAGGAGTAGGAGTGTTAACAACCGACTTACCCTTAAGACCACTTTCGGCGGTCTTCAAGAGTCCTTGAAGTTTGCTGAGTGTGACTTCTTCCTTATTCATGTGGTATGTCATGCGGAGTTGATCTTAACACGAGGGTAAGGAGTGAAAAGTAATATCTATTGCAAGCTCCTCGGGGAAGTTCACATTAAGCTTCAGTAAACGATCCACATACCTTTGCATTTTCTGCATGTGGCTCGTGACGGATTCTCCGTCCTTCATCCTGGTTGTTATCATGGAGGAGATTATTTCATACTGCTCTCGACGAGCACTCTGATGGTATCTTTCCATCATATCTTGGTGCATCTCAAAAGGGTAGTAGTCCTCATAGGACTTCTGGAGTTCAGCTATCATGGTGGCCATCATGATGCATGCCACTTTGGTGGTATCTCTTTCATGAGTCTGGAAGTCAGCGATCTCCTGAGGAGTAGCAGTGGACTCATCGATCTCCTTTAGCTCCTTATCGAGGACATATTCCTTGTCCTCGTAGCGAGTCACCATCCTGATGTTCCGGATCCAATCCATAAAGTTGGAACCATCGAAGATGACCCTCCCACATAGGTTCATGAGGGAAAAGGATCCGGTAGGGTTTGAGCCAGAAGCAGTGTTGTTGGAAGACATCTGAAAAGAAGAGAACAAGTTTAGCTTAGATATAAAGATAGTCCTTAATAAAACACTCAAATATAATATTAAGGCTAGGATCCAATCACAATATATTATAACTTAGAAGAGGTATGCCATAATCTAAGCTATAACATATTTGAAAGGTAGGTGAATGACGATTCACCAATTTCCACAAAAACCCAAAATTAAAAATTATTAGGTTTTAATTTAGTTCTTCGAAATTCCTAGATTCTTTTGAGATTCAATGAACTTTTCAAAGGCATGTTTCAATCTCGAGTGTGCCCTCTAAGTTTTGTGACTGGGATACCGAGGATCACAAAACGATTTGTGAAGTAACCATGCAAATCACTTGGTACCCTTAATGTTTATCACTCAATCGATGTGCCGGTTAACGACACGCGCTCCACCGATACTATGATAAACCTTAAGTCACTCTTTACCTACCTTGTTAAGTCCAGGTTAGTGTGCCGATTAACCATACACGCTCCACTAACGACTTAATCAAAGTGTAAAGTGTAATTTCATGGATTAGCACCTTATTCACAATTTCCTAAAGTAACTAAGATTGAGAATTTACTAAAACATTTAGTTACTTTATACTATTCATCATACTTTTAATGAGAATTTATAGTCCTTGTCCTACTCGTTCGGCTAACGACCCTCCACCGATCAAGGAAGCGGTGGGTGAGAGTGGACACCCATTAAGTTGCCATTTTATAGACAACAACCTTATACCCCCCTTATAGACCGACTTCGTGAATGAGGCCTACTAATGGTATGACGACTTGCTCTTATACATAAATACATATATATATATATATATATATATATATATATATATATATATATATATATATATATATATATATATATAATTAACTTATAATATTATAAAGTATAAGGGTTGATTTTTAACTTTTGAAAATCTAGGGGTTGGAACTAAAGTTTATTAAGTGACTTTGCATGTTCCAAAACTTGAGGGCAAGTTTTGTAACTTTACAAAACCTTTCACATTCATAACTTATGAGTTAGTAAAATGAAGACTCTTCATTTTATAACTTATGTGTTCTTTTAATGGCTTTTAACACAAAGAGACTTTTGGTTATCCATAACTTGAGGAAAAGTTATGGACTCCATTAAAACACATAAAGATCATGAATTAATTGTTAAACAAGTAATTCCTATGATCTATCAAGAACTCATAAGAACATGAACATTCATATCAAAATTTCAAGAACATACGAACACATATAATCATGTAATTTTGATATTAGCCATTGTAAATGGATTAGAACAACCATTACACCATCTAAAAAAAGTTTAATAACACCAAAACGGTTTAGGGTAATGTTTGTATTCCATTTCCAGCAGCACAAATCGAATTTTTGCATTCTGCATGGCCAACTCGCCGAGTTGGTTGCATTTTTACTTGGACTCGTCGAGTCCTCCCCATGGACTCGTCGAGTCCCCTGTGTAGACAGCAAAAAAATCGATTTTCAACACTATTTTGCATCAAGTATTCACAAACAAGCCTAGTCTCTGATACCACTGATGGGTTTTGAGCATTCTAACACCCCTAAGTGTACATGCAACCCTAGAAAACCTTGGATCTATGTTTGTCTAAAATACATGCAAAATATGATTTCCAAGGTTCATAATCCTATGTAGCATACATGGGGAACTTTTAATCTAAAAGATGGCTAGAATTACATACCTTGTAGTTGATTTGATTCCTTGAAAACCTTGAGAGCCTAGCACCCCAAGTGTGATGCCTCAAATGCTTCACACAACACCAAATGCTTTGGAATGACTTTGAGAGAATGTGTAACACTCTAAAAATCGTCCTATCCTTCTTGTAACTTAGTGTAACCGATTTTGGTCAGTAACATGTTGCTTATATAGTGTGTCACGTCTAGGGTTACACCATGTAAACCCTAATGTGACATGACTCTTCATTTCCATGACCCATGAATTTGTATCTCCCATGGAGCATCCATGGATCATCCTATGGGTTTAACCCAACTTGACAATCCATGGAGCCTTAAGCCCACTATACAAGTATGAGTGATTTACATAATCAACCCATATATTTAATTAGTCATCTTTTGATCACTTAATTAATTCCAAATTAATTCTTGATCAATACGAATTAAATAATACTATTAATATATTAGAAATTATAATATATTAATAAATCACAAGTGTTATTTCTCTCATTTAGTGTATCCAAATGCATGATGTCATGCAGCCCAAATGGACCATGCCGGGTCGGGTCAAGTACATACCATATATAGTTATGGACTTAGATACCTTATCCAACAAGATGAGCCAAAGAGACAACTTAATACCTTCCAGAGAGTGTCAACTGATGTATATCCTTGCTTCCCACGAGTTCCTAGCTTCGATTTACTTGTTTCCCTAAGTGTTCCTCACCAAGATCTCTCTTCCTAGCTCTATCACACCAAAGAAACACACAGACACACGATTAGGGTTTAAGGGCGCCAAGGAGTTGTAAAGTGGAGGCTGGGGAAGGCCAATGACCCTTTAAATAGGGTGCAAAATCCAGGGATTTAGGGTTTCATCTGCCTGCTCCTACTCGTCGAGTCCCTTCTTGGACTCGACGGGTAGATCACAAAAACACATGGACCAACCCGCTGCTACTCGACGAGTAGGCCAGCCAAATCGTCGAGTAGACCTTGAAACCAAGAAAATACTTACATAAACCAATACCTGAAAATCAGGGCATTACATAGTACAAGTCTAGTATGCCCTACCCGACCCTCAACTCGTATCTGGAATGCTCCTGTGCCCATAGTACGAGCCTGGCATGCCCTACCCGACCCTCAGCTCGTATCTGGAATGCTCCCGAGTCCTCAGTATGAGTCTGACATGCCTCACTTGGGCCTCAGCTCATATCTGGAATACTCTAGGGTTTGTTGGCTACCGCACAGAGCAGTATAACTTCAACCTAACCCACATAATATGTCGATATATAACATAACTAATGCACATACAGGTAATCAGATAGTAACACAGGTAGTCCTACAGATCTACCAAACTGGCATAACACTAGCATGCATAAGTAACTCATACTCAACATATCACCAACTACTAGGATATCAGATCCAATGGACCGACATTGGTGCCTTAGACCCCTTATTATAGTGAGGGTGACTCACCTCTCAACTGTCGAATCGAAGTGATAATCTCAAACTCTTGAACCACGGCCACGAACTCCACCACCTATATTTACCATAAGACCATTTCCATACATTTCTAATCTACCAAAATACCCCAAAAGTCAACTAGTCAACCCTTGGTCAAAGTCCAAGTCAATGGTCAATGTAAACAGTCCATGTTGACCCGAATCATCGAGTGCAGTTCACCGACTCGTCGAGTCCCTCCAGAACTTGAGAATTCGTGAAATCCCCCGTTGACTCGTCGAGTTTCCCTGCAACTCGCTGTCACACCCCCAAACCGAATTGGCGGAAACATTCGGAGGGAAGAGGATGTCATGTGCAGTATTATAGAATTGAAAAATAGTAAAACAAGCAACAACATCATCCATTGCATTAATAATATAGTTTATACATGTGTGTCTTGTGTATAGTTTGTAAGACACCAAAAATATATATATATCAAAATGAAAGACGAGTCTTGATCCTGCTCCGTCTTCTCAAACCTGTGTAGATGTACCTGTCTACTGATGACCTGAGAATACAAGTTATTTTAAAAAGAGAGTAGATCAGCATTTAAGCTGGTGAGTTCATAAACATTTTTGTGTCAAAAGTTTTCATCTGTTTCAAGAAAATGTTTGTAAGTGTTTAGATGTAAATGCTTGTATACTTCCTAGAAAATCCTATATTTTCTACTAAAATGAAAAGTAGTCTTCTACCAAGACTCAACTGTTTTGTATGTTTGTTTCTCTTTGAAAAATGATGTAATATGTATGTTTGTACTTGTAATAGTTTAAATGTGGGTTTCCCATATTTGTAAAGCTATCTTTACACGAAAAATAGTATGCACTTCTTACGTGAGAATATCACTGTATGAATATAATGGAAAATGAAGATCTACATTAGTGTTTGTATAAAAATACTCTACTGAAGCACTAAATACCTTAAAACCAAACTGTTAATTAAGGTAAAAATGTGATTAAGTTATAACCATGCTTGATTGACTAGTATAAAACACGACGTTCTTTAGACGTCGAAAATGGTATGACATTTGTCACTCGTAGACCTGCAGGTCCCACTGTAGCTAGAAACTAGGTGTAGGATGGTCAATCCCATATAGATCTATAAACAAACTCACGCTCTCCCTCCAGGAGACTCTGGTTATAAAACGTGACACAACAAGTATATTGCTATTCCATGAAATAGTGGTTTCACATTATTGTTATATTGTTCTTGTTATAGTATGTATGTTCCTTTCTGTTTTTGTTATACTATGTATGTTCCTTTCTGTTCTTGTTATAGTATGTATTGTAATGTATAGTATGAATGTACTGACTCTTGTATGTTTCTCTGTTCTAGAAATAGTATGTAATGAACCTTTAAACTATACCTATTATAGTTTACTAGTACATTTGTTTGAACTGTTACTGATTCGTAGAAAAGACTCAATTACTCACCATAAGCAACTAAGTTAAGTATGTTCCATAAAAATGGGTTTAATATTCATATATGTATTTGATGAGTATAACTATGATTTAACCGACAGTTGAACTAGTGATCCTACCCTAAGCCCACAACCAAACAAGGAACAAGAGTCAAGGTATTTAGCAATAGTCTTAAGTCCGTTAAAGCATACTTAAACTCAAATAGATAGTTGAATATGATTTGATATAAAAGAAGTTTATAAAAGTTTTAAACAAGTTTTGAGTATAAGAAATCCTTTTGTTTACTGTTTTCACATGTAACTGGTTAACACATTTGTATTGTGTTCTACTTGTATTCCCCTTGTAGCACTTGGTTCTTGGTACGTAGTCTTTTCTTAATATTTTTGCATTTTGGCCTTGGACTCGGCGAGTAGAAGGACCAACTCGCCGAGTAGAAGCGGGACGAGACGTGGGGTTTAAGCTGTAGACTTGACGAGTCGGGTCCCGGACTCGGTGAGTAGGCCCTGTCTAGACGAAAACCCTAACCCGAGGGTTTGCACCCTATTTAAACACCTTAACTCGGACTCCTTCGTCCCATTAGCTCCCAGAAGACCCCCATAGCAAACCCAAGCCGTTATTGAAGCAATCTAAGGCATTTGGAGTGATTTTGGTGCTTTGTGATCCAAGGAAGGAAGGAAAAGCTTGAAGGATCAAGAGGAGGCTAGAGGGATCCAATTTTGAGCATCATTTGCAGTCTAAAGAAGGTATAAAGTATATACCTTGTTTGTTCTTTTGATAGATCCCATTTTGTGGAGTTTTAGGGCTTTTCTAAGCCATTTTGGTCACCAACCATGATTGCAAGCATGGTTTGGGGTTGATGTTTCAGATCTAGGTCCTTAGAGGGGTTACAAGTCAGAAAGGAGTGGCTTTTGCACTCAAAGGAGGCCCCATGCATTGTAAGAGCTTGTTTTAGGACCTTTTAAGCTCAAAGTCGCATGGAAGCACGTAAAGGTTGTAACTTTACGTGCTAGATCGATTTAGAAGCATAGATCCATCTTTTGATCAAGGGTTGTACATCAGAAATCGAGGTTTTAGTGAGGGGATGTGACCGACTCGACGAGTCCATTCTTGGACTCAGCAAGTCCAAGATTTCTGCCCCATATCAGTTGAGGGTTAAAAGGACCCAGTGGAGTTGGAAAGGTTTTAGGGAGTCCTGGGGAGTGACCCAATATTCCAGACTAAGCCATTGTCCTGGAAATTCATGGGACTCGGCGAGTGCATGAGCAGACTCGACGAGTCCAAGGCAATCTTCTTATGGATGAAGATGAACTCGACGAGTTGTTCATACAACTCGGCGAGTCAAGGACTGGACCTGTGTATCAGTTGGAAATGAACTCGACGAGTTGTTCATATAACTCGGCGAGTCGGATGAAGATTTAGTCGATGTTCAAGTAGAAGGAAAACTCGTCAAGTCATCGCCTAACTCGACGATTTATAGACGGGTATAGGGCCATATGGAAGGATAGGGACTCGGCGAGTTGGCGAACCAACTCGGCGAGTCAGGTCAACTAGAAGTTGACTTTGACTTGGACTTGGTTAGGGGTAAAATGATCATTTTACCGTAAGTACAGTTAGCAGTGTATGACTAAGTGTTTTGTGGGAATTATAGCCGGAGGATTTCCGGAGCAGCAGCGGCAGAAAGTCAGAGGATTCCCGCACAGATTAGCAGGTACTTCGAGGTGAGTTGCCTTCCAGTAGCGGTGGGTCTAAGGCCACAATGCCGGCCCACCAGTAGGAGACGTATGTTAGATGATGGTCTTTGTGATATCATCTGGGTTTGCTATTATCTGTTATGCTACGAACCAACACGATATGTTATATGCTAGTAGCGGTAGGGGAGATAGTCCCCGAGATCATCGGTCGACAGGGCCGAAGGGGTAGTCATGCCCAGTTACGTTAGATCGAATGTGATTATGTGATACATGTTATGTGGTAGTAGTAGAGGGGTGAAATAGTCCCGAGTATCCGGTCGAAAGGACCGAAGGGGAGGCCAGCACCCAGATATGCTAGGCAGTATCCGGTCGAAAGGACCGAAGGGGTAGGTCGGGCACCCAGATATGCCTGACAGTAATTGTATGTTATGTGGATTTATGGTATGTGGTACGATGGGGGAACTCACTAAGCTTCGTTCTTACAGTTTACAGTTTTGTTTTCAGGTACCTCTTCATCGAAGGGGAAGGAGCTGGCGCGGTAGCTGCACATCATACACGCACATTGTTTTCCGTACCATGAGTTATTCTGGGTTTTTGTACTCTGATAGTATTGTTGTTTTTATGTTTTGGTTTTCAGACACGAAATATGTTTATGAAATGATATGATCAAACGATGTTTATTCACAAATGCGTTCCAAAGTATTGATTTAAAAATGAAATTTTTGGACGTGAAAATTGGGTCGTTACAAGTTGGTATCAGTGCCGTGGTTTAAGGGATTCAGACACACCTTCGGGGGTGTCTGGACTCAAATCGAGGGATTAAAAGATTTTTCTAGGAAAAATGGTTTTCTAAAGAATAAGACATAAGAGTTTTTGAGAAAGAACAAGTGTGTGATGTGCGCGACCGACCGAGCTCAAGTAAGTATTCCCCAAAGTATCCATACAATGGTTGGATTATGTTTATCAGTTTCAGTAGAAGCATGCTAGAATAGGACTAAGGATCTAGGAATGATGCCTTATGTGCCTGCTTTATGCGCTTTAGCTTATGAGAATTGCATGCTAGTATTGAGTAGACATCAGTAGGATAGCCTTTTTAGGTTATTCCTGATAGTATGAGCTCAACATTGTATGCTAGTATAGTTTCTCATTATGAGGACAGATTTGCGTGAGATTGTTCCCTTCTTGTCTGAATGTTGCTTGCTTTGTGCTTTGAGGGGTTTGGAGTGATGGGAGGTAGCTGTTAGGTGGATACGTTAAAGTCACATGTGATCAGGGTTGAATAATCTCAGAGTGTTAGATTTGACCTTATTGCGTAGCTCTTGTCTGAGTCCTAACCGTTATAGGGATGAGTCCCTTACTCGAAGGATTATCTGAGCCTCGTTGCACGTGATTGTATTCAGGTAATGGCTAATTGGCATTACAAAGATGCTTTCAGTAGTTGAGGACTAGTTTGGGTAGGGTCAGAGGTTCCCTAGGGTAAGCCTAGGATGAGAATAGCAGTGATCAATAGTGGTAATAGGGGTCTGGTGGAGTCAAAGCTGTCCTTGAGGAAGGTACGGATAGATGTGGAAGGTAGTATGGGCTCGTACTACTGAAAGCAGAGGATCTGTACCCGAATTAAGGAGGGCTGAGGCAAGACCAGTGAACTTGTAATGGATGTGATTCCTTTAGAGGTATCAGTATCACCAATGGTTGCCTGTATGTATTGCAGAATGGTGGTACTACGTCCGAGGCCAGCAGTTGGCAGTTCAGGAGAGGGATTGGGTTCGGGATCAGGTTCCGATCCAGTAGATGAGAGGCTACGCGATTTCATCGTGTCAGAGATCACCAGAAGCATCCTTGAGTCGACCCCCATCATTTTCGGGTCAATCAAGGAAGGGATAATTGAGCTGATGGAGGACCGCCTCAGGGCGTTCAGGAGTGACATGACATCTGGCCAGTTAGGATCTCGCACACTGTCCTTTAAGGACTTTAGGGGCAGTGGTGCACCATATTTCCATGGGCTGAAGGACCCCATTGCTTCCAGACGATGGATTGCAGACATTGAGTCTGCACAACTGACTAGCTTCTGCCATGAGGGGTTGAAGGTACAATTTGTAGCAGGATGTCTGAGGGACCGGGCTAGGGATTGGTGGCAGTCGATTGGTGACTCTCTGGGAGCTTCGGCCGTTGAGGCTATGTCATGGTCAGACTTTGTGATCCGGTTTAGAGCGGCGTTCGCACCTGCAGTGGAGCTCCAGTAGTTAGCCAGGGAGTTTTTGGACATAAGACAGACCACATAGACTATGGCGGATATCACCGCCAAGTTCCGGGAGAGGGCATTGCTGGTGCCCCAGTATGCGGGGGATGAGGATATGAAGAGGACCCACTATCATGACATGCTGTGAGCCGACATTCGGGAGCATGTTAGTTTTTTGGCTTGCCCTACCCTGGACTCCATGATTGTCAGGGCTAGGGAGAGGGAGATCGATCTGGAGCATATCCGGAAGAGGAACATAGAGGAGGGGCAAGTTATAGGGGCTTCAGGGAAGAAGCCCAAGGGATCAGATGCTGGGCTGAAAGACCAACAGAGCCGAGGCAACTATAGGAAATGCGGCAAGGCACATGAGGGGACGTGTAGATTGGGATCATCGGGCTGCTACAAGTGCGGCAAGTCAGGGCACTTTAGCAGGGACTGTACTGCCCCTGTACCAGTTATTCAGACGTCTGAGTTGCTATGTTTCCATTGCAACTAGAGGGGACACAAGAAGGCCAACTGCCCCCAGTTGACAACAGTCGCGACAGTGAAGGTGCCAACTCCAGCGACCCTGCGGATCACCGATGGCCGGCAGGGTAAGGCAGAGGCTCCAGTGGTGAGGAGTCGGACATTCCAGTTGACTACCGAGGAGGCATGCGCTGCACCCGATGTGGTGACGGGTATGATTTCTTATCTTTATACTTTTATGATGCGTTGCTGTGATTTTGATATGTTATGTATGTGCTCTGTTTAGGATCATTCCTTGTGAACAATATCCCAGTTCAGGTATTATTTGATTCGAGGGATACCCGATCATTTGTCTCTCTTGCACTTAGCAAGAAGTTTCCTGAGTCTTCGGGCGTGTTGGATTTCCCTTTAGAGGTAGAGATTGCAGATGACCGATCAGTGCGAGCATCGACGATATTCCGAGACCGTGTGCTGAGATTATTCGAGGAGCGTTATCTGGTAGACCTGGTCCCTATTCCGTTGAGACGGAACAAGGTGATCATAGGCATGGATTAGTTGAGCCCCAATGGGGCAGTGATATATTGCACACAGAAGTTGGTTCAGATCAGAACCCCAAGTGGGGGAGAATTGGTAGTTCAGGGCGAGAGGCCACAGCAGGGACCAACGGTATGTTCAGCAGCGAGGGCTAGGCGTTACCTTTTGTAGGGTTGCGCAGGATATGTCTCTTATGTCATGGACACCCGAGTTGCGGGTAAGGCGACAGTGGGCGAAGTGCCTGTGGTGCGAGAGTTTATGGATGTATTCCCCGAGGAGTTGCCAGGGATACCTCTGGAGAGGTAGGTGGAGTTCAGGATTGACCTAGTCCCTGGTGCGGCTCCGATAGCCAAGGCACCGTATCGGCTGGCTCCTCCTGAGATGCAGGAGTTGTCTACACAGCTGCAGGAGCTGTTAGACAAGGGATTCATTAGACTGAGTAGTTCTCCTTGGGGAGCCCCGATTCTGTTCGTGAGGAAGAAGGACGGGTCGCATCGGATGTGTATAGATTAACGGGAGCCGAACAAGGTAACAGTGAAGAACTGTTACCCACTCTCAAGGATTGATGACCTCTTTAACTAGCTGCAGGGAGAATCTTGGTTCTCCAATATTGATCTGCGTTCAGGATACCATCAGATGAGGGTCAGAGAGGAGGATGTGCAGAAGACTGTGTTTTGGACAGACTATGGCCACTACGAGTTTGTGGTGATGCCCTTCGGGCTCACCAATGCTCCTGCCGTGTTCATGGACCTCATGAACCGCGTGTGTAGACTGATGTTAGACCGGTCTGTGATAGTGTTTATTGATGATATCTTGGTTTACTCCAAGACGCAGGAGGAGCACGAGGAACATTTGCGAGAGGTTCTAGAGACTTTGAGGAGGGAGGACTTGTATGCTAAGTTCTCCAAGTGTGAGTTCTGGTTGCGCGAGGTGCAGTTCCTTGGGAATCTCGTCAACCAGAACGGGATCTCAGTGGACCCGGCCAAAGTGGAGGCAGTGATGAGATGGGAGGTTCCGAAGTCTCCATCTGAGATTTGGAGTTTTCTCGGATTAGTCGGCTACTATCGGAGATTCATCCATGATTTCTCCAAGATAGTCGTACCCCTGACCAGGAAAACAAGGAAGGCCGTGGTCTTTCGTTTGGGGCCTGAGCAGCAGGCTGCGTTCGAGACACTGAGACAGAGATTATGCGAGGCGCCAATCTTAGCCCTGCCAGAGGGCATAGAGGATTTTGTTGTGTATTGCGATGCGTTCATCTCAGGTTTGGGAGCAGTATTGATGCAGAGAGGGCATGTCATGGCCTATGCGTCGAGGCAGCTGAAGCCTCACGAGGCAAACTACCCGACACATGATTTGGAGCTGGGGGTTATTGTATTCGCCCTCAAGATTTGGCGTCATTACCTCTATGGGGTTCGCTGTACCATCTACACGAACCATAAGAGTTTGAGGTACCTCATGGATCAACCGAATCTAAACATGAGGCAGTGTCGGTGGATGGACGTGGTAAATGATTACGACTGTGAGATCCTTTATCACTCGGGGGAGGCCAATGTGGTGGCCGATGCGCTTAGCCGCAAGACAACGCCGATCAGGGATATCTGCCTGAGGATGATAGTGGTGACTTCGCTGTTGGAGCGGATTCGGGAGGCCTAGCAGGAGGCCATGAAGGAGGAACATCGGAAGAGCGAGCGAATCATGGGGTAGGTCTCCTCCTTCGACTATGATAGCTGAGGATTACTGACACTACACCATAGGGTGTGGGTGCCATACCACGAGGGTGTGCGCCAGGTTCTGATGGAGGAGGCACACAAATATCGGTTCTCCATTCATCCTGGGGCGACAAAGATGTATAGGGATCTTCGTCTGGATTATTGGTGGTCCTGCATGAAGCGGGATGTGGCTTGGTTCGTGGAGAGGTGCTTGACCTGCAGGAAGGTCAAGGCTGAGCATCAGAGACCTCACGGCAAAATGCAGCCGTTGGATATTCCACTGTGGAAATGGGAAGACATCACGATGGATTTTATCACAAAGCTTCCTAGGACCGCGCGGGGAGTGGATTCGATCTAGGTCATCATTGAGGAGAGCATCTCGGCTGAGAAGTTGGCCGACATCTATATCCGGGAGGTGGTGGCGCGGCACGGTGTGCCAGTTTCTGTGATTTCGGACAGGGATGTGCGGTTCACTTCCAGATTTTGGAAGAAGTTTCATGACGAGCTGGGTAGTCACCTGCATTTTAGCACCGCCTTTCACCCGCAGACGGATGGTCAGAGCGAGCAGACCATCCAGACCCTGGAGGATATGTTGCGAGCATGCGTGTTTGACTTTAGGGGTAGTTGGGATACCTACCTCCCATTGGCAGAGTTCTCCTATAATAATAGTTATCATGCGAGCATTGACCATCCTCCCTTCAAGATGCTATATGGGAGGAAGTGCAGGACCCCGATATGTTGGGGCGAGGTTGGCCAGAGGGTGATGGGGAGCACTGAGGTAGTGCTCAAGACAACAGAGAAGATTCAGCAGGTCCGGAGCAGGCTTCAGACTGCTCAGAGTCGACAGAAAAGCTATGCCGATAAGCGCTGATCAGACCTGGAGTTCCAGATCGGGGATATGGTTCTCCTGAATGTGTCGCCATGGAAAGGCGTTATCCGATTTAGGAAACGGGGCAAGTTGGGCCCCAGGTACATTGGACCGTTCAGGGTTGTAGCCCGGGTGGGCAAGGTGGCTTATAGGCTGGATTTGCCAGCCGAACTCAGTCAGATACACATCACTTTCCATGTTTATTAGCTGCGGAAGTGCCTAGTGGACGCCTCAACAGTGGTACCCTAAGAGGACATTCAGGTTGATGGCAGCCTGAACTACATTGAGCGACCGGCGGCAATCCTCGACCGGAAGTCGAAGGATTTGAGGAACAAAAGAGTGGAGCTCGTAAAGGTGCAATGGCAACACCGGAAGGGGTCGGAGTGGACTTGGGAGCCGGCGGATGAGATGGTGGAGCTTTAGCCCGAGCTGTTTCAGGATCGAACAGCAGACTTCGAGGACGAAGTCTAAAATAAGCGGGGGAGATTTGTAGCACCTGGTTCTTGGTACGTAGTCTTTTCTTAATATTTTTTCATTTTGGCCTTGGACTCGGCGAGTCGAAGAACCAACTCGCCGAGTAGAAGCGGGATGAGACATGGGGTTTAAGCTGTGGACTTGATGAGTCGGGTCCCAGACTCGGCGAGTAGGCCCTGTTTGGAAAAAAAAACCTAACCCGAGGGTTTGCACCATCTTTAAACACCTTAATTCGGCCTCCTTTGTCCCATTAGCTCCCAGAAGACCACCATAGCAAATCCTAGCCGTTATTGAAGCAATCTAAGGCATTTGGAGTGATTTTGGTGTTTTTTGATCCAAGGAAGGAAGGAAAATGCTTGAAGGATCAAGAAGAGGTTAGAGGGATCCGATTTTGAGCATCATTTGCAGTCTACAGAAGGTATAAAGTCTATACCTTGTTTGTTCTTTTGATAGATCCCACTTTGTGGAGTTTTAGGGCTTTTCTAAGCCATTTTGGTCACCAACCATGATTGCAAGCATGGTTTGGGGTTGATGTTTCAGATCTAGGTCCTTATAGGGGTTACAAGTCAGAAAGGAGTGACTTTTGCACTCAAATGAGGCCCCATGCGTTGTAAGAGCTTGTTTTAGGACCTTTTGAGCTCAAAGTCCCATGCAAGCATGTAAAGGTTGTAAATTTACATGCTAGATCGATTGTAGAAGCACAGATCCATCTTTTGATCAAGGGTTGTACATCAGAAATTGAGGTTTTAGTGAGGGGATGTGACCGACTCGATGAGTCCATTCTTGGAATCGACAAGTCCAAGGTTTCTGCCCTATATCATTTGAGGGTTAAAAGGACCCAGTGGAGTGTGGAAAGGTTTTAGGGAGTCCTGGGGAGTGACCCAACATTCCGGACTAAGCCATTGTCCTGGAAATTCATGGGACTCGGCAAGTGCATGAGCAGACTCGGCGAGTCCAAGGCAATCTTCTTATGGATGAAGATGAACTCGATGAGTTGTTCATACAACTCGGCGAGTCAAGGACTGGACCTGTGTATCAGTTGGAAATGAACTCGACGAGTTGTTCATACAACTCGGCGAGTCGGATGAAGATTCAGTCGATGTTCAAGTAGAAGGAAAACTCGTCGAGTCATCGCCTAACTTGACGAGTATAGACGGGTATAGGGTCATATGGAAGGATAGGGACTCGGCGAGTTGGCGAACCAACTCAGCGAGTCGGGTCAACTAGAAGTTGACTTTGACTTGGACTTGGTCAGGGGATTCCCGCACAGATTAGCAGGTACTTCGAGGTGAGTTGCCTTCCAGTAGCGGTGGGTCTAAGGCCACAATGCCGGCCCACCAGTAGGAGACGTATGTTAGATGATGGTCTTTGTGATATCATCTGGGTTTGCTATTATCTGTTATGCTACGAACCAACACGATATGTTATATGCTAGTAGCGGTAGGGGAGATAGTCCCCGAGATCATCGGTCGACAGGGCCGAAGGGGTAGTCATGCCCAGTTACGTTAGATCGAATGTGATTATGTGATACATGTTATGTGGTAGTAGTAGAGGGGTGAAATAGTCCCGAGTATCCGGTCGAAAGGACCGAAGGGGAGGCCAGCACCCAGATATGCTAGGCAGTATCCGGTCGAAAGGACCGAAGGGGTAGGTCGGGCACCCAGATATGCCTGACAGTAATTGTATGTTATGTGGATTTATGGTATGTGGTACGATGGGGGAACTCACTAAGCTTCGTTCTTACAGTTTACAGTTTTGTTTTCAGGTACCTCTTCATCGAAGGGGAAGGAGCTGGCGCGGTAGCTGCACATCATACACGCACATTGTTTTCCGTACCATGAGTTATTCTGGGTTTTTGTACTCTGATAGTATTGTTGTTTTTATGTTTTGGTTTTCAGACACGAAATATGTTTATGAAATGATATGATCAAACGATGTTTATTCACAAATGCGTTCCAAAGTATTGATTTAAAAATGAAATTTTTGGACGTGAAAATTGGGTCGTTACACCCCCTAAAAGCATTTAAAAGTATTTAAGAGTGTATTTTAGGGGTATGAACTCACCTAATGTGAGTGATTCGGATGAAAGTTCAATATAGGATGCTTGGTATCACTAGTGAAGTCCCGAGCACAAATGGATCCTATTAAGCATATTATAACATATATAGGCATACAATTAGTGTTTATAACAACTAAAGTGTATAGGGAACAACCTTAGGATCTAGGAAACACTTTCAATGAAGTGTTAGAATCACAAATAGGAAGCTGAAAGGTGTTCACGGCCGAATTCTAGGAGTTCACGGCCTTTGTGGTGTTCACGGCCAAGAACACATGAAGTCTTCATGGCCCAAGCTTGATCCTATGAAGGGTTCACGGCCCTATGAAGGGTTCATGGCCGTGAAATCTTGAAGATCTTGCAAGGAAGTGTTGTATCAAGGGTGGAATCAAGTGTTTCAAAGGGACAACAAGAAGATGGATTAGATTCTTATGTTTTGAGGCCTTTAGAAGTGATAACGGTTGAAGATAATTGTGAGAGAAGGGAGATGTTCACGGCTGGAGTTTGAAGAAGTGAAGAAAAATGAGCCAACTTCATATATATGAGAGTTTTTCACGACCCTAGGATGGGATCACGACCGTGAACCTAGTTTGTAGTCGTGAAATCCTTTTGATGGTGTTTCCAGCTCGATTGCAACTCAATGATCTCAAGCTAACACTTCCTAACACACAACCCTTGAGTGTACCAGGCTTAAAAACTCTCAAACAGACCCTTAACACAACATAAAGGTAACAGAAACAAGTTTGATTTTTGATTGAATTAATTGACTTTACAAGATAGAAATTTCGGGTTGCCACACTCGCCGAGTTCATGCATGTCTAAATGTCGGGAAAACCCTAACTGACTCGCCGAGTACATGCAGAAATCCTTGCACGACAATCGTCATCGGACTCGTCGAGTTGGTCATGCAACTCGTCGAGTCCCTTCAGTCCTTTGTCCATTCAGATGCTTTTTAAGCCACTCCACAGCTCCATATTGCAGATTAATCTTCCCAAGGCATGTTTATCACATAAAGTTGTGTAACACCCGAAATCAGAAAGGTCAAGAAAGGAAAGGAAAAACCCTAAGTTGAAGAGGGTTGACTCGTCGAGTCCAGGGAGGAACTCGGCGAGTCGGAGCGGGATCCGGGTGTAAAGCAAGTGACCGACTCGGCGAGTCGGCGAGTGGACTCGGCGAGTCAGGTCTGGGTTTGGAAACCCTAAATTCGGGACTTGGTACCCTATTTAAGCATCTTATTCTCTTCCCTAAGGGCTCAGTTGCGGCCCTATAGTCCAGAACCAGAAACCCTAAGCCTCCATTGTTGCTCATTCAAGCTTTCTTGCCATTTTGGGTGATTTGAAGGAAGAAGGAAGAAGGCACACATTGGGGATTCAAGAATTGGCAGTAGATCCAGAGTTTGTGAGGTCTTCCAGAGCATTTGAAGGTAATGAGTCGTGACCTTCCCTCTTTTGCCTATAGATCAACCTTTATCATGGGATTTGGGGCTTTTAGGACAAGTTCATGAACCATTTCGAGTTAGAAGCCCAGATCTGAAGTTGCTACTTCAGATCTATGTGTATCTTGGCCTAGAGAATTATAAAGCATCAGTCTATGGGTTGATTGTTGAGCCCCTTTGCCTCAAACTCTAGTTTATAGTGTTTTGAGCCTAGATCTCGTTAGCTACACGTAAAGTTTGCCACTTTACGTAAGGAATAGGCTTTAGAAGAGTGGATCTACAGTTTGGAGTCCATGCATGACTCAAAAGTCCTCTGCATGTATGTAGATCTGAATAGACTCGGCGAGTCCTTCGAATGGACTCGGCTTGTAGCTTGAAGATGAGGAGGAACTCGACGAGTGGGATGAACAGCTCGTCGAGTCGGATGAAGTTAAGCATGAACTCGACGAGTTGGAAGAACAACTCGACGAGTTGGTTGAAGATTGCCTTGGACTCGGTGAGTCTATTAGTGGACTCGGCGAGTCAGGTCGCGAAACCCCAAACCCTTCGAGTTGAGACTCGAATCAGTGAGTCGGGTGGTGACTCAGCGAGTTGGTCAGGACAGGACTTGGAACTAGTTGGACTCGGCGAGTCGAGTCGCGAATAGAAAGACCTTGAGCATATGAACTCGGCGAGTCATTAGGAGGACTCGGCGAGTAGGGTTGACCTGGAAGGTTGACTTTGACCAGGATTTTGACCTTGACCAGAGTTGACCCAGTTGACCTTTGGAGGTCAGTTGGACTAAGTGTTATATGGATATTGATAGCTCGGAGAGCTAGAGGAGCAGCGGTTCAGGAGATTGTCGAGTAGCAGCCAGAGGTTTATCAGCAGAGCTCAACAGTTCAGGTGAGTTTCCTTCCAGTGGAAACGGGTCTAAGGCCACAATGCCGGCCCGTTTAGCTAGTAGTAGTTTCAAGATTTGATCCGATGCAGTAATTAGCATGTTTGATGCCTTCGTGGCTCAGACAGGAGTTATGTGATATGTGATCCGGGCTACGGCCCAATGTAGTATATGTGTGTTTATGCTAGTGGATATGTTTATGCTATGTTCAGTCAGCTTCGGACTTCGGTCCGATGTAGGGGACAAGGTCCCAGTCAGCTTCGGACTTCGGTCCGATGTAGGGGACAAGGTCCCAGTCAGCTTCGGACTTCGGTCCGATGTAGGGGGCAAGGTCCCAGTCAGCTTCAGACTTCGGTCCGATGTAGGGGGCAAGGCCCCAGTTAGTCCGGACTTTGGTCCGATGCAGTGGGCAAGGCCCAGTATGTGCTTAATATGTTATTGTGTGGTATGTGGTAGATTGGGGGAGCTCACTAAGCTTCGTGCTTAAGGTTTTCAGTTTTGGTTTTAGGTACTCGGTTTTCAAAAGCGGAGCTCGGGAAGATTGCAGTGCACACACCATAGTCAGTTAGCCTGGGGATGATTGACTCTGATAATGAGATTATGTTTTGAATTAATACTCTAAAAATTATGTTATGACTTATGATACAGTTTTTGTAAATATGGTTTTAGTAATGTTTTAAAAGAAATTTTTAGTCGTGATTTTTGGGTCGTTACAAGTTGCAATCTTTACGTGCATGTAAGACTCTAAAGGCTTAGAATGTCAAATCCAAGCTTATAATGGGTTTTAACTAAAAAGGGAAGGTTCGTACTTGCTAAAGCTGGAGACTTTACAACTATAGAGACCAAGATAAACTAAGATCTGAAGTTGCAACCTCAGATCCTAGCCCATACCCAAAAATAGCTAATATACATGCTAGAAAAGCCCTAATCTTAAACATAAAGAGATCTAGAAAGAGGGAAGGTCAAGGTAATGACTTGTTACCTTCAAACTGATGCTAATAAGCAGAAGAGTCAGATCCACCAACTCCTCTATGCAAAATCCTCTTATACTTCAAGTCGTCTTCTTCCAAATCACCTTCCAAGCTTGAAAATCACATAAAATGGAGCACACACACGAATTAGGGTTTCTGGACTCACAAGTGGCTGTAAGGAGAGACTAAGGGGGCAAAAGATCCTTTAAACAGGGTGCAAAGGCCCGAAAATTAGGGTTTCATCATTCAGCTCCAACTCGTCGAGTCGTGTCCTCCGACTCATCGAGTTGTCCACTTAAACACGTGGCCAAAAACGTTCCTACTCAATGAGTCAGGACATCCAACTCGTCGTGTAGACCTTTCAAATATGAAAATAAAGTTGTAAAGTCCATACCTGAGAGTCGGGGCGTTAAATGATTGCATTACATGCACTGATGATTTCTGCACTATGCGATTTTGGGATTACTCTAATATTTTTATGAAAACAATATACTCATGTTTTGGATTATTTTACCTGTGGAGTTTATGGAATGGTTTTATTTTTTTTTTAAATGAAAATTTTTACTATGGTTTTTGAAACGTTACAATCATTTAAGTTGGACCATTTTTTAAAAACTCAGCTCCTCAGATATCATTGAAAGAAGACCAGAAAAGATTAGATGACACACATTCCTTGACCAATTGATATTTATCCGATTCAAGAGCAAAGACCCATGGGAAACGAGCTTTAAATTTTGCATCACACAAGCACCTACATTGTGAACAAAACTCCATATGAATCACTCCTTGGTCACAAACCACGATATGATCACATGCAAGTATTTTTCTATTTGGTATATGTCAAAGAAAATGAAGTCGTGAAGTATACATTCAAAGAAATGAGGGCTTGCATGTTCATTAGATATCCATATAGACATACCTGATATTGAGTGTTTAATCTAAAAGAAAAGAAAGATGTTTTAAGTGATGTTAAATTTGTTGAATGCAAATTTCCATATCAAGAAGAAAAAACAAACATAATTTAACATGGATGTTACCGAGCAACCTGATATGGATCAATCATGATAAATGCCAATCAAAATTACAACATGACCTTTTAGAGATTACTGATCCATACCACCTAAAGCTCACTGATGGTCAGATAGAAATTAAACCAAGAATGTGTTCAAAAGTGGAATAAAATATTAGAGTAATGTCTGATTCCAAAAATGTGTTCAAAATTACTTAAAAAATGCATAGCTATTCCAACGAATCGATTGAAGATTCGTTTACGAGAAAAGCTTATGTTGCACTGTTCATTTTTCTTAAAATGGTCATAACTTTTGCGCACAATCTCTGCTTTCGACGTTCTTTATATCTACGGAATCATGTTCTCATGATCTATCTGTCTGCAGTGTTATTTGTACATAATAATACTTAATACATAAAGCTTATTTTCAATGCATTAATTCATTACTTATGTATGGTGAATAATGTTTGTTTGTCAACAATCTTAATTCATCGAAGACTAAAATTGTAATACGTACGCATTTCTAAGTGTAAAGACTTCAAATGCATTAAAAATGTGAAATTTAATACATTAGGTCTATTAAATTTGTGTGTTCACGGTGACTTAGACCGTTGAATGATGACCTAATTTTTACCGGTGGTCACATATATTCAGAAGTCTGCCATGATCGGAACTTACATAGCGGTTAACAATAAGATTGTCCAGACGAGGAAAATAGGAACCGAACCGGACATTTATATAATTTGTACATAGGGATGAGCAAAGTAACCAGCCCAGGAACCGATCTTGGTGGAAAATAGGAACTAAACCGGACTGCCGGTTTTACACTTTTACCGGTTCTGGTTCTTACCGGTTCTTGTCGTGTCTTCAATGTTGGAACCGGCCCGAGAACCGATCTTGGTGTAAAATAGGAACCTAACCGGACCGCCGGTTCTTGTCGTGTCTTCAATGTTGGAACCGGTCCTCGAGAAATAGCAACATACGGTTTTGGTTTTTTCGGTTCCGGTTCCAAAAATCCACTTGAATATCGTTCCGGTTTCGACCGGTTCCTTCGTCCATATGTTCATCCCTATTTGTACATATAAACAATTATATCATATACCTTTTTTATTTTTGTATATGCTTCTTAGTTTCGATTATTTTAAAAATTAGGTATTAGATACATTGTATTTTAAAATAGGAAGCGCATTGAAATATTTTGATGTTTAAACTCATTGGGTAGGACCAAAATAGGGTAAGGTAGTAGGGGCCGGGATGAGTATGTTATAGAAGAGAAGCGGAGTGAACATACATGATTATAAGGGAGGGACAAAGTTGCCAATCCCTAATGACAACCACCAAATCCATGATATTTGAACTTTTGGTGATAATTTTTGATCAATCATATCTAGAAGCTCTTGTTATAATGGAGGTGAGTTTTTATCTCTTTCATAGGAGGTCGTTGTAGAAAACCAACATCACCGCCATCATCGTTACCGGTAGCGGTGCCAAAATCACCACGAGGTGGTGTCACCTTTATCATGTTTCGTCGCATGTAAGCAAAAAGAAATGTCTTATTGTCTACTCTTGAAACCTAGACCATCCATCATGATAAAAGAAAAATATGCCCTACCAAAAATATTGAATCTAAGTTTGGTGGGACACCCTTGTGTGTACTTGATAACTCAAGTGTTGAAAACTTAAAGGGAATTAGACATGGAGATATCAAAGCACATAGACACCCTAGACATGAGAATCTTGTACTTTGAAAAGAAACCATTTGATGTGTAATGTACTACATAAATTCCTCTTCTTTTGTCTAGTAAATGTTCATACACTTTCTTTTTGTTTAAGTCGTATAGATAAATGTTGTTCTGTATTAATAATTTACATATGTGAGTTCTACATATAAATATATAATTTTACGTTACAAGTGAATTACCAACAATCATTATATAAAATTATGTGGTGTTCATCTAAAGCATAAATACACGTCTGTAATTTATTTGATTATATCATATAAACTTGAAATGACTGTTAATAGAGATCTATAGAATTATTAATCACAAATTAGACTAGCTTTACACCTTGAAAATGAAAGATTATAAGTTTCTTCAAATGAAGCATCTACCCCGTGAGTATAAGGTGAGATGTAAATCAAGTGTAAAGGCCCTTGAGAGGAGGCTCGCATAAAAGTCCGATACCCACAAAGAGCTCGATCCATATTCGAATTGGAACACTCATTCTATGATTGTTTGAATTTGAACCCTTGACCACTTTTAGAAGCATATTACCTAAAAACTTAAATATAAATTCAAAAAAGTTTATAAATTATAAAATTAAAATAAAGAAACATAAGAGGCCGGCAAACCTAAGATGACGTGCGATTAGAAATGATGTCCTCTCATCGTGTTTCTTTTAACCATGTCCTCTCTATAAGGAAGACAATCAATGTCAATTTCACCCAACATCCATTTGTTTCAAAGTTACAATTCCTTTTTCTCATCATCTTGTGTCCTAGTAGATCTAGGGAAAGAATTTCAATATATTTAAAATATACATATATTTTTAATCTATATATTATGATCTCTCTTTAACTTTTTTGATTTTAAATAATAGTCGATATATGGTTTGATTTTACTTTATACGTTTATCATGTGCTAGTGATTTGAAATGACACCATATAACATTAGTATCAGAAAGACAATCTCAAAAAGACCTTGGTCGTTTTGATGTTTATTTTGGTATTGGATGTCATTTTATGGATCTTTAAAGGAAAAAAAAAATACAACTTTTATGATGGGTGAATTCTAACATTTTAACGTGATCCTTTCTTGCATATAGCAAAAGATTAAATGCTTGGAGTCATCAGTGAATTGTATGCAAATTAAAAGATTAAGGTAAAGGATACCATTGAGACTCTTTGGACGACTGCTTAAGTAGAAGTGGAGTCAGAATTTTAGAACAAATGAGTCTTATATCACAATAAGATACAAGAATGTATTTTTATGGGGTAGATCAATTGCGAATTTAGAACACAAACACATATGATTTCTAATTAAATGTCGCATGAATAACCAAAGAGTCAACAATACATCTGGTGGGTCGGGTCGGGTTGAAACAATAAAAAACAACCGTTTTGTAAAAACCCAAGTTCGAATGGACCGGCTGAATGCCTTAAAAACTGATAATAACCGACTTACTTGACCTCTATAGTCGGAATTTTACGAATTTTTTTTTTTATTATTATTACTTTGCATGAGTGAGTCTTTTTCCTTTTAAAGAGCCCACTAACAACAATATATACGAGGAGTTATGTTGGGTTTCAAGTATAGTTATAATTTTTTTAGGTTATAAAATCAAACAACTACATCTATTTTTTTTCCTCTTATAAGGAGATAGGTTTTGATAATATTAACAATTTTGTTTTGTAGTGGATCCGAAGACCCACCTAGTTATAAGCAGCTTCTCCTAGTGTTCATAGCAAATATACTTTAATATTTCAAACTTTTAACTTTTTTTATATCGGTAGTTAAACAAAAAAGATCATTTTTTTAGAAGAAAAGAACTAATCTTGACGTTGATGAAAAAACCTCGGCTAGTATATGTTTTAGGAGGGTGTTTGGATAGAGAAAAATTAGTGTTTATTGTTTATTGCTTATTCCCCACCAAAATAAGCTAAGTTTAAATGTTTGGATAAGAACCCTTAAAAATGAGCTTATTATGATGGGAATAAGTTAATTAAACGGATTTTAATAAACATTCCCCCCTTGCTTAAAGCTTATTGCTTATTTCCACCACAAATACTTTTACAAAAAATGTTTATTCCCACTATAATAAACTAATAAGTTAAAAACTAATTTATCCAAACACCCCGATGTTTCAATATTTTGTTATATGTAATGTGTTATTGGATATTTTCTTTAGTGGATCGTAAAATATACTATACGTTATAAATTTAATATATTATTACAAATTACAAATTATAAATTTAATATATACTATACGTTATAAATTTAATATATTATTACAAATTATAAATTTAATATATTATTATAATCAGGATTATCTTGTGCTTTGTTTTATAATGGTGAATTATATGTTATTTGTTTAAATAAGGCATATATATAATTTATATATGATAAACAATAGCCACTATAAAAGTGAAAGAAAATAATAAGTGAGTTCATGACCGAAGTTTAATGTCCTTTTATTGTCATATTGGAGGTTGAAAATAGCTAACAAGTTAAATTATTATATACCAATGAGTTTTTAATCCAATATATCATATGTTTTTTTCTTCTTCAGGTCGAAAGTTCAAGTCTAGTCTGTAAGGGAGGACAGAGTCGTAACGGGTTCAAGGAGTAGAGGGAGGAGCGGGAGGAGAGCAAGAGAGAAAGAGAGGGGTGTTGTGGTTTGAGGAACCCGTTTGAGGTTGAAACCGAAGCAAAAATTTAGCGAAGACGGGTTGGGAGGCTTTCGGTTTGGACGGGTTCGACTCCCTCCACGGTGGGTGCGGCGGCTTCGGTGGGAGGAGAGAAACGACTCCGTCCTCCCTAATATAAATGAAATTAACTATAATGTAGAAGTATATTTGATTGTTGTTTAAAGAAACTAAATTATTATATATAATAATAACAACAATAATAAATCATTTATTATAAATAAATATAATGAGTTACAAAGAAAAATCAAAGTGCTTCTAGCCAAACGGTATTATGTGTTGTCCTTCTTCTTTGAAGTTGAAAGTTTCTATCGTGAATATAATGATATTAAGAAGTAGTTTAGAAAGTAGATTAGATTTGTCATCCAAAAAAAACTTAGAAAGAAAAAAAATAAAAATTATAAAAGGTGAAAGGTAGAATTTGAAACTTTTATGTTAACGAGGGAAGTTAGATGCAATTTATATAATCACATATCTCATATAAAATTTGCCAAATTAAAATGAAAGGAAACTTTGATATATTACTTTAATACTAAATCTGTATAAAGTGAGAAATATATTATTTTATTAAGTCATTTTTTATAGAGTACCTGAAGTAGCCGGTGATAAAGAGTAAACGTGTATAGTTAAACAAGTTGAAAGGACAAATGTGAAAAAAAAAGACTTAACGACCAAATGTATATAAATTAAAAAATATATTATCCTTTTAAGTCATTAACCCTTTATCAATTTTATTTTATATTTAGTAACTTAAGTAGTGGATTTTAATGTTAAGTCATTTTTTATGTGTACCTCAAGTAGGCGGTCATAAAGACTAAATATGTATAGTTAAACAAGTTGAAGGGGTAAATATAGAAGAAAAAAAGACATAGTGCCAAAATGTATATAAATTAAAAGATATATTATCCTTTTAAGTCGTTAACCTTTATGAATTTTCTGTTTTTATATTTAGTAACTTAAGTAGTGGATTTTAATGTATAATGTAGCAAAAATGTGTTTCATTTATTAAACAACTAAGTAAAGTGAGATCTTGATCGTAAGATCGTAAGATCCTATGATCCTATCTATAAAAACCTTGTTGGATCGCAATATGATCATTTTATATGTAAGATCGTAGATATGATCGTAGGATCGGGATCAAGATCGTAAGATCGGGATCCGATCTGATCCTACCATTCTATGAAAATTGTCAAATTTTGATCTGGTTTTTATTATCTTTACTCATTTATTGGTTGATTTGGTCTCCTTTTTCCAATTCACAATCGAGATAGCCTTATTCTTGTGTTGTTTTTTGAACTGTAAATGACAAACAATCATAGATTTTTTTTTTCCTTTTACATTTTATCGTCATCGATGGTAGAATTTGAGATTTAACATTGACTTGTTATTAATTTCTTCTTTTAACGGTTCAATCTCAACAATAAAGATGAGTATTTTTTCAATTTCTTTTCTTCTATTGCTCAAGTCTTTTTTCCTTAAGAACTTAAGAAATTACGGTTTTAATTAAGTTTCAAAAGTTGAAATTGTTATCGATTTCTTTTTATAGTTAAAGCAAATAACATGAAAGTTATGAGTTGGTTTTTATATGATAAATAATTAGTACTAATACTCTTTTAGCTATTTAACCAAGTTATTGACTACTATATCACCGATTTATTTTTCTTTTTTAAGCTATTTAACCATGATATACAATTTTTTTTTTTTTACATATGATCAGTTATGTTTTTATGTAATAGTTTGTGAGATTTTAGGATCTCGATCCTGCAAACCTGAAAACGATCCTACATAGGATTCAATTCAATCTTGACAACCTTACGACTACCATTTAACAATATTACTAGTACTATGATTTAGCATGATTAATACTGTGAGTTATTTTTAATATTGTTGGCGGGTCGAATAACGATACATGTTCATAGGTCGCTGTCCAAATAAGCAACTTATGAAACTCAATGGAAATATGACTCAAACAATTGTGAAATGAAATAAAATTAGTTTTTTTACTGTGTAAATATTATCTTGTTTTTTTTTTTTTTTTTTTTTTATCATTTGGAAAACTAGGAATGAAGAATGTTGTACTCTCTCGACTAAACTCCAAATAAAATATTAAATAAAATGTCAACAAAAATTCAACAAATTTGAAACATTAATTTTTTTAATTAGTTGTTAAACATTTCTAATCACGTATCCAAACAAAGTAATGTATAATCAAAGGCCATCAAAAAACATATGTATTCCTATAATATCTCTTTAACTAAATCCGTGTCTATATTACAAGCAAACTAAACTTTATTGCATGAGACACATCAAATTATATGTTAGGCTAGGGATCTAATGAGGTATATAGAGAGTTTGACTCGATAAAAATATCATATCAACTATATATGAAATCGTAACAGTGAAACATTCCGTGCCAAAAACGGTGGAGAGGATATCAAAAGGATTTATACATACACCTCCTGAGAAGTACCTAAAACACATAACACGGTAAGCACGAAACTTAGTGAGTTCCCCAAAATACCACACACATCTCAGTAGCCTCTCATGGCTATAGTCAAATAAGACCCTCCGGTCAGTGTGTCTCAGTGGAACCCTCCGGTCCCACGACTCAAGTAGACCCTCCGGTCCTAACTCGGTAAGCTCAGAATAATACACAACATAAATCACAAAGACATAATGCAGGATATCACAATACTCAATATAAGCACATAAGACCCTCCGGTCACACAAAGGTTATCACTCTAGGTAAGTATAGTGAGAAGACTCACCTCGTAAGCAAGCAAGGAAACTGAATACCCCTCAAACAATCTAACCCCCACCTACATGTAATAAGCATCTCTAATTAACGCTTAAAGATCACAACTCTAAATAAACTCATGATAGTCCCTCTTTAACTTCTGGGATGGGTAAAAGACCATTTTACCCCTCTATGACCTCTATCCCTCAAGTTTGATCAAACACTGAAGTCAACAGAACTCAACACTCAAGTCAACAGTCCATGTTGACCCAATTCGTCGAGTGCATCTATGTGACTCGTCGAGTCTATTCGGTTCCTCAGAACCCTCATGAAAGTCCAACTCAACTCATCGAGTTACCGCGTGTTCAGTCTCATCAGGAAAACCCTAGCAGACTCATCGAGTCAGCTCATTGACTTAGCAAGTCCATTTAGTCTGTATTCTCATTCAGACGTTTTAAGGCATATCTACCACTCCAAACTCTAGATCTAGTCTCCCAAGGCTCGAATGTCACGTAAAGCTTCGATTCTTACGTTCATGCATGACATATTTGGTCCATAATGCCAATACAAGCTCCAACAACGGTTTGGCATAGGCTTGCCTCTAGCTCCATAAAGCTTGGGTCTTTGGGCTCACAAGACCTCCTACAATCCAGATCTGAGGTTTCAACCTCAAGATATGTTCAAGGGACTCAATAACACAAGAAGGATGGGGAAAATCCCTAGAACTCCCCCAAACTAAGATCTCACAAGAAAAATGACCAAGATAACATCTTTTTACCTCAAACAGAAGCTATCCATGAGAATCTCTAGATCCAAACGTCCATCCTTGCTCCAAGCCTTAATGCTTTCCTCTTCTTCTCTCAAGGTGCACCAAAATGCTCAAGATAGCCTCTCCTTCTCACATAACAAGCTAAAACTCGATTAGGTGTAACACCCTGTTCCTGGTACGTATTTAAATTCAACTAATATTGTAATTTACTTTGGGACTTGGCGAGTTGGAGGCCCGAATCGTCGAGTAGACTCGACTTTTGATCGGGGGTTTAAGTGACCTACTCGACGAGTCGGGAGACCGACTCGAGAAGTAGGAGCTGTCTGGACAAAACCCTAATACTTAGGGTTTGCACCCTATTTAAACACTTTATCTCGTCCCTAACATCACGCTCCCAACTCAGAGAAGCCCTAGATTGAAACCCTAAACCCTTATTGTGTGTTCTTGAGCCTTTTGGTGCCCTTTTATGTGTTTTTGAAGTTAGAAAAGAAGAAGGAAGCTTGGAAGTTCAAGTAGAAGCAAGAATATCTAGAAGTTTTACTTCATTCTCAGCTCATTCAAGGTAAAAAGCTGGAACCTTGACCATCTATCTCTTAGATTTTGATTTGGGGCTATTTCTACCCTTTTTATGAGTATAGAGAAGCTAAAATCGGATTTTGTGGGTGTGATTGGAGTTGCACTTCGGATCTGGAACTATTGGGGGTCCTTGTGACATAAAGGTGCCAACTTTGTTGCCATAAGCATCCCATGCATCTTGTAGGCCTCCTTTTATGGCTTTTTGAGCCAAAGGCCCCATGCATGTACATCAAGTTAGTAGCTTTACGTATAAAATGGACCCTAGGAGGCCAGATTTATGGTTTTGATGCGTTAAGACCCATTATAATCGGCTGTATAGTTTTGGACCAAGAGGGACTCGGTGATTTAGGTGTATTTTCCTCCAAATCCTTTCTGTTTACGGACCAAATGTTAAGATCGAAGGTTCCCCAGTTGTTTAGGTTCACTAGGGACCTGGAAATCATAAGACTCAGCGATTGGATGAATAGACTCGGTGAGTTCAAGGCAATGTCCCAGCTAGATGAAGACGGACTCGGCGAGTTCAAGGGGAACTCAGCGAGTCATAGACTGAACACCTTCTTATGGATGAAGATGAACTCAGCGAGTTCAAGGATGAAATCAGCGAGTCGGTTGAAGATAGTCCGATGTGTTGTTAAAGGCGAACTCGTCGAGCTCTTGCTAGACTCGACGAGTTGGCGGGCCAACTCGACGAGTCGAGTCAACCAAATGTTGACTTTGACCAAAAGTTGGCTTTGACCAAGGATTTGACTTTGACTTTGACTTGGATTTGAGTGACTCTTGTAAGGGTTATGAGTATGAGTTGATAACTTAGAAAAGTTTTCGTGTAGGGATTGAGGAGTCGGGGAGAGTCGATTTTCACACCGAGGACAGTGCAGACACTACACGACGTTGAGGTGAGTTACCCTTCAGTAGAAGTGGGTCTAAGACACCAAGGACGACCCACTATTAGTTTATTACAGTTGAGATGATTGTCTTTGTGATAATTGTCTGGTTTGGTATTACTTGATGAGTTGTATGTGCCAATATGATATGTTCTATGTGATAGAGGTAGTAGGAGGGGAATAGTCCCCTCGATTCGGTCGTTAGGACCGAAAGGTAGGTCGGACACCCCAGATATGTCTGACAGCATGTTTATGATATGTTATTATGTGATAGTAGTAAGGGGTGAAATAATCCCCGTGATCGGGTGAGATAGACCGAAGGGTAGGCAGACATCCCATAATGGCCTGACACGGGTAGGTCAGCACCCTAGAATGGCTTGACATGGGTAGGTCAGCACCCCATAATGGCTTGACATGGGTAGGTCGGGCACCCCAGAATTTGTCCGACAGTATGTATGATTGTATGGTATGTGGTATGATGGGGGAAATCACTAAGCTTCATGCTTATAGTTTTTTAGTTTTGGTTTCAGGTATCTCTTCAGCTAAAGGGAAGGAGCTGGCAGGGTAGCAGCACATCGCACACATATGATTTCCACTTTGAGAATCCTAGGATTATACTATGATATTTTACTATTTGATGATATGGTTTTTGAGACTTGTGATTTGTGACTTGATGTTTGAAATGATAACAATGATGTTTTCCGTAAACTATTTTCATAAGTAATATAACTAAGCAAAAAAATTTGGGTCTCGATTTTGGGATGTTACGAGTTGGTATCAGAGCCTTGATTTGAGGGATTCGGGCACACCTTCGGGGGTGTCTGAACTCAAATCGAGGGCTTGAAGAATTTTTACAAGAAAAATAGTTTTCTAAAATTTGAAATAAGGAGTTTTGAGAAAGAACAAGGTGTGTGATGCGTGCGACCGGCCGAGCTCAAGTAAGTTTCCCCTAAGATACCCATACATGCTATGTTATGTTATATGATATGATTATGAGAACTGCATGCTAGATTATGGATAAGGATCTAGGAAGGATGCCTTATATGCCTATTGTATGAGTTTATCGAGCTATATGCTAGGGATGGTTAGTCAGCAGTATGGTAGCCTGATTAGGTTATGATTGGTATTGGTTACTCAATGCACGAATGCTGCTTGCTTTGTGCTAATAGGGGTTCCTACTAGCTTTAACTAACTAGTGAGCGGATATGTAATAGTATCCGCAAGCTAGTTAGGGAAAGATGGTAGGGACTCCTCGTGCAACTGATGGCGAAGAGTAGGTTGGAGAGTGCCCTAGGACAAGCCTTGGATGAGATTAGTTGGAAAGTAAAAAGGGACTTGGTGAAGTCAAGGCAATTCTTGAGGAAGTACGGATAGATGTGGAAGGTAGTATGGGACCGTACTACTGGAAGCATAGGATCCGTACTCGAATCAAGGAGGGCCGAGATAGAACAAGGAAACTTGGAGAGTGTGTGAGACCTCTCGAGAGTATGTATGACCCTGACATCATTGTGTTTATTTTCAGTATGGCAATTACGCGAGATGGAGCAGGATCTGGTTCAGGATCAGGGTTAGGCTCGGGTGCGGGATCCGAGTAGGTTGATGTCGGGCTACGCGAGTTCATCGCGCTTGAGATCACGAGAGGTATCCTTGAGGCAACCCCGGTTATTTTCGGGTCGATCAAGGAGTAGATTATTGAGCTGATGGAGGATTGCCTCCGAACATTAAGGAGTAACTTGGCGTCCAGCCAGTCAGGTACGCGCACACTGTCCTTCAAGGACTTCCGGGGGAGTGGTGCGCCAGAATTTCATGGGGCGAAGGACCCCATTGCTTTCAGGAGATGGATCGCAGACATCGAGTCTGCACAGTTGACGAGCTTCTGCCCGGAGGGGTCAAAGGTCCGCTTTGCTGCGGGTTGTTTGGGGGACAGAGTTAGGGATTGGTGGGAGTCAGTTGGTGACTCACTGGTAGCCCCATCCATTGAGGCTATGACTTGGTCAGACTTTGTGACCAGGTTCAGGGCTGAGTTTGCGCCAGCTGCGGAGCTTCAGCAGTTGGCCAGGGTGTTCCTTGATATGATACAGACTACAGAGTCAGTGACGGAGATCACCGCCAAGTTTCGGGAGAGGGCCTTGTTGGTACCTCAGTATGCAGGAGATGAGGATATGTGGAGGACCCGTTATCACGACATGTTGAGGGCTGATATCCGGGAGCATGTCAGCTTCTCAGCCTGTCCGACCCTGGAGTCCATGATTGCCAGGGCGAGGGAGAGAGATTGACTTAGAGGACCTTGGGAAGAGGAAGGCAGAGACAGAGCAGAGTATTGGGGTTTCGGGGAAGAAAACCAAGGGATCCGACGCTAGGTCGAAGGGCCAGCCAGGCCAGAGCCGTTGTAGGAAATACGGCAGGCCGCATGAGGGAGCTTGTAGAGCGTGATCATTAGGCTGTTACTAGTGCGGCAAGACGGGGCATTTTGGCAGGGATTGTACTGCTCCTGTCCCCACTGTTCAGACTCCGGATCTGATTTGCTTTCATTGCAATCAGAGGGGCCATAAAAATGCCAACTTCCCTAGATTGACAGCAGCAGCGCTAGGGGTGGTGCCGACTCCAGCGACCGTGTGCGTTACTAATGTGTCGAAATACTACACCTACTAGTTTTACCAACTATCTAATTAGCTATTTGACTAAAGGCAATGTACCTTTTTGCAAATAGTATAGCACAAACAGTCGGGTATCAAACTCAGGGAACAAATTTAATTAATTAACCTAATTACTAAAAGTTAACCTAAAACAAGCAAAAGTTAAAATGGGTTTTTATCTGATTTTACAAGTTCAGACAAACTTTAACAATTAACTAGTAATTTTAATCAATATTCTAAAAACACTTTCGTTTAGTTCGAATCACTTCTCCTCTATGGTTAGCTACTAATTATGGATTATTAAATTTGGTCACCATTTATTATTCTATTAGTAATTCAAATCCAAATTTACTAATCTTTTTACCAATTCATGAACTACCTTGTATGGTCATACATAAGAAAAAAACATAATTAGTTATTAATTATAGATGGGCTATGTAAGATTTATCTAATAAAACACAATTATGGTCATAATTTATGCTCTCTAGCACAACTAAATTAGTTACTTTTATCACTTATCTAAGATTTGGTCGATCCTAGCTCTAGCAATTTAATAGTCACTAAACAACTAGGTAACAAGTTCACGTAATTTAATGGTCACTAAGCTACATAGAACCTGGATTAAAGCAAAAAAGTCACAAAATTTAACATACTAGTTAATGATAATCAACACATGCACAAAACCAACTTATAAAATCCATAAATTAATAAACTAAGCCATAGATTCAAAGTTTCATCTAGCTAAACGAAAGTCTACTAATTTAGCTACTCATATTTGAAAGTAAACACACAAGTTCATAATAAATTGACATGATTAAAATAATGCAAACCGAGTGTAGCATTTTAATCTTTAAATTCTTGATCTTCAAACAATCCCTCCTTTCAAAAGGTGTTTTTCGCACTTTTCTGACCTCTAAACTCGATTATAACTCTAGGAAATCAGATCCAACCTCCCCAAAGTCGATATGCTAATGGATATTTATATTTACCAAAAATCACGTCTCACGTCGTGAGATCAGTAGAATTCGTGTTCAGCAAGGAAACTGCATTCCGCGTAGCTATCTTCTAGAAGAATCAATCTCACGTCGTGAGATTATACTCCTCACGTCGTGAAAACTGGGAATTAGCATTTAACATAAAAACGAAAGTCGTTCAAAATTTTGTGTAGTTTTCAGATCATTTTGAATCTCGTCAATCAGAGTTACGAGTCATGAGATATGGTCAAAATACTGATGAGGGGTCAAGCTGTCTAGTAACATCATTTTTGTATCTTTTTCAGCTCCAATCCTCTGAAGTTCCAATTATTGTCGCTTTTGTTCGTTTATCTTCAAGAGTGTTCCTTTTGGCTGCAAAATATAATTCAATCTCATAAGTACCATTTATCTTTGCAAATAACCAAAATATTAATAAAAATGTAATAAAATATTGCCTAAAAATGTGTATAAATATGGCACTATCAGTTACGGATAACCGGAAGGTCAAGTTAGAGGCTCTAGTGGTGAGGAGCCGAGCATTTTAGTTGACAGCTGAGGAGGCACGCTCCACTCTCGATGTGGTGACGGGTATGGTTTCTTCTCTGTAACTTTTATTATATGTCGCTTGTGATATTGGTGTATTATGCTACATGTTTTGTTTAGTACCGTTCCATGTGAACGGTATCCCGGTCCAGGTGTTGTTTGATTCGGGTGCTACCCAATCATTTGTCTCTCTTGCGCTTAGTAAGAGGTTTCCTAAGTCTCCGGGCATGTTAGATTGCCCTCTAAAGGTCGAGATTGCGGACGACCGGTCAGTGCGAGCGTCAGAGATTTTCAGAGATTGTGGTATGAGGTTGTATAAGGACCGCTACTTGGTAGATTTGGTTCTCATACCATTGTGGCGGAACAAGATCATCATAGGGATGGATTGGTTGAGCTCCAATTGGGCAGTGATCGACTGTGCACAACAGTTAGTTTGGATCAGGACCCCAGGTGGGGGAGAGCTGGTGATTCAGGGCGAGAGGCCACAACGTGGACCAACTTTATGTTCAACATCGAGGGTTAGGCGCTACCTCCAGCAGGGTTGCGCAGGGTATGTCGCCTATGTTTTGGATACCCGAGAGGTGGGTCAGGCGACAGTGAGTGATGTGCCAGTGGTACGAGAGTACGCGAATGTATTTCCATAGGAGCTGCCTGGGATACCTCCGGAGAGGCAGGTGGAGTTCAGGATTGACCTAGTCCCTGGTGTGGCTCTGATAGCCAAGGCTCCGTATCAGTTGGCTCCTCCTGAGATGCAGGAGTTGTCTACATAGCTGCAGGAGCTGTTAGACAAGGGATTCATCAGACCGAGCAGTTCGCCCTGGGGAGCCCCGATACTATTGATGAAAAAGAAGGACGGGTCGCATCAGATGTGTATAGACTACCGAGAGTTGAATAAGGTAACTGTGAAGAACTGTTACCCACTCCCAACGATTGATGACCTCTTTGACCAGCTTCCTGGAGCATCTTGGTTCTCCAAGATCGATCTGCGTTCGAGTTACCATCAGATGAGGGTCCGAGAGGAGGATGTGCACAAGACTGCGTTTCAGACGCTATATGGTCATTATGAGTTTGTGGTGATACCTTTTAGGCTCACCAATGCTCCTGCCGCGTTCATGGATCTCATGAACCGCATGTGTAGACCGATGTTGGATCGGTCTGTGATAGTTTTCATTGATGACATCTTGGTCTATTCCAAGACTCGGGAGCAGCATGAGGAGCACTTACGGGAGGTATTAGATACTCTTTGGAGGGAGAGCTTGTATGCCAAGTTCTCCAAGTATGAGTTCTGGTTACGTGAGGTGCAATTTCTTGGGCACCTTGTCAACCAGGATGGTTTTCAGTTGATTCGGCCAAAGTGGAGGCCATGATGAGGTGGGAGGTCCCGAAGTCTCCATTTGAGATTCAGAGCTTCCTGGGATTGGCAAGGTACTATTGGAGATTCATTCAGGACTTCTCCAAGATAGTCGTGCCTTTGACCCGGTTGATAAGGAAAGTCGTGGTCTTTCGTTGGTGGTCAGAGCAGCAGGCTGCATTCGAGACTCTGAGACAGAGATTGTGCGAGGTACCAATCTTAGCCTTGCCTGAGGGCATGGATGATTTTGTGGTATATTGCGATGCGTCCATCTCAGGTTTGGGCGCGGTATTGATGCAAATGGGGCATGTTATCGCCTACTCTTCGAGGCAGCTGAAGCCTCATGTGGCGAATTATCCGACACATGATTTGGAGTTGGGGGCAGTTGTTTTCGCCCTCATGATTTGGCATCATTATCTTTATGGGGTCCGTTGTACCATTTACATGGACCATAAGAGTTTGAGGTATCTTATGGATCAGCCAAATCTGAACATGAGACAGCGTTGATGGCTGAGTGTGGTGAAGGATTATGATTGTGAAATCCTTTACCACCTGGGGAAGGCCAATGTTGTGGCCGACACGCTTAGCTGCAAGGCAGCCCTAATTAGAGACGTTTGCCTAAGGATGATGGTAGTGACTCCACTATTGGAGCAGATCCGCGAGGCGCAGGTCGATGGCCTGAAGGAGGAGCACCGGAAGTGCGAGCGGATCGTAGGCCAGGTGGCCTCATTTGACTATGATAGTCATGGATTGTTGACCCTGCATGGGAGGGTCTGGGTACCGTACTGGGGCGGGGTATGGAAAATCTTGATGGAGGAGGCCCACAAGTCCAGGTTCTCCATCCATCCAGGGGCGACGAGGATGTATAGAGATCTTCGACCCGACTATTGGTGGCCCTGCATGAAGCAGGATGTCGCCTGGTATGTTGAGAGGTGCTTGACCTGCAGAAAGGTCAAGGCCGAGCACCAGAGGCCTCACGGCAAGACACAGTCGTTGGACATCCCTATGTGGAAATAGGAAGATATTACTATGGATTTCATCACAAAGCTTCCCAGGACTGCATGGGGAGTGAATTCGATTTGGGTCATCGTGGATCAGTTGACCAAGAGTTCCCATTTCAGAACGATCCAGGAGAGCATCTCGGCCAAGAATTTGGCCGATATCTACATCTGAGAGGTAGTAACTCGGAACAGAGTGCCAGTCTCAGTGATTTCGGATCGAGACGTGCAATTTACTTCCAGATTCTGGAAGAAGTTTCACGACGAGTGTGGTACTCGTCTGCACTTCAACATTGCTTTTCACCCACATACAGATGGTCAGAGTGAGCGGACCATCCAGACTCTGGAGGATATGCTGTGGGCGTGTGTTTTAGACTTCGGAGGTAGTTGGGATGCTTACCTTCCTTTAGCTGAGTTTTCTTATAATAACAGCTATCATGTGAGTATTGACCGTCCTCCCTTTAAGATGTTGTATGGGAGGAAGTGCAAGACCCCGCAGTGCAAGACCCCGATATGCTAGGGTGAGGTTGGCCAGAGGGTCATGGGGAGTACTGAAGTGGTACTTAAGAATACAGAGAGGATCCAGCAGGTACGGAGCAGGATTTAGACTGCTCAGAGTCAACATAAAAGTTATGCCGACAAGTGTCGTTCGGACCTGAAATTCCAGGTTGGGGATATGGTGCTCCTGAAGGTGTCACCTTGGAAATGTGTCATTCAGTTTAGGAAGCGGTGCAAGTTGGGCCCCAGATACATTGGACCTTTCAGGGTTGCAGCTCGGGTGGGTGAGGTGGCGTATAGGCTGGACCTACTAGCCGAACTCAACCAGATTCACAACACTTTTCACGTCTCCCAATTACGGAGGTTCCTGGTGGACGACTTGGCATTGGTGCCTTTGGAGGATATTCAGGTGGATGATAGCTTGAACTACATCGAGTGACCAGTAGCTATCCTCGACAGGAAGTCGAAGGATCTGATAAACAAGAGGGTGAAACTAGTGAAGGTGCAATGGCAGCACCGCAAGGTCTTGAAATGGACCTGGGAGCCGGAGGATGAGATAAGGGAGCACTCCCCAAGCTTTTTCCGGATTCAGCAGCAGACTTCGAGGACGAAGTCTAAAATAAGTGAGGGAGATTTGTAACACCCGGTTCTTGGTACGTATTTAAATTCAAGTCATGTTGCAATTTACTCTGGGACTCGGCGAGTTGGAGGCCCAAATCGTTGAGTAGACTCGACTTTTGATCGGGGTTTTAAGTGACCTACTCGACGGGTCGGGAGACCGACTCGACGAGTAGGAGCTATCTGGACAAAACCCTAGTTTTTAGGGTTTGCACTCTATTTAAACACTTTATCTCGTCCCAAACCAGCCTCCATCACCCTCCCAACTCAGAGAAGACGTAGATTGAAACCGTAAACCATTATTGTGTGTTCTTGAGCCTTTCGGTGCCCTTTTGTGTGTGTTTGAAGTTGGAGAAGAAGAAGGAAGTTTGGAAATTCAAGTAGAAGAAAGAAGATCAAGAAGTTTTACTCCATTCTCAACTCATTCAAGGTAAAAAGATGGAACCTTGACCATCTATCTCTTAGATTTTGATTTGGGGCTATTTCTACCATTTTTATGAGTATAGAGAAGCTAAAATCGGATTTGAGGGTGTGCTTGAAGTTGCACTTCGGATCTGGAACTATTGGGGGTCCTTATGGCATAAAGGTGCCAACTTTGTTTCCATAAGCACCCCATGCATCTTGTAGACCTCCTTTTATGGCTTTTTGAGCCAAAGGCCCCATGCATGTACATCAAGTTTGTAGCTTTACGTATAAAATGGACCCTAGGAGGCCAGATCTATGGTATTGATGCGTTAAGACCCATTATAATCGGCTAAAGATAGTCTGATGTGTTGTTCAAGGCGAACTCTTCAAGCTCTTCCTAGACTCGACAAGATGGCGGGCCAACTCGGCGAGTCGAGTTAACTAGATGTTGACTTTGACCAAAAGTTGGCTTTGACCAAGGATTTGATTTTGACTTTGAATTGGATTTGAGTGACTCTTGTAAGGGTTATGAGTATGAGTTGATAACATAGAAAATTTGTAGTGTAGGGATTGAGGAGTCGGGGAGAGTCGATTTTGACACTGAGGACAGTGCAGACACTACACGACGTTGATGTGAGTTACCCTTCAGTAGAAGTGGATCTAAGGAACCAAGGCCGACCCACTAGTCGTTGATTACAGTTGAGATGATTGTCTTTGTGATAATTCTCTGGTTTGCTATTACTTGATGAGTTCTATGTGCCAGTATGATATGTTCTATGTGATAGAGGTAGTGGGAGGGGAATAGTCCCCCGATTCGGTCGTTAGGACCGAAGGGTAGGTCGGACACCCCAGATATGTCTGACAACATGTTTAGGATATGTTATTATGTGATAGTAGTAAGGGGTGAAATAGTCCCCGTGACCGGGTGAGATAGACCAGAGGGTAGACAGGCATCTAGAATGGCCTGACACGGGTAGGTCAGCACCCCAGAATGGCTTGACATGGCTAGGTCAGCACCCTATAATGGCTTGACATGGGTAGGCCGGACACCCCAAAATTTTCCCGACAGTATGTATGATTGTATGGTATGTGGTATGATGGGGGAACTCACTAAGCTTCGTGCTTATAGTTTTTTAGTTTTGGTTTCAGGTACATCTTTAGCTAAGGGGAAGGAGCTGACAGGGTAGGAGCGCATCGCACACATATGATTTCCTCTTTGAAAACCCTAGGATTGTACTCTTGTTGGGTCAATAATATGGTTTATACTTTACTTTTCTAGGAAAATGTAATTTTATGTCTAGGACCGTAAACAGCTCAGTGTTTACGGCTATATATGTGTTTACGGTTGTGTGTACGGCCGTACATAGGTTTACGGCCATAAACCACTGTACGGCCATCTGTCTCATATATATAGGGTAAGGAGTGCTTGAGAGAAAGAAGGCTAGAGAAGGAGAGCATATTGTAGAGAGAGAAACTAGAGAGAAGAATATTGTGTGTCTGAATCTATTGTAAGGATCTTCATTCATATTCATTCAATACATCATAGATTCAAGTTATTCTTCTTCTCATTTTCTTCTATTTTGATCTGGCATCATCCGTTTGATTGGGATTCCGCACCATCAAACAGATCTGATTGATACACAAGTAGATTGGGGACTTACAATTGTTATCATAGCTTGGGTTGTATCAATCATTTTTATCAGATCTGGAACTTATTTTTGAAGGATTTTTGCGTTTTTGGATAGATCTCTGAAAATTAAGGGGGGGGGGGGTTGTTTTTCGTTTTTTTGATAAAAAAAGGGGTTTTGATCGATTTTTGGAGCTACAAAGTCGAAAAAACTATGTTTTGATCGTAACCAATGAGGGGGTGGCGGCGTGTACGACCAACATATAGGGTTTCCGAAGAGTTTGCGGTCCTCATCCTCACAATGTATCTCGTACTCGCATAGAGTCTGAAGTTCGCTCCCTTTACACATAAAAAAGGGGAATCGATTTTGGGGGGTTGCCTGGGATCGGACCCAGGTTTCCTGATTGATAAACCACGCGCCTTACCAGTTGAGCTACAAGGAAACACGTTAAACATCTCGCTTGTTTAAATTTTATACACTTTGCAGCAGCAGCAAATAATCAAAAGAGATTTTGGGGTTGCCAGGCATCGAACCTAAGTCTCCTACCTCCTCGTCACACGCGTCTTACCAGTTGGGCTAGGATACATCTTGCTTCATTCCTTCGAAATTTAATTCAAAAGGAGTCCTTTCTCGATTCCAAATTTCGCAACTTTGTCACTTTTAACCCAAAAATCAATTTCTTTTAATTTTAAATTCTATTTTCAACCCAAAAATTTTAGTTTTTAATTTTTGACTTTTAATTTTGACTTTTTACTTATAATTCTGACTTTGACTTTCAAGTTTGACCTTTGACTTTAAACTTTGACTTTCTCGTTTAATCTTCAAATTTTCAAATTTCGCTTTTCGGTTTGACTTTTAAGTTTGAATTTTTAAGTTTGACTTTTTAAATTTGACTTTTAAGGTTGACTTTTGAGTTTTAAGTCAAAAGTCATATTTCTAAACAACGAGTTCTTCAAACACCAAAGTCAATGAAATTTCTTGTTCTCAAAGATGCATTGATAATATTAAAAATTTACTTAAGCATATCGAATTATTACGTAGAGAGAATGAGGACCTAAAATACGAAGGATATCGACTCAGGAAAGGACAGATACCTCTAAAAGCACAATTAGAAGCAAAAACAAATGACTTTAGGAAACTTCAAGAAGAGTATAGCAATACGTGTGCAAATTATAGATTTGTGACAGAACAACTTGCTGAGTTAACTACTGAACTTGACACATTGAAAAATAAGTTTGAAAATGCAGATTTTAATTTCAGAAAATTTGATGTGTCGAGTGAAGTAGTTGCGTCAATGATGGAAAATAGTTTGAGATTTAAAAATAACCAACAAAAGGGTTTAGGGTATGATAAAGTGCCTCCTCCTTTTAATCACACCTATTAGTATAACCCTTTGACAAAAGAGGAAATTGACAGAGAGGCACATCTTAAATATGGCAAACCTGCTGTATTTGTGTCAGGATGTGGTCCTCAGGTTGCAAGTACTAATGTTTCTACTTTTTTTTGCAGATCAACCACTAAGTCATTGCAAGCAAGCAGCCGAAGAGAGTGTGTCTGATAATAAAATTGTATCAAAGTCTGATGACTTAAATTTTTTCGATATATTTGATGATATCCTTGATAATTCTGCCGTGGTTGTGCCAGAAAGTGTTGATCTAAACGATTCTAATGCTTTTACTTCTTGTGCAGGTAAAGTAACGGAAGATGAGAACAAGGAGAAAAATATTGAACAAACAAATGTCTCCTTGAACTCTGAATCCGTTGCTTCGAACTCAGTTGCTTCTGATCAACCTACTGTTAAGAAATACAGGCCACCAAATCAAGTGAAACAGCCAGCCTGCTGCAAGTGTGCATGTGGGAACAATCAGGAACAAGGAAAGGATACACCACCTGGGGTAGGAAGAAACAACTTCCCAGTGAAAAAAAGACTTGCTTTCACTGTGGAACACCTAGACACATTTCCAGAAATTGTCCAAATCACGCGTACGTTCCCTACTATGCACAAGGGTGGCAGAACGCGCCAAGAGGGAGATTTTCCAAAAGAAAGCCCTCAAGGTCATGTTCAGACAATGGTGACTGGAATGCGCAGAAGGGCAAGAATCAAAATCCAAAGGCCAAGAATCAAAATCCCAAAGTCAAGAAGGGAATGTCCACCAAGAATCCAAGCTCAAGAGATGCTCCTATGAAGCCAAGACCGGTTAGGTCAAAGTCATCTTGGCAGCCGATTTCAAGTTCAAAATCAAGTGCCGAGGCACCCATCCGATCGAAAAAGAAATGGGTTAAACCCAACTACAAATGGGTACCAAAGGTTCACTCTCCCAAATCTCCTGATGCTTTTAATATTTCTACATCTTCTGTTTGTAATAAGCAGGATATGTCGTGGGAGAGAGTTCCTTGCGTTGATGACAAAGGTCAACCCAATTTTAAAATGGACTGGGTTCCAAATACCAATTGATCCCGCTCTGTGTTGGAGCAGCTATGGAGGCATATCATCAAACTTTGGTTTGTTGGTAGTGGTTGTTCCAGGCACATGATAGGATGCATCTCTTAACCGTACAACACTTAGAACTTTGTTTGAGAGTATGTGTCCTTTGCAGGAAAGGAAGAAAGGAGGGGATCACACATTGGGGTTTGTGCTTAATGACATGAAGAATTTTCGGATCTGTTATGAGACTATGTGTGCTGTTCTCAGACCTTCTGGATGCAAATTCAATCGGTGACTTACGGTTTGATTTTTGTTCTCCAAACTCCTGAGCTTATCTTAAACTGATTCATTTTGAAGATAATTTTTTGTTTCCTTAGATGTCTTTCTTTAGTAGGTTGTTTTGGGAAGTGATAACAGGCAGTCTAAAATATGTGTAAGGGATTAAATCTGAATTGTCTAGACTCTGTGTTCAATGTGCTGGTAGGCACGAAGGATTTGACATTGTGGATTTAGATAGGATTGTTTGGACTGACCATATGATGCTCGGGTAGATTGAGCAGTGAGATAAAAACGGGAACCCACGGGATACACTAAATTAATACGCACCTAGAACAGTGGTTCAACTTTTTCTTGATGTATGAAATTATCTCCTTAATTCTGGTTCTGATAGGGCGACTAGGGGGTTCTGATAAAGTAGGTATGTAGGAAATTATTTTCTTGCTTTCTATCTATCAGTCATATGTTGTTTCCTCTGCGTGATTGGAAGAGATTCGACCTGGATTGCAACATATGCAACTTTAATTCTACGCACCTCCTTATCTATGAAATTCTTTCTATCTGTTAGACATATGTTGTCCCCTCTGCGTGATCGGAAGATCCGACCTGGGACACAACATATGCAACATTCTACCTCTCAATCCCTCTATCTCTGTTAGTCATATGTTGTCCCCTCTACGTGATTGAATGAGATCTGACTTGGGACACAACATATGCATCTATCTTTAAATCTGTCTTCCTCCTCAATAATTGTTTACTCACCTAAAGTAAGGAGTTCGTTAGAAGTTCTTGATAACCAAGGTATATTGGGAAGTGGGGAACACGTTCTAGTGCAACTAAACTTGAACCATTTAGAGGTTGTCTGTAGATCTCGCTACTTAATTTAAGTGGACAACAATACTTGTGGTCGTCATCAGATAAATGGTATACTTGAAAAGTTTGTCAATATTCTTCGTGTTTAAGTGGACCACAATACCGACAATTGACCAGATCTATTCATGAAGGTGAAGGTACTGATAAACAAAGTTAAGACTGTCACAACTTTGATCCCAAATATTTTTGTTTTTGTTAAATTTGTTCATAGTTTTCCTCTATGCACAAATTTTAGGTGGAGAATTAAAAATTTCAAAAATCAAACAAAAATCAGAAAAATTAAAAATCCAAAATAATGTTATATTCTGTTTTATTTCTTGTTCAGAAAAATAAAAAATCCAAAAATATTTTTGTTTCCATTCTGTATGATGAATTTTCTTTTAGTTTTGTTTTGTCTTGAAAAGTAAATTCAGATGTTGGTGAAACTCATGGAGTTTGTGTCGAAATTTTTTTAGCCAAGGCGTCATTCGTGAACATCGAAGAATTCTCATTCGAAGGAGTAAGAAATGAAGATTATTCTTCCGACATTCAATCTTTCAACCCTAGAAGCAAGGTCAAGATGTACTTGAAGATTATGTGACATATTGCAGTGAAGCCTCCTCAATCAATTTGATGCTATCTTGAGCATGCTGAAGTAATTAAGAAGAATCGGTTTCTCTATCATTCTCTCTGAAGATTCTCATACTGAAAGCGCTATCTTTCAAGAATCTTATCAAGAAGCCTTCTCAAGATGAATTCATTCATTGAAGATTCATCAAGTTCATCTTAAAGCTGTAAAGAAATTGAAGATTAAAGTTGAAGCCAAGCTCCAAATGAAGATTGACAAGAAAAGCCAGCTACTTTTTAGGGGGAGCTTGTTGGGTCAATTAGAAAAGAAAGCTATAAACCAAGGAGGAGATTGTTGGGTCAAAAATATGGTTTATACTATACTTTTCTAGGAAAATGTAATTTTATGTCTAGGACCGTAAATAGCTCAGTATTTACTGCTATATATGTGTTTACGGTTGTGTGTATGGAGGTACACAGGTTTACGGCCATCTGTCTCATATATATAGGGTAAGGAGTACTTGAGAGAAAGAAGTCTAGAGAAGGAGAGCATATTGTCGAGAGAGAAACTAGAGAGAAGAATAGTGTGTGTGAATCTATTGTAAGGATCTTCATTCATATTCATTCAATACATAATAGATTCAAGTTATTTTTCTTCTCCTTCTCTTCTATTTTGATTTGGCATCATCCGTTTGATTGGGATTCCGCACCATCAAACAGATCTGATTGATACACAAGCAGATTGGGGACTTACAACTCTAATATTTTACTATTTGATGATATGGTTTTTGAGAATTGTGATTTGTGACTTGATGTTTGAAATGATTGTTGGATAAGGTGTCTAAGTCCATAACTATTTCTGGTAAGTACTTGACCCGACCCGGCATGGTCCATTTGGGTTGCATGGCACCATGCAATTGGATAGACTAAATGAGAAAAATAACACTTGGAGATTATTAATATATTAGAAGTGCTAATATATTAATAATATTATTTGATTAGTTTGATCAAGAATTAATTTAGAATTAATTAAGTGATCAAAAGATAACTAATTAAATATATGGGTTGATTATGTAAATCATCCATATCTTGTATAGTCGACTAAGAGGCTCCATGGATTATCAAGTTGGGTTTTACCCATAGGATGCTCCACGGATGCTCCATAAGAGTTACAAACCCATGGGTCATGGAAATGAAGAGTCATGACACATTAGGGTTTACATGGTGTAACCCTAGATGTGTCAACACTATATAAGAGTCCCATTCTCCACCAAAATCGGCTACACATATGAAACACGAGGGCTAGGCCGATTTTAAGAAGTGTGTGTTCTCTCAAAAGTCTTTCCAAGAGCATTTGGTGGTGTGTGAAGCATTTGAGGCATCACACTTGGGGTGCTAGGCTCACAAGGTTTGAAGGAACATAAGCAACAACAAGGTAAGTTATTCTATCTTTCATTCAAGTTAAAAATTGTTCCCCATGTATGCTAGATAGGAATATAACCTTGGAATTCAACTTTGCATGATAATTAGACAAACATAGATCCAAGGTTATTAGGGTTGCATGTACACTTAGGCAGTGTTAGAATGCTCAAAACCCATCAGTGGTATCAGAGCGTAGGCTTATTTGCTTGTTATTTGTGCTAAATGGTTGAAAAAAGTCGATTTTGTGCAATCTGCCTGATGAACTCGGCGAGTCAGGGACTCGGCGAGTAATGTGTATCTTCAACCTACTCACCGAATAGGTTCGTGCACTCGGCGAGTAGGAGCCTCAGAATGCAGATTTTCGACTTTTGTTGCTGGAAATGGACTAGAAACATTACCCTAAACTGTTTTGGTACTTGAAAACTTGTTTTAGATGGTGTAATGTTCTTGCTAATCCATTTACAATGACAGTTATCAAAATTACAAAGTTTTAAGTGTAATTTTTGATTCATGAAAGTGTTCATGTTCATGTTCTTGATCTTATGATGTTTAGATGATCATAGAAATTGTTTGTAACCTATGTGGTAGATTAATTCTTGATCATTATGTGTTTTAATGGAGTCCATAACTTGTCCTCAAGTTATGGAAAACCAAAAGTCACTTTGTTTTAAAACCATTAAAAGAACACATGGGTTATAAAAATGAAGAGTCTTCATTTTTAATACCCTAATTAACTCATAAGTTACAAGAAATGAAAAGTTTTGAAAGTTTACAAAACTTGCCCTCAAGTTTTGGAACAAGTAAAGTCTTGATTACAACTTTAGTTCCAACCCTTAGAATTTTAAAAGTTAAAATTCAACCCTTATACTTATAATATTATAAGTTAATAATATATATATATATATATATATATATATATATATATATATATATATATATATATATATATATATATATAAGATCAAAGTCTTCTTATCGCTAGTAGGCCTCATTCACGAAGCCAGTCTATAAGGTGGGTATAAATTTGTTGCCTATAAAATGGCAACTTAATGGGTGTCCACTCTCACCCACCGCTTGCTTGACTGGTGGAGGGTCGTTAGCCGAACGAGTAGGACAAGGACTTATAAATTCTCATTAAAAGTATGATGAATATTATAAAGTAACTAAATGCTTTTATTAAATTCCCAATCTTAGTTACTTTAGGAAAAATGTGAATAAGGTGCTAATCCATGAAATTACACTTTACACTTTGCTTAAGTCGTTGGTGGAGCGTGTGTGGTTAACCGGCACACTAACTTGGACTTAACAAGGTAGGTAAAGGGTGACTCAAGGTTTATCATAGTATCGGTGGAGCGTGTGTGGCTTACTGGCACATCGATTGAGTGATAAACTTTAAGGGTACCACGTGATTTGCATGGTTACTTCACACCTCGTTTTGTGATCCTCGGTATCCCAGTCGCAAAACTTGGAGGGCACACTCGAGATTGAAACATGCCTTTGAAAAGTTCATTGAATCTCAAAAGAATCTAGGAATTTCTAAGAACCAATCAAAACCTAATATTGAATATTTCGGTTTTCGTGGTGGAAATTGGTGAATCGTCATTCACCTACCTTTCAAATATGTTATAGCTTGGATTACGACATACCTCTTCTAAGTTATAATATATTGTGATTGGATCCTAGCCTTCATATTACATTTGGGTGTTTTATTAAGGACTCTCTTAATATCTAAACTAATCTTGTCCTCTTCCTTCAGATGTCTTCAAACAATGCTGCTTCTGGCTCTAATCCTAATGGCTCCTTTACCCTTATGAACTTGTGTGGGAAAGTCACTTTTTATGGATCCAACTTCAATGAATGGATCAGAAACATCAGGATGATTACCCGCTACGAGGACAAAGAATATGTCCTCGACAAGGAGCTTAAGGAGATTGATGAGACCATTGCAACTCCCCAAGAGATCGCTGACTTCCAGGCACATGAAAGGGATGCTACCAAAGTGGCATGCATCATGATGGCCATGATGGCAGCGGAACTCCAAAAGTCCTATGAGGACTTCTACCATTTTGAAATGCACCAAGATCTGATGGAAAGATACCATCAAAGTGCACAACAAGAGAGGTATGAAATCATCTGCTCCATGATAACAACCATGATGAAGGACGGGGAATCCGTCACGAGCCACATGCAGAAAATGCAAAGGTATGTGGATCGGTTGCTGAAGCTTAATGTGAACTACCCTGAGGAGCTTGCAATAGGTATTATTTTGCACTCCTTACCATCGTGCTATGATCAATTCTGCATGACATATCACATGAATAAGGAAGAGGTCACACTCAGCAAACTTCAGGGGCTTCTCAAGACCGCAGAAACAAGTCTTAAAAGGAAGTCGGTTGTTAACACTCCTACTCCAAACTCCGCTCTGGTTTTGGCAATCAGGAAAAGTCGAGGGAAGAAGAGAAAGAGCTCTTCGAAGGGTACCAAGGCTAGGACCCTTGATGGCTCTTCTTCAAGTGGAACCAAGAAAGGTTTCGTCACTCCTTCTTCTGACCCAAAAGAGGCTGAATGCTTCTATTGCCATGAAAAATCACATTGGAAGCGAAACTTCCCAAAATACCAGCAAGATGTGAAGGATGGGAAAGTTAAACCCAACCATGCAGGTATTTACACTATCTTATCTAATAACTCACCCCATTCTAACTCTTGGGTCCTTGATACCGGTTGTGGTATTCATATATGTTCTGATTTACAGGGACTAAGTAGAAGTGAGAATGTGGAGCAAGGAAGAATAAACTTAATCATGGGGAATAGGAAAGCTTTACCTGTCACCATGATTGGAGTTTACTCTTTATCGCTAAGTAGTGGGTTTAGTTTAGATTTGAATAAGTGTTGTTATTCGCCAGAAATGGCAAGAAATATTATTTCCCTTCATGCATTGTATAAACAAGGTTTCACCTTTTCATTTGATAATGAAGTTGGTTCTATTAATACTTTCTTTAATAATGTTCTTTATTTTAAAGCATTACCTTGTGATGGCGTGTATGAAACAGTATCTTTGGTTGATAACTTAGGAAATAATGTATTGTGTATTGATTCTGTTAATAATAACTTGGACAAAGCATCATTATGGCATTGTCGTCTTGGACATATAAGCAAGAAACGCATAGGCCAACTCCAAAAGGATGGAGTCCTGGAGTCATTTGACCTAAAGTCAGATGATAGTTGCGAATCATGCTTACTTGGAAAAATGACAAAGTCACCCTTCACAGGTTCTTGTGAGAGGGGTGAAGGTTTGTTGGATCTTGTACACACGAATGTGTGTGGGCCCTTAAAACATGCCACAAGGGATGCTAATCGTTATTATTTGACTTTTACTGATGATTACAGTAGATATGGATATGTCTACTTAATCAAGTATAAGTCAGAGACTTTCGAAAAGTTTAAGGAATTTAAATAAGAAGTCGAGAATCAATTGGGCAGGAACATTAAGATGCTTCGATCCGATCGAGGTGGTGAGTATCTTAGTTTAGAGTTCCTCGACTATCTTATGGAATGTGGGATTGTCTCACAATTGACACCTCCCAGGACACCGCAGTTGAATGGTGTGGCTGAGAGGCATAATCGAACCTTGTTGGATATGGTTCGTTCCATGATGAGTCGAGCTTCACTACCAATCTCCTTCTGGGGGTATGCCTTAGAGACTGCCGCCCATATCCTTAATCTAGTCCCTACAAAGAAAGTTGCCAAAACTCCTCATGAGATGTGGACTGGTAAAGTACCCAAACTAGACCACATCAAGATTTGGGGTTGAGAGGCTTTCGTGAGACGCGAGACTCATGATAAGCTCGAACCTCGAAGCGAGAGGTGTATTTTCATCGGCTACCCACAACAATCCTTTGGTTACCTCTTCTACAGACCTAGTGAAAATATGGTCTTTGTAGCTAGGAGGGATTTCTTTAGAGAGAGAGAGTTTATAAGCCAAGGAGACAGTGGGAGGCAAGTTGATCTTGAAGAAATTCAAGAGTCAAGCGGTGAAGGAACTTCAAACCCTAGCACTCAACTTGAGGAGGAAACTCCTGTTGAGCCAATTGACAAGTATGTACCTCTGAGGCGTTCCACAAGGGTTAGGAATGCACCTGAGCATTACTATGGATTCCATATTACTGCGGAAGGTGATACACTTATCAGTGATGAAATGCCGATAGGTCTGGATGAGCCTAACAGTTACACGGAAGCCATGGCAGGCCCTGATTCAGCCAAGTGGAAAGAGGCAATGGACAACGAGATACAATCCATGTATGACAATCAAGTTTGGAACTTGGTTGAGAATGTACCAGGTCGTAAGACAGTAGGGTGCAAATGGATCTTCAAGAAGAAGACCGACATGGATGGTAATGTACACACTTATAAGGCTCGACTGGTTGCAAAGAGCTTCTCACAAACTCCAGGAGTTGATTATGATGAGACCTTTTCTCCTGTGGCCAAGATTAAGTCTATTAGGGTTCTGTTAGCCATAACTGCATTTCATGACTATGAAATATGGCAAATGGATGTCAAAACTGCTTTCCTTAATGGAAAGTTGGCTGAAGATGTTTACATGAGTCAGCGAGAAGGTTTTGTCAGCAATGAGTACCCTAATAGAGTGTGTAAGCTTGAGAAATCCATTTATGGATTAAAGCAAGAACCTCGCAGATGGAATCTTTGCTTTGATGAGAAAGTCAAGGAATTTGGCTTTTCTAGGAGTGAAGATGAGTCTTGTGTGTATGTCTAGGCTAGTGGGAGTATAGTTAGCTTTTTGGTATTGTATGTGGATGACATACTACTCATAGGAAATGACATCCCAACTCTGCAGGAAGTTAAGTCCTGGCTTGGGAAGTGTTTCTCTATGAAGGACCTAGGAGAAGCTGCCTATATTCTAGGGATAAGGATCTTGAGAGACCGGAGTAAAAGACTAACTGGACTTAGTCAGAGTACCAACTTGGATAAGGCGCTGAAAAGATTCAGCACGCAGGACTCCAAGAAAGGAGAGTTACCCATCCAGAGTAATGCCAGATTGAGTAAGACACAAAGCCCTAGTACTGAGGCTGAGATAGCAGAAATGAGTCGAATACCTTATGCTTCGGCTGTAGGATCAATCATGTATGCTATGACGTGTACTCGACTTGATGTAGCCTTTGCCTTGAGCATGGTTAGCAGGTATCAGGGGAACCCTGGCAAGGCACACTGGACTACGGTAAAGAATATCCTCAAGTACCTACGGAGGACTAAGGACTGGGTCCTTACCCTCGGTGGGAGTGATGACTTGAGAGTTGTAGGGTATAGTGATGCTAGCTTTCAGATTGATAGGGATAATTTCCGCTCTCAGTCAGGCTGGGTCTTTACCTTAAACGGAGGAGCAATTTCTTGGAAGAGTTCCAAGCAAGAAACAGTGGCTGATTCAACTTGTGAATCAGAGTATATTACAACTAGCGAGGCAGCAAAGGAGGCGATATGGCTGAAGAAATTCATTGGAGACCTTGGAGTTGTACCGGCTATTAAAGAGCCAATTGAAATTTTCTGTGATAGTGAAAGCGATGTTGCCTTAGCCAAGGAACCAAGGGATCACGGGAGATCCAGACACATCGACAGAAAATACCATTTTATCAGACATCGAATAGAAGAAGGACTCCTCGTGGAAAAGAGGGTATTATCGAATGAGAATCCGACAGATCCCCTCACGAAGGGACTGAATCGGGTTAAGCATCTCCAGCATGCTCGGAGCATAGGGCTGAAGGATGATATTAGATTTAGTAGTTAGATTACCTTGAAATTTGTAAAGTGTAATTGACATTAGATGATGAATAAAAGGTGTTTTATTTATGAGTAAAGTGTTGCTATCTCTTGTCGATCGTTTACTACATTTCTTTTGCATGTTTTGAGTTCCAGAATAATTATGTTTGGTACATCATATTATTCAAACCTCCACAGTCGGTCATATGTTGGAAGTAGGTATGAATCAAGACTATCATGAGTGGTTGCAGAGGTCTAAGTTGTTGGACATGGCTACAACACTCATGAGTGCTCATAAGTTCTGAGCATTCGAATCAACCCACGCTCACTGGTATCACTTCATGGAATTTATCTCGAGTGATCGTGAGACGGTAATATCATATAAGTCTTCAAACCTAGAGATATGATTTGTTACTTATGAGTTGGTTATGCATTGATTGTACGAAAATGCATTGGTAACTCGATGTTATAAAACGTTTTTTTGTGTATAATTCAATGAGTGGTAGAACAAACATATGAGTCGAAGTTCATATGTTCCTTCTTGGATTAGAAGCTGATATCTGGGCCCCTCGATGATTTTGTTTTGACCTATGTACCGGGCCCGGTCAGAACTAAGTTGATGTGTTCAATTAAGTTCTTTGTCAAACAAATCGGGAAATCAGGAAACAAACTGCTGGACAATAAGTAAGACATTCTTCCATGTATTTGTCCGGCTGATATCTAGAACAGAGGATTATATGATCACTTATCTTAAATGGCGTATCATCATCTTCTCAGTTCCGAGAGACCTTGAAAGAGCTACGATTGCGGATCGGTTCCTAAAGTATTGTAGTTATAGTTATTAGACTTATCCAAGTGGGAGAATGTTGGATAAGGTGTCTAAGTCCATAACTATTTCTGGTAAGTACTTGACCCGACCCGACATGGTCCATTTGGGTTGCATGGCACCATGCAATTCTATAGACTAAATGAGAAAAATAATACTTGGAGATTATTAATATATTATAAGTGCTAATATATTAATAATATTATTTGATTAGTTTGATCAAGAATTAATTTAGAATTAATTAAGTGATCAAAAGATAACTAATTAAATATATGGGTTGAGTATCTAAATCATCCATATGTTGTATAGTGGACTAAGAGGCTCCATGGATTATCAAGTTGGGTTCCACCCATAGGATGCTCCATGGATGCTCCATGGAGTTACAAACGCATGGGTCATGGAAATGAAGAGTCATGACACATTAGGGTTTACATGGTGTAACCCTAGATGTGTCAACACTATATAAGAGTCCCATTCTCCACCAAAATCGACTACACATATGAAACAAGAGGGCTAGGCCGATTTTAAGTGAAACGACCCAAAAATACGACCCAAAAATTTCTTTTAAAACATTACTAAAAATGGATTTATAAACAACGTATCATAAGTCAAACATAACTTTTGAGTATTAAATTCAAAACATAATAGTATTATCAGAGTCAAACATTCCCAGGCTAACTGACTATGGTGTGTGCTCTGCAATCTTCCCGAGCTCCTCTTTTGAAAACCGAGTACCTGAAACCAAAACTAAAACTGTAAGCACGAAGCTTAGTGAGCTCCCCCAATCTACCACATATCGCGCAAAAACATATAAAGCACATATTGGGCCTTGCCCACTACATCAGACCGAAGTCCGGACTAACGGAGCCTTGCCCCCTACATCGAACCGAAGTCCGAAGCTGACATCAGACCGAAGTCCGAAGCTAACTGACTGGGGCCTTGCCCCCTCCATCGGACCGAAGTCCGAAGCTGACTATCTGGGACCTTGTCCCCTCCATCGGACCGAAGTCCGAAGCTGACATCGGACCGAAGTCCGAAGCTAACTGTCTGGGGCCTTGCCCCCTCCATCGGACCGAAGTCCGAAGCTGACTATCTGGAACCTTGTCCCCTCCATCGGACCGAAGTCCGAAGCTGACATCGGACTGAAGTCCGAAGCTAACTGTCTGGGGCCTTGTCCCCTCCATCGGACCGAAGTCCGAAGCTAACTGAACACATCATATCATAACATATCAACTGGCATAAACTCACATATACTGCATACTACATCGGGCCGTAGCTCGGAACACATAACACATAAATCCTGTTTGAGCCACGAAGGCATCAAACATACTAACTACTGTATCAGATCAACATCCGAAACTACTGCTAGCTAAACGGGCCGGCATTGTGGCCTTAGACCCATTCCTACTGGAAGGAAACTCACCTGAACTGCTGAGCCCTGCTGATAAACCTCTGGCTGCTACTCGACAATCCCCTGAACCGCTGCTCCTCTAGCTCTCCAAGCTATCAATATACATATAACACTTAGTCTGACAGTCAACTAAGTCAACTCTGGTCAAAGTCAACCTTCCAGGTCAACCCTACTCGCCGAGTCTTCCTAAAGACTCGCCGAGTTCATAAGCTCAGGGTCTTTCTTATTCGCGACCCGACTCGCCGAGTCAGTCCATGACTCGCCGAGTCCAACTAGTTCCAAGTCCTGTCCTGCCCAACTCACTGAGTCACCACCCGACTCACTGATTCGAGTCTCAACTCAAAAGGGTTTAGGGTTTCGCGATCTGACTCGCCGAGTCCAAGAACAGACTCGCCGAGTCCAAGACAATCTTCAACCAACTCGTCGAGTTGTTCGTCCAACTCGCCGAGTCCATGCCTAACTTCAACCGACTCGACGAGCTGTTCATCCTACTCGTCGAGTTCCTCCTCATCTTCAAGCTACTCGCCGAGTCCACTCGAAGGACTCGCCGAGTCTATCCAGTCTTCAATCCATGTAGTGGCTTTTCGAGCCAAACAGAACTTCCAACTCATAGATCCATACTTCTAGGGCCTATTCCCCATGTAAAGTGGCAAACTTTACGTGTAGATTGAGAGATCTATGCTCAAAACACACTAAACTAGGGTTTATGGCAAACATGCTTCTTCAACATACCAAGGGCTGATACTTTAGGGGATTCAAGACCAAAACCAACATGGATCTGAGGTAGCAACCTCAGATCTGAACCTCCAACTCGATTTGGTTACAAATCATACCAATAATGACCAAAACTCACACATAAGAATAGATCTAGATGCAAAGGGAGTCCAAGCAACAACTTATTACCTCCAATTGGTCTGAAATGACTCCACAATCCTAGATCTACAGTCCCTTCTTGCACCTCCAATGTCTTTCTTCCTCCTCCAAGCTTTAGTGCATTCTTCAAGGCAAGATCTAGCTCAAAAACGGATATGGCGGCTAGGGTTTGGTGTTCTGGGGTAGAGAGGCAGTAGAGGAACCCTAGGAAAGAGGATGAGACGCTTAAATAGTCTCCAAGTCCCAGATTTAGGGTTTTCCTCGATCAGACCCAACTCGTCGAGTCTCCTTGGCCGACTCGCCGAGTCGGTCGCTTCCACCACAACCCGGATCCCGCTTGGACTCGCCGAGTCCCTCCATGGACTCGCCGAGTCTCCCCTAAACTTTAGGTTTTCTTTCTTTTCTTGGCTTTCCAAACTTTGGGGTGTTACATTAAGAAGTGTGTGTTCTCTCAAAAGTCTTTCCAAGAGCATTTGGTGTTGTGTGAAGCATTTGAGGCATCACACTTGGGGTGCTAGGCTCACAAGGATTCAAGGAACATAAGCAACAACAAGGTAAGTTATTCTATCTTTCATTCAAGTTAAAAATTGTTCCCCATGTATATTAGATAGGAATATAACCTTGGAATTCAACTTTGCATGGTAATTAGACAAACAGAGATCCAAGGTTATTAGGGTTGCATGTACACTTAGGAAGTGTTAGAATGCTCAAAACCCATCAATGATAACAATGATGTTTTCTGTAAAATATTTTCATAAGTAATATAACTAAGCAAAAAAATTTAGGTCTCGATTTTGGGATGTTACATTAGGGTTCTTCACAGTGCTCAAGGGTGATGAGAGAGTCGGAAATGAGGGCTTAAGGTTCTTTAAATAGGACAAAAAACTGGAGATTTAGGGTTTCCTCACACAGCTCCAATTGAGCGATTCGGCTCTCTGACTCGTCGAGTTGGTTATTTAACCTACGTGACCAATCCGACTCTACTCGACGATTCGGGCATACAACTCGTCGAGTCACTCACTTAATCCCAAATAAATATATAAATATTATACCTGAGAGTCGGGATGTTACAATTCTCCCTCACTAGACTCAGACTTTGCCCTCAAAGTCTTGCTCCAGAAGTAACTCTGGATACTGCTTGCGCATCTCGGACTCCAGCTCCCAAGTCCACTCGGATCTCTTCCGATGTTGCCACTGAACCTGGACTAGGGGCACATATTTATTCCTCAGAACTTTCACTTTCTAATCCAAGATCGCTATCGGCCTCTCAATATAATTCAGGCTCGCATCCATTTGAATGTCCTCTAATGGTACCACCGCCGTCTCATCGGCAACACACTTCCTCAACTGAGACAGATGGAAGGTGTTATGAATCTGACTCAACTCTGCAGGTAGCTCTAACCGGTAAGCTACCTTTCCCACTGTGGTGATCACTCTAAAAGGACCAATGTATCGGGGGCCCAAATTGCCACGTTTCCTGAATCAGATCACCCTTTTCCATAGGGATACTTTCAGGACGACAAAATCTCCTACCTGGAAGTCTACCTCGGATCGTCGCCGGTCCGCATAACTTTTCTGGTGAATCCGGGTTGTCAGTAACCTCTGTATGGCCTGCTGAATCTGCTTGGTTGTCTTTAGCACTATCTCAGTGCCACCCATCACTCGCTGCCCCGCCTCTCCCCAGCAGATGGGAGTCCGACACTATAGGAGCTCGAAGGGAGGCTTGCCAATACTGGAATGGTGGCTGTTGTTATAAGAAAACTCAGTCAAGGGCACATAGGTGTCCGAACTTCCTCCGAAGTCCATAACATATGCTCGCAACATGTCATCCATCATCTGAATCGTCCGCTCACTCTACCCATCAGTCGGTGGGTGGTATGCAGTACTGAAGTGCAATTGGGTACCAAACTCCTCATGAAACCTCTTCCAGAATCTAGAAGTAAAACGCACATCCCGATCTGACACTATCGAGGTCGGTACTCGATGCCATGCCGCCACCTCTCTCACATAAATCTCGGCCAATCTCTCTATAAAGGAGCTCTCACTGATAGCAAGAAAGTGAGCACTCTTCTCAACCGATCCAAAATCACCCATATCGAGACGACACCTCACGCGGTCCTCAGTAATTTGCTGATAAAATCAATGGAAATCTGCCCCCTTCCACTGAGGAATCTTTCGAGGCTGTAACGGGCCATGTGGATGCTGGTGCTCTGCCTAAACTCGACGATAGGTCAAACACCTCTCAACTTCCCATGCCACATCCCTCTTCATACTGGGCCACCGGTAATCTCTATTCAGATCCAAATGCATCTTAGTGGCTCCTGGATGGATCGAGAATCTCGATCTATGTGCCTCCTCTATTAGTATACACCGAGCTCCACCTGTATAGGGCACCTAAATCTGCCTACTGAAATTCATAAGCCCACGACTATCCGTCTCAAACTTAGAAACCTGCCTAATCACCCACTCCCTCTTGCGGTTCTCTAGTCTCACGGCCTCCACCTGGGCCTCTCAAATGGTATCTAAGACTAGAGTCATCACTATTATCCTCATACACACATCTTGGATCGGAGCACTCGCTGCTCTGCGGCTCAGGGCGTCGACTACCACATTATCCTTGCCCAAATGATATAAGATCTCGTAGTTGCAGTCTTTCACTATGTCCAACCACCTCCTTTATCTCATATTCAGGTTGGGCTGATCCATGAGGTACTTCAGGCTCTTGTGGCCCGTATATATGGTAAATCAGACCCCATACAGATAGTGATGCCAGATCTTGAGGGAAAACACCACCGTACTAACTCCAAATCGTGGGTGGGATACCTCGTCTCTTGAGGCTTCAGCTGCCTTGATGCATACGCTATCACGTGCCCCCTTTGCATCAATACCGCACCCATTCCGGATATAGAGGCATCACAATAGACTACAAAGTCCTCCACGCCCCCGGGAAGGGCTAACACCGGGGCTTCACATAATATCTGGCGAAGAGTCTCAAATGAGGTCTGTTGCTCGGGCCCCCAGACAAAAGTAACACCCTTCCGGGTCAATCTGGTAAGAGGAACAACAATCTTGGAGAAATCTCTGATAAATCTCCGATAGTAGCCGGTCAAACCCAGAAAACTTCTGATCTCGGACGGGGATCTCGACACCTCCCATCTCATAACTTCCTCAATCTTGGCCGGTTCGACCAACATCCCATTTTGATTAACGAGGTGCCCCAGAAACTGGACCTCTCATAACCAGAAATCGTACATGGAGAATTTAGCATAAAGCCTGTCCGACCTCAATACCCCAAGAATCTCTCTAAGATGCTCCTCGTGTTGCTCCCTGGTTCTCGAATACACCAAAATATCATCGATGAACATGATCAACGATCGATCCAACATAGGCCTGCACACCCGGTTCATGAGATCCATGAACGCTGCCGGTGTGTTGGTGAGCCCGAAAGGCATCACCACAAACTCGTAGTGCCCATAACGAGTCCTAAAGGCTGCCTTCTGAATATCCTCCTCGAAAACTCTCATATGATGATATCTAGATCTTAAATCAATCTTGGAGAACCAAGATGCCCCCTACAACTGATCAAATAAGTCTTTGATCCTCGGAAATGGATAACGGTTCTTGACCGTTAGCTTGTTCAACTTCCGGTAATCAATGCACATCCAGTGTGAAACATCCTTGTTCTTGACGAAAAGGATCGGAGCTCCCCACGGTGAGCTACTCGGTCTGATGAACCCGTTCCCCAACAACTCCTGGAGTTGTGAGGATAACTCCTGCATCTCTGGCGGTGCAAGGCGATATGGTGCCTTGGCAATAGGCGCCGCACTCGGAACCAAATCAATCCAGAACTCCAACTGCCTCTCGGGAGGCACTCCTGGAAACTCATCGGGAAAAACATTTGGAAACTCGCACACTATTGGAACATCGGAGATGGAACTCGGCCTCCCTGTAGCAACCTACGTATCCATCACATACACTAAAAAGCCCATACAACCCTGTTGTAGACTCTGTCTTGCTCTGGCAGCAAAGCAGAAAGCTGACACAGATCTGGTACCCTCGCCATACACCGTAAGCACTCCCCCACTAGGGTCTCGTATAGTCACCATCTGACGCTCACAGTCGATCATAGCTCCAAATCGAATCAACTAGTCCATGTCCACAATGACACAAACATCACCCATCGTGATAGGTACCAGGTCTATAGGGAACTCGACACCAAAAATCTCTAGTACGCATACTCAGAATACATCAGTAGTGAGAACCGCATGTTCGTCGGCTATGGAAACCCTTAGAGGTCAACTCAATGTCTCACGTCAGATACTTATGTGATGATTAAAAGCTAAAGACACAAAGGATCGACTCGCACCTGAGTCAAATAACACCAAAGCAGGTACATAACTCACAAGAAAAGTACCTATAAATAGCACATAATAAGCACAACAAATCTCAAAAAAAATATAAATAAGGAAATACGTACCGGCCACGACATCGGGTGCTATGCAGACTTCCTTTGCTGTCAGCTGAAAAGCTCTCCCACGAGCCCTCGGAACCTCGGCCTTCACCGACCGACTATCAGTAGTACGCAAAGTAGCAGGTTCAGAACCCTACGTTGATCCATGAATAAGCTGAGGGCACTCGACCTTCCGATGGCCAGACTGGTTGCAGTGAAAGCAAACTGCAAACCCGTTGGGGTAATCCTTCGCCATGTGTCCCTCCATGCCATATTTGTAGCAAATCCCTGCCCGACATGATCCCTCGTGACTCTTTCCGCACTTACCACATGTGCGGCCCATCTAGCCCCCGACTCTCGCAACAGTGGGCTTAGCCCGCTTCATCGCCGACTGCGACTACACTGGTCTCTGGTCCCTCCCCTCAGACTCTCCCTCCTCCCTGGCTTGCAACTCAAGCTCGATGTCCCTCCGCCTGACATTGGTCTAAAGCTCAGCCGATGTCCTGTACAATGAGTTTGCCACAAAATCCTGTATATCCCTACTCTGTATGCTCAAATATCGGCTCACACGTGCCTGCTCGGTAGATACGTGCTCATGGCAAAACAACGCCCTCTCATGGAAAATCCTCGAAATCTCAGTCATAGTTTCTGTCTTCTGCTTGAGAGACAGAAACTCCTGTGCCAACCGTTCCCTCTTCACTTGGGGAACGTACTTGTCTCGAAACAACTTAGTAAACCTCTCCCACGTCACTGCAACATGGTCTGCAGGAGTAAAGTTGGCTGTCACAAACTTCCACCAGTCCTCCGCTCCCAAGCGAAGCTGGTTTAGCGCAAACCAAACTCTCAAATGCTCTGGGCACGAGCACGTGTAAAAGCATCTCTCAATATCAGAGATCCATCTCATAGCATCAATCGAATCATGTGTCCCATCAAAATCTTGTGGCTTCGTGTTGTTGAACTTCTAAAACAACAACGAGTCACCTCCCTGTGGCCTGGCAGTGGCGACAACTGTGGTGGCTGCAGCAACAGCGACCTCAGTTACAGCGGCATACCGCTTATCAAAATTCTTGATCAGGGTGGTCTTAATAGACCCAAACATCTCTGGTATCGCCTCTCGAATAGCTGCGGCCACCTCCTCATGGATGATCCTGCGGATCTCCTCGTTACTAGTCCCACTACTCTCGGGGTTGTGGCGCGTATCCACCATGATGTCTCTGAACCACAATACAAAAAAATCATCAGAGACTCGCTCGAGTATACTCACACTCGATTCCCGCCCCTACATGCTCCTTAGTACCCTAAGGATTCTTACTTGGGCTGCATACAAATCCGGTGCTTTCAGTAGTACGGGCCCAATACTACCTTCCACACCAACCTGTAGTCACCCCAACTTCTCCTCCTAGGATCCCAATTCACAAATACTCTATCTTTAACGGATAATAGGTTACTCTCTTAGTAGACTCCTCATATACTCATATAGATGTCTCTCCTAGATTAACCCTCGACTCATAACTCTTTCTAAGTGATTCCTGCTAGATATTCCTCCTCAGCACATACTCAAGACAACAACAGATATCAGCAACTCCTAGGCTAAGGCACACAAATCAGGAAACTCTAGCCCTAAATATGAAATACCTAGCCTATCCTCTAGCATGCATTCCTAACATCTCATAAATATCTCATAACACAAATAAGTAAGGGTATTTTGGGAAATCACCGTTCGGGCTCTGGCTGATTGTACACATTGCTCCATCTTGTTTTTCTCTTAAACTCTTTCTCATTTTTAGAAAAATCATTTCTTTTGAAATTTTTTCTTAAAACCTCAGTTTGAGTCTAGACACACCCGAAGGTAGACCTGGCAATTAGTGTATTCATGTCATGAAAACGTGTCAGCCACGAATTTGACACGATACAAATCCCTCAAACCAAGGCTCTGATACCTACTTGTAATACCGTAAATTTTCAAACAATTTTTCATTTTAAAAATCACGTAATTCTCATAACATAATTCACAAAACCCCTAAATGATAATGTTTTCAAAACACATATTCAGAAAATGTTTTAAACACAATCCAGGATCCTCAAAATGTAACTCCGCCTCGTGTGTACAATCAAGCTGGTGCCTTCCCGTGATCCTGAGAAGTACCTAAAACACATAACGCATAACACGGTAAGCACGAAGCTTAGTGAGTTCCCCAAAATACCTCACACATCTCATAGCCTCTCATGCAATACTCAAATAAGACCCTCCAGTTAGTGTGTCTCAATGGAACCCTCTGGTCCCACAACTCAGGTGGACCCTCCGGTCCTAACTCGGTAAGCTCAGAATATTACACAACATAAATCACAAAGACATAATACAGGAAAAGCTATATGATGAGAAGCATAAAAAGCAACATGAGGAGAAGCAGACACATGGATCGATTTTAAAGAAAGTTTGTGCCCCTCTGCTTGAGCAAGAAGATCCTAGAAGAGAATGGGGGTCTGAGAGGCAAGAGTGGTAGTGGAAAAGGTCTCAAAAGCACCACCGAGGCCACATAAGAACCAATGGATCTTATTGAACTCGTCAACCGGATGACCAATGACCGCTAACTGGTCACAAATAGACTTAAATTTCCAACCAAACTCAACAACAGAAGCCACACCCTTAGAAATTTAGCGAAGCTGATCTTGAAGATTCTGAATTCACTCAACTGGAGAGCTGTTTTAGGTGGCTTCAAGAGCAACCCAAATTTGACGGACATAGTCAAGGCCAATGATCTTCATGAAGGATTCCTCATAAAGCGATGCTTGGAGAATAATCACAGCGCACTGATCAAAAGATTGCCAAGATGAGAACTCTGAATTCAGCGAGGGTTTTCCATTAGTGAGAATCTCATGCAACGGGGCAAAGGAGGTGCGGTCAACATCGCCAACCAGGTTCTGATATGTTATCAAAGGAAGAAGTTGATTCTTCCATAAGAGATAGTTGGAGGAGGAGAGGCGGATGGTGATCATATGCATAACAATGTTCATAGGAAGAAGGGTATCCGTAGAAGAAGCCATGGGGGTTGATCAGAAAATGTAGGAACGGATGGGAGATGAAGAGAAAAGAAAATGGGCATGGAAGGGGATGATGAAGGGGTTGGATCATTTTAGCTACTCTGATACCATAACAGTAAAAGTCTCCACCCCCAAAATGGTGGAGAGGATATCAACTAAATAAGAAAAGGATTTACACATAAACCCCTAGAGAAATAGGGAAATACAGTGACATAATACAACAAAATAAAGAATACGATTTAGGAAAGTCTAATAAATGGACAAACTATTTAATGAAATAAAATAATTTCATAATAATAACCAACATATACATTTTATAAAAATATTACCAAATAAGTATAATATAGTTTTCATGGATAAAAAATATAATAAATTCAAATGTTGCAACACCACCCTACCTAAGTTTACTCTAAGTTGTTCCACTAATATCGTAAAACATGGCGGCCCCGAGGTGTTCGAGTGGTGCTTATTTTAAAAGAGGGTTTATTGTAAATGTAGAACTTGTCCCATAAGAAGTATTTTTGAAGAAATGTTTTTCATTGATTATTATAAACTTTGGGATGTCATAAATGATACAAGAAACATAAGCATAAACGTAATTATTACAGGCCTTACAATAACTCATTGTACTAATAGACTATATTTCTTGAACCTCTCAGTCGATTGTGCATTCATACCGATACCTATGAATTGTGATATAAAGAAACTGAATGGGTCAAGCTTGGGAGCATGTTAAGCACATATGATTTCCAACCCAAAATATTATTATTATTATCATATTTTTTAAGTGTATATAACACACCAAACAAATTAATCCCGATTAAACATTCCCATTATTCTCACTCTTCGATCCTAAAATGATATTCTCAAGGGACCTATCCTCGAGGATCTCTGTAACAACAAGTAGACATCATTTCCTCAAGTATTACTTAGCAATACTTGTCAATTAGGTAACCATGAAGGGGATAGAGTACTCGAATGAACATACTATCCATACTCCCATATAGTATGATTCATTAACACCTATTGATTGCATGTCTACTAGTGTTCCACTAGACTGTCTAGAGGAGTCCATGTTTGTCATCCGTACTCTATTAGATGAATGCTCTTAGTTGCACATGGTTTCTCACCATTATCTCTGGTATGGTCTCTCACCATTATTCTATCTCTGGCATGGTCTCTTACCACTATTTTCTCTGGTATAGTCTCTCATCATTATTCTATCTTTTCCATGGTCTCTCACCATTATACTATCTCTTTTCTCTCTTTACCCATTTTACTCGATATAATATAAGGATAATAAAATACATATATAATTTACTACAAATAAAAATCATTATCTTATTTAGCATAATTATCAAGAACGTAGATAATAAACACATAGGGCATCTAAAAAAATTGAATACTTGATATCTATGTGTAAGCTGAAAGTAACTATACATTCACTTGATAAAAGTAGATGCCTTGGAATGTGGACATAAAATTTCCTTAGTACTTTATTTTTCCTCTGACGTAACCTAGTTTTATAGTACTAAGTCTTAGTCTTATATTCTTGGCAACCAATGATAGTCTAGATTCCTTAACAATCCCAACGTCTACTTCAAGATCTATCAAGTAAGGAACAACTAGGTAGGATCATATCAAAGGTAGGTTCCGTTTGGTATACAAAGTATACTATTTGGAAATTCCACTTTAAACACCTCACTAAATCCATCCTAGAGATTATCCCCGTAAGTAGATCAATCAGCATAATGACTTGGAATTACTGATAAATCTTATTTATATATTCATAATAATGACTTATAACTATAAATATAAGTTATGCCGAAAGAAAAAGATTGTATCTTAACTTACATAGGTTTTAGTGAAAACCAGGAAAACGTGCGGAGAATTCCAAAACCGAAAGCTTCTATTTTTCGGACTCCTAGACCCGTCAGAACTTGCTAAGTATCCTAAGGAACCTCAAAAAAATCGGACTTCAGCAAGAAAATGACTACAAAGAGAAATAGGTGAAAAATTGGTGTGAAATGGAAGCAAATCGGAGGGATATATATATATATATATATATATACACACACACACACACTACTACTACTACTACTACTACTAGGGGAGCACGTCGTACATAGCCATAGGGCACGCCTGTAACACTCTAAAAATCCAAGCCAATTTAAACTTTTCAAAAACCAGCCAGTTTCATTAAGTTATTACAAAAAGGTTTTCAATACATTTATTATCAGGGTATTCCCAGAACCATATCATAAAACAAGCACATGAGGAGCGGTATGATCACGCCTTTGCCTTGCCACGGTCTCCGAAGTACCTAAAAAATATTAAACTACAACTGTAAGCCCGAAAGCTTAGTGAGATACCCCTAAAATACCAACCACATATACCATACACATAACATGCCATATCATAACAGAACACATAACAGCCATGCACTTCGGGTCTACCGTGTGACTGGTCCGCCCTACCGGGCCTTCAGTCCACCTGGTCCACCCTCCGAGTCTAGCCATATACATCGAGTCTACAGTGTGATTGGTCCGCCCGCACTGAGCCTTCAATCCACCTGGTCCACTCTCTGAGTCTACAGTATGACTTGTCCGCCCGTACCGGGCCTTCAGTCGGCCTGGTCCACTCTCCGAGCCTCGTCACGTTTGGTCCGCCCTTGCGGGGACTACAGCCTATCTGGACCGCTCGCTGGGTCTTCGGGATAACCGGTCCGCCCTGGGTATGTTGGCCTATAGCACAAAGCAGGACCCGCCTCAACCCAATCCCAGTCCAACAACCATGTGCACATAAACATACAATCATATAACAATTCACATCCAATCAAACCGATCTAGCATATCACATAACATAACATCATCCTAACCAGGATACCGACCTAACCGGTCACTAGCATAGCATCATCCTATATACCAGGATACCGACCTTAACCAGGTCTCTAACATATACCTTCCTAACTACCAGGATGCAAACATAGCAAAGCAATAACATAACAACGATACCCGGATTACAATCCGATAAAGGGCCGGCCTTGGTGCCTTAGACCCTGTTGATATAGTGAAGATAACTTACCTTGCAACTGCCGACTAAAGAGACAAGATCGAGCTGCTCCGACCACTGACACGATCTCCACCACCAGCCAACACCAAACCACTAAACTCAAAATAATGCCAACAATTATCAAAATACCCCTGGAAGTCAACTGGTCAACACTTGGTCAAATTCAAAGTCAAAGTCAAATTCAACCTTCCTGACTGACTCTACTTGCCGAGTAAACCCACTGACTCGTCGAGTCCCTATACTCAGAACTCACAATCCACGACTCAACTCGCCGAGTCGCCCCAAGACTCGCCGAGTCCAACAAACTCTGAGTCCTTTCTCACTCAACTCACCGAGTCATCCCTTGACTCACCGATTCACAGCTCAACCAGGAAAGGTTAGGACCTCACGACCAGACTCGCCGAGTCCAAGAACAGACTCGCCGAGTCCAAGGCTATCTTCAACCAACTCGCCGAGTTGTTCTTCTAACTCGTCGAATTGCTGCTTATCTTCATGCAACTCGCCGAGTACACCCATGTGACTCGCCGAGTACCACTAGCTCTTAACCCATACAGAGGCTTTCCAAGCCATGTAGGGTCTCCAATCCATAAATCTACTCTTATACATGCCATCCATCATGTGAAGTGGAAAACTTTACGTGAATCCAAAGAGATCTAAGCATAATACACTCTAGGTCTAGGGTTTGGGACAAGAAGGCTTCATCAACAACTCTTGAACAAGGACTTTATGCTCTTTTGGATCATCATTACACTAGATCTGAGGTAGCAACCTCAGATCCAACCTCCAAACTCAAGATAACACTAGATATACTCCCACAAATCCCACAATTGATAGATCTATATGGATAACAGCTGAAGCAACAAATCTTTACCTCAAGAGAAGAATCCAACAGGAGAATAAGCCAAAACCTTGCAAAGCCCCTTGCTCCAAGCCTCTTAGTCTTCAAATATCTCTTCCATAAACACTCCTCCAAGGTCCAAATGCTCTCTAATTCACTGATATGGGCATATTTAGTCATAAAAATCATACATGATCTTAATACTTTATGTTAATTTTATCTCAAATAATGAACCAAAGGTGATTAATTAGCTTAAATATTTCATTTTCAGTAACAAATACATGCTCGGATGGAAAATGAAGCGGAACTAGCGATTGGAAGCTTGGATCTTGGATTTTGAAGAAAAAAGGATGTTGCTGGACAGCTTGACCCCTCATCAGTGTTTTGGCCATATCTCATGATCCGTAACTCCGATTGACGAGATTCAAAATGTTATGAAAAGTACACACAATTTCGGACGACTTTTGTGTTTTGAGAGAATGCTAATTCGAAATGTAATCGGCGAGTAGGCCATCAACTCGCCGAGTTGGTCAGAAGTTTCGCGATTCTGGACGCGCTGACTTGCCGTACACGAGTTTTAAGTGACGGACTCGCCAAGTAGGTCAATGGACTTGCCGAGTAGCCTCTGTTTTGTGAAAATCTATATAAATGGACTTTCAGATCGATACCGTAGCATGGAGAGAAACCCTAGGAGGCCAATTGTCGACTAAAGGTGCTGCTGGAGTGTGGGAAGCAAGGGAATCAACCCTACATTCAATTTTAAGGAGAATCAAGGAAAAATCAAGTTTACTCTTTACCTAATCTCTTGTTTGAACTATGTTTTTACGAATTGATTTCGTTTTTGAGCTTGTTTCTGCTGTAATCATGAGCTAAAACTCATAACTTCTATTTAGGTAGATGAATTTGTGAACATGGATTCATTATTTGATTAGGATTAATTTTAATTGGTGATTATGTTTTATTAAGCTTGTTAAAGAACCTTATGTGTTAACAATAACTATTCTTCTGTTAATAAATTAGTAATTAAGTTGTATGAACATCTCTTAGTTATTAATTTCATATGATTTATTGTGACCACATAGTTGTATGTCTAGGAATAACGAATGTGAAACTAGAATTAACTAGAAGATAGGTAAGTTAATGTGTAAGCTTGTTGGATGAACATCGACAAGAGGTTAATTGAATGGCCAATTTAGTTAACCACTACAAGTCTTACTTAACCCGAATCAATAATCTAGGAAACCCGTTAATTTAGACAACTGGCCATTGCTTGAGTTAATTTGTTTTCTAAGAATTATGAATAGCGAACGTGAACCTAATTATCTTAATCGGTAGCCAATAAAGAATTAATCTGATACATTAAAATCATCCATGGGAACAAATGAGTCGTACCTAGACAGAAGTCCTCTTTACTATTGAATTTAGTTGGTAATTAATTGTTTTAGTTGCTAGTTAGTTAATTTGTGTGTTGGTTATTCTAATTAAGTTTCTAGTCTTGTAAAACTAGAGAAAACCCCCTTTTTGTTATTTGTTTTATTTAGATAATATTAGCATTTATTTTAATTGTTTACCGTTCCCTGTGTTCGATACCGTACTTGCTTGAACTATATTACTAATCGATAGGTACACTGCCTTTCGTGTGTTTATTTTGTGTCTAAGTTAGTAGGATTAAAACTAGTTGGTTTTACACACATCATTCACTCACAAACGTGTATTAGGGTTTCTGGACATCAAGGGAGAGTAAGGAGGCTGGGGAGAGGGTATTATGTCCTTTATATAGGGCTCAACCCCCGAAATTAGGGTTTTCTCCACGCAGCACCAACTCGTCGAGTGCAGCCGCCTACTCACCGAGTTGGCCACTTAACACGCGACCAGAATCGCGACCATACTCGCCAAGTCTTCCCATGGACTCACCGAGTTGACCATCCACATTTTCACTTTGAACCCTGAACTTGCACTCCTGAACTTGGGATGTTACAGCGCCACACCCTTGAGTCTTGTTGGCTCCTTTGTTTGTTCAACACGTGTCGCATGTAGAACCAACTACTCTTACCTTCTAGAAGACTGCCACGTGTCACCATATTATGGTGCCACATGTCACAACCTTGTGGAGTCACATCGACATGTCTCTTGGAGGAGTGGGCGGCTGACTTGCCATGTGGCACACTCCGGTGCTGCCACACCATCATCCCAGTCGGTTTCTCGCAGAGCTTCAGACGACCATAACTTTCATATACGAGCTCCATTTTTGACGTTTTTTATATCCCCAAAATCATCTCGATGAGCTTTACAACTTTCATTAAGGTCTCAACATCTAATTATTGTTGTAACAAAAATTCATATTTAGAATGGTTTAGAATGTTAAAGTCTGTGTGGAATTCATAACTTCTTCATACGAACTCCGTTCTCGACTATCTTTATATCTTCGGGTTCATATTGATGTGATCTTCAATTCTCATTTAGATTGTTTTGGATAGCAATCAATTGATTTGAATTTTGATTTCTGTGCCCGCATTTCTGCGTTGAAACTTTGAAAAATCATAAGCTCCTCTCATAAAGTCAGATTTGGACGATCTCTATATGCACGCTCTCAGTTTAACGACTAGCATGACTTTCATCTAGATCACTTAGGCTAAAAAGTATTTTATCAAAATTTCAGTTTGTACGATACGTAGAGTCGCGCTGGTTTAATTGCGAAACTTAGAAGAAGCATAACTTCTTTATATGAAGTCGGATTTCAATGCTCTTTATATGTACAAAAGGCTTGTTATATCTAATATAACTTTGGTTAAGATTATTTATCCTCAATAACCTTCTATCAAAAAGTAAATTTTAACGTTTATTATATCTTAATTGATTAGCATGAATCTGAGATGGTTACATATGTACTTAGAAAACTCTACATATATATCCTTTCATCAAAACTAGTAAAAAGAGCCCTCCTAATAACAACTGTTATTACTTAAAGATCCAACGTCTCTAATACAGCACAAGACACTACATAACTGTATGTATGACTACTGCATAAATAGTTTAAAAACATCACAAAGAGAGAGGGGCCATGGCATGGACTAATAGTAGGCCTTGCATGGTCGTACCTTTCAACATTATGTTGTACTATTCTAAAGTTAGAACATGAGGATAATTGGTGATCCATTAGTGATGAGATAATATGAGATGCTCAAATCAATATTCCATACAAAATAGGTAATGAGAGTGTACTTATGATAATTAGAAATAACGGGTAAGAGTTAGATACTTTATTCATACGATTAACCTATGTATATGCTTAGAGAATTACAAGGTATATGTATTGGAAATGATACTAACAAGAGAATACTTGGTGATCCAAAATTAAGGATCAAATGAATTAGCTAATGATACTATATGTTAGTGTATATGAACATAAATAAGTTAATGACACAAAGTAATAGATTACTGATTTTTTTTGTTTTTTTAACCATAAAATCTAATTTACTCCTAAGATAACACCTAATTTCACCTATGTCCACGACATGACTTGAGTCTTCAACCTCAAAAAGAGAGAGAATCACCTGATACTGTTGGGTAAAAACTCTTTGGTATTAGATTACTAGTTATGAAAATAAGTTATCAACACTATGTATTAATATGTAAGGGAAATAAATAGTTTACTGACACTATGTATTAGTGTGTAGGAACATTAATAGGTTATAGTATTAGTAAGTAATATAAACAAGAGATCGACACTATGTATGAGTATACGAGGACCGTTAATATGTTCTTAAAACTATGTACTGGTGTGAATGGAATATAAATAAGCTATCAACACTATGTATTAATGTTTAGGGAACATAAATAAGCTAGCCATTGGAACTATATATATTAGTGTGTCTAGAACAGTAATAAACTACCAAAATTATGTATTGGTTTGTAGTGAATGGTAATATTAACATATGACTATCTAGTGATATATGATACATCACCTAAAAAGTGTCTTAGGGAAAGTAAATGTACTAATATCTATAATTGATAGCAACAATTGTTAGATTGATATGCAATGATTACCGTATGTTGGATTTTTTTACTGTTATGCATATTATACATGTGTTTTGTAGTACTAACTGACTTACTCAAGAAGCTTTTGCAACTTATAGTTTTTCTATGTATCCTAGTTACATGTGTTAAATGCGTCGTTTACACTTAAATAAATAAAAATCATTATTTGAATGCACTAAAGGATAACATAAAGAAAGAAGCAATGTCAATTCAATAGAGACACAACCTAAAAGTCAATGACTCTTTGTGCAAGGCACATACTGGTCAAGTATAGAAAATATAAAAATAGAGATTTTGTTTATAACTAAAAACTAAAAATTGTAGAGTAATAAACTTAAGAAGATTCAATAATAAAAAGTGTTTCAGTTCAACTACGACTCTCACAATTAATCTAGCTATGGTTATTTAAAATATGTTATATCTAAGCTGATACTAAAAACTAATAATAAGCTCTAGCAAGTTCTCCTTTACCCAAATTAATTAATCAAAATAGGCTCTTTGATTAATCCCAACTTTTAACCAACTTAATCAAATAACCTCTTGATTAAATAAAAAAACAACATTATGATATGTATAAAAATCTCAAAAACATTCAATACTTCTCACAATCTTTGACGCTTAAAAATATGCAATTTTTAGTTTACATGAACATTAAATTCCAACAAGGAACCGATTTGATGCTTGTTACTTATTATCAATTGATTAAAACAATTATAAATTTTAACAAGTGATTAAATAGATTATTTTAATCTTAAATTCGGTGATTAGTATAAAAGAATTAAAAATAAAAATTTATGAAGCAAAAAAGTGAAATCACTATATAAAAACAAGAATTAAAAACCAAATCTTAGATTAATCACATAGAAAGTACGAGTCTTTGCAGAATTGAAAACTGAGGTTTTTGGCGAGACATGACTAAAAACATATCAAAACAATAAAATAAAGACTATAAAATAAACACAAATAAATCAAACTAACTGGTCGAGTCGCAATATTCATAACATTGTAAATCCCCCCAAAAAAAATCATAAACAACTGGTAATCGTGTGAAATTCGTTTGGAAAGGCTTTGGAGCAATCTGACTTGATTTGAAAGTAATATGGGTAGTTTTAGGTAGCTGGCGGAGTCAAATAAGGATTCTAAGGTAGATAGGGTCGTGTTTCAAAGAAGCATGTTCACGGAATACAAAACATTCGAAAATAAAACGCGTATGTAAACTTTTAAATGAAGTAGAATGTTATTTTAAGAATTTTAGGCCAAAACACGATCATGTAATAGCAAAACATGATCGTCTAATTGACGATATGATCGTGTGATGTTTACGGGGATTTAAATCAGATTTTCATCTTTTGAAAAAAAAAAAACACGACGTTGCCACGTGTATCAGCTGTATGTGTTACGTCCAACACAAAATCCTTAATTTCAATGTTTTTCATCTAGAATAATCTGTGAAGATGTTACACAATCAAAAACACGATCATGTAACTCTAAGTGTGATCATGTTTCTCCTTCGATATATACTTACTCTAATCTTTTGCTACTTAAGTCTTTAATGTTTACAATGAATATCCTTTATATTATTGTATATAATAAAAAGCAAGTACCGTATGAACAATATAATTTGGGGTTTTAAATATTGGTCGCAATACTTTAGCATGTTGACATGTTTGGTACTTATATAGAAAATAAATTACAAAATTTGTCATTATAATTTATAGAAAATGTTTATGTTCAGTTTTTTTTTTCAAAAATTCTTCATGTGTTTGAATAGTTTAGGTTTGACATTTTCGTCACAAGGCTTTCGGATGTTGACAGCTTGGTCAATTTATGGAAAATAAATTACAAAATTGTCTCTGTAATTTACGGAAAAGATCATAATGCTGAATTCATTTACAACAAATGGTCAATGTGTTTAAATTTGTTTTTTAGAAAAATGGTCATTTCCTAATTAAAAATTTACAGATTACGCCACCCGTAAAACGCATGTTGGAACTTGGGAGTTTGGCAAAAATAATTTCTAGCGAGGATAAATGAATTAATAGAAGTGTTATTTTTAAAAATGGTCAAAACATATAACATGTGTTACATAAGCTTGTCATTTCGGTTGATTGGTGTTTTTTTCCCTCCCTAACCTTTTTTTTCAATGTTGTAATCCGTTCATTTTTGGGTTTTATAGTGTCTTGCTAATTGGCTTATGTTTTAATAGAAGCCATCATTCTAAAAGAGGAATATTACTGAGTTGGAGACAAACAAATAAGTGAAATAACGACTTCAATAACTCCAACGTACATATATAAGCATGGAGGAAAAACAATTATAGTGGCTCTCGATCCTAATTATCACTTCACATAAATTGTGGGACTACAAATGAAAACCAAATTCGACTCCAACCTAACGTTGTAGGATTATTATTTATACAAACTTGTATTTTTCTTCAACTATAACTAATATTTACCTCGAATAATTACTAATTGTAAAACAAATAAGAATTTAAAAACGAATAAAAGAACCCAAAGCTCTTTGTATTCCTTATTTATAATTATATAACATATTCACCGCATTGCGGTTACAAGCAAAAGCATCATCATTAATAATACAAATTCATCACAATGGATTGACATACTATTTTAGTTTGAAACTTCATTAGAAAAAACATTAATGACTAAACATAAAACAAAAATTTATGTGATTATTGTACAACAAAAGAGTACTAGATTGTAACATTGAAATTGCATGTTACACTATAACTATTGATCAATAATCACTTATCATCAATAGTTGCATGATACATCAAATACTTTCAAGAACCCTATTTCGTTATTTACTTTTCATGTTTTGCCAAAAAAGTAACAAAAGTAGTAGTAATTTTATCATAAAGTTCTCTCTCTCTCTCTCTCTCTCTATATATATATATATATATATATATATATATATATATATATATATATATATATATATATATATATATATATATATATATATATATATATATATATTGAAGTTTAAATGAGAAATAGTTTTGTATAAATACAAAGAAACTAGTTTTGACCATTAAATTAAATTAATCAATGACTCATCACTCATATACTTAGGGAATTAATCAATAAAAGAAAAGCATTAAAACTATAATATTTACGGAGGGGTATTATGGTAAAAACACATTTTTATTAATGGAAACCGTATCATTAAACATTCATTATCCCAAAAATATCGCAAACTACGTTTGAAGAAATTTGTATGAGATATTTCATTTTGAAAATTTGATTCATGAATAGCTGGTTACTTTTCAAAAACATTTATCGACTATAAGAAGTATCATTGCATTTTGGTGAATAAAATGCAAAGCATAAGACTCAGTTCAAGGTTGAAGACGAACATGTTCATATTGTTTTTTTAAAGAAGAACACATCACCGATATGCATTGAGGATGACGATTTTGTAAATCCAATCAGAAATCAAAGTAAGTTTGATGTTATGTGCTTGAAAGAACAACAATTTATGAACATTATTTGTATTTTACATTTCATCGTGATTATAGCTTTTTAATACATAGTTGTAAATCTAAACTATTTCTATTATGAATACGTTCTTTTAAATTTTATGGTAGAAATTATATTATTTTCAGTGTTGATTTCTAAAGAAGAAACAAAGAAATAAAATAGTTGAAGGTACTCATGATGTTGATGATGTAGTTGAAAGACCTGGCAAGCAACAAATAGTAAGGTACGTGAACATATGAATCAATCAAAGAAACTGGACTCTGATCATTTTTCGCAAAATTAGCACAATAATGTCACCAAATTCTTTATACCTAGCAGTGAAATCATTATCTAATGAACAAAGGTGATTGTTAATAGATAATCGCTTTGGTGGTCTGTTGAATATTTAAATGACAATATTACAATCACACCTTGCATAGTATTTGGTTGACAAATTCGATGAAGAAATATTTTCTGTTAGACTTGAATGCTTAGAATACCAATGCTTGGAATACCATTAGACAATGTAGAATTCAATAGATTTTCTGAATGTGTTAATGATGATGAAGAATATAAGGAATTCAAAGAACAATACAAACGAGAAAAGTTCAATAACGACAACTATAAATGATAAGGGCAACCGATAAAGATTACAACAACTTCCTGAATTTTACAACTCTTTTCATAAACAACTTTATTGATACTATGATGAGTAGATATTAGAAAACTAATAAAAGTCGTTGACTAGAAGACTATAGATTGGTGTGGCTATGTGATAATTTGTTTGGAGAGGAGCAAACTAAAATGGAGACCATTCGACAAAAAGTGTTATTATACATTCCCTTTGGAGTTGTTAATGGTATGTTTTAAGATATTCATTTATGTTACAATTTATTTATTACACTATATTGCTACTTGTTTATGTAGGTAGGGTGGTTTGCGAGAATGTGGAATTGAGAAGACAACGACCATTTATCCATGACTTGGATTCAGAGCACCTCAGAGTTCTAGAAGAATACGAAACAAATAATGGAGTTTTTGGATCATCGCAACTAAGAAGTGAAAAGATTGATATAAACCTAGTTAGTTCCAATGAAGAGAGTATTGAGGTTATAATCATTATATATTTTCTATACAATTATTATATGGGTTAATTATTTGTTTAAACCTTTATTTATGTTATTATATGTAAAAAAATATTTATTTTATGTAGGAGTATAATAGAATATTGGAGAATGGCTTACAAGTGGTTGAAGAACATAGGATGTTAATGAAAAACGCCTTAGTATATGCAAGCTTGACTTCACCGGATAATACATTAATCAGACGATTGGATACTTGTGAAGCACTATTTTCACAAACATAATTCACAAGGATTAAAGAAAGTTTTGCAATAGGTGTGAAAAATACATCAATCAGATTTTCCAATAAAGTTGATACTAGTTGCATGAGAGTTGATACCAGTATAGATGATTATACAGAAAGGGCATATTTTATTGTTAACTTTGTTTTGAGAGATCTTGTAACATATCAAAAATCAAGGTAAAATTTTTATTTTCAAAACCAAACCAAAAACCATAAACATTTGCAAAACATAGTTCCCAATTGTCAAAATCACAAATCAAAGTATTCCAAAATCAAATCTCATAAAAATTCGAATGATGTGCATGATAAAGCCTTCGCCTTACCACTTCCCTCTGAAGTACTTGAAACCATAACAATCAAAATGTAAGCCGAAACTTAGTGAGTTCCTCCAAAGTACCACACACAACCAGATAGATAACAACATGCATATATGAGCCTTTAGCTTAACTGGACCGCCTTGTAGGGCTTACAACCTATCTGGACCGCTCTATGGGCCTACAACCTATCTGGATCGCTCTATGGGCCCCAAAATGGCCCTACTCCTAAAACATATTACACTCTTCCAGGGTGATACCTTTAGTAAAACCATATCGCCGACTTGGAACGCCAACTCGGGTCGATGTCAGTTAGCATAACTCTTCTACCGACTCTAAGCTGTCTTCAACCTATGCTTGATGTGCTAGATAAGGGCTATCATCTGAAGGACCACCTCGGTCCTTCCTATAACCTTGTGGCCGACCTGTTGGATTAGGTGTCGAAGCCCATAACTGTAATTGGTATAAACTTGAATTGATAGTAGCACAGTCCTTTTGGGTTGCCTTGAAACCTAGCAATTAGATAGGATGACTTTTAGAGAGAGAGAGAGAGAGAGAAAGAGAGAGAATAATTTATTATGTGATTAATAAATTGAAATAAATGATTTATTAATGTATTATGAAAATAATATATTAAATATAAATCATATTATTTAATTAATAATTAATAATAAATTAATTGGAATTAATTTGGAGATTAATTGGATTAATTAAAAGTGCAGAGACTGTTTGGTTATTTATTGAAAGTTGAAGAAGGAAGGCCCAAGGACCTCATTGGATGAGGTGGACGAAAATTACTTGGTCAAGCCCAAAAGTTTTCGTCCAAGCCCCTTGGATAAGGGGAATAGGCTGCTTGGTCACCAAGCAAAGGATCTAGGGCATCTCGCCTAAACCCTAGCTTTGGCACCAAGTTTTCTCAACTATATAAGGAGTCTCTAGTTCCTTAATTTTATCCATTCCTTCTTCTAAGAGGCTTGGATGAAATCTTGGCTCTCTTCTCCTCCCTCTATAGTTTCCCTCTTGCTAGTTTGGGTGTGATTCCATTATAGGTACGACACTTTTGGTGCTTGCTTCCAAGAGATCAACAAAGGAGCATTCTAGTTGTTTGCTATAACAAGTAAAAGGTATGTAACCCTAAACCTTTTCTTTACTAATTTCGAAAATTGCCTAGGGTTCTTAGGGTTTCTTTTTGATATTGTTAGTTATAGGTTCAATAAAGAAAAGATAGATCCTTATTAATGTTGCATGCACACTTAAGAGTTTAAGTTTATTTTCTTTGCATAAAACTCATCAATGGTATCAGAGCGTTAGGGTTGTTTTCAATTGAATTTGCTATAATTGTTAAATTTGATCAAATTACGGTTTATGACAATTAAATCTTATAAGACAACAAATTTCGAAATTTGATTAGGGTTTATTGCACTTAAGTTTCGAAATTAGGGTTAGGATTTTAAAACCCTAACCGTCCTCCCCAAAAAATTTAAATTTAAGGTAAGGATTTGAATCCCTTACCTTCCTCCCTAATATTTCAAAAATATTGCTAGATTTAAGGTTTTCCAACTTTTGGTAGTTGTTATTTCACTTTCCTAATATGAAATAATTAAAATTTGAATAAATCATATACCCTATTTTCGAAAATTAGACGGTAAGGATTAGGATTAAATTATTTGATTAATTTAATTTGATAATCCTTAATTGATTTAAGTTATTTAATTAATTGTTAATTAAAAGATAATAATTAAATCATTATTGATTTATTTTAAATATAATTAATTAGATATTAATTTCGAAATTTAAAATATAAAACCTAGTATTTCGAAAAAGTTTTAAGATACACCTTATACTATATGTATAACTAAAAGTTTAATAATTACTATATGTATAATATTATGTCATTCGAACCGCTAGTACGCCTCATTCACGAAGCTAGTCTATAAGGGGGTATAAGGAAACTTCCTATAAAATGGTAGTTGAATGGGTGTCCACTCTCACCCACTACTTCCTTGATTAGTGGAGTGTCGTTAGTCAAACTGGTTTGATAAGACAATTAATTCTCATTAAAAGTATAGTGATATTAAAAAGTACTCGAACCTTCTTTTATTAAAATCTCAAATCTAGTTACTTTAGGAAAAATATGTAAAGTATGCTAATCCATAAAAACATACGTCATGCATTATATGTCGTTAGTGGAAGGTGTGTGGTTAACTGGCACACTAATAGAGACTATAAAGAGATATGATGGGCATCTTGAGAATTATCATTGTTGATGGAGTGTGTGTGGTTAACTGATACATCAGTGTCATATAATGAATGACATCAAGGTTTCCAATCAGGTTTGCATGGTTATTCACATATCGTTTGTGATCCTCGGCATCCCAGTCACCAAAGTGAGTGCATAATATAAGATTAATCATGCCATTGATAAGAATCAATGAATCTCAAAAGATCTAGGAGTTTCATCAGAGTGGAATTGGTAAAAGCCTTACCTACCTAAAATATACTCGAATTTGATTACGACATCCCTATTCAAAGTTCGAATCGAAAATATGGATCCTAGCCTTAATTTAAAATTTATGGGTTATGTAACGACGTGAAAATTTAAAACAAATTTTCATTTTTCAAACATAACATATCTCATATAAATCATCTCAAAACACTATTGTATCAAATGTTATCACGGTAAAACATATCCCATAATCTCAAATACAAAATCCTCTGTCAGTGTGTACAAATCATGTCGGCGCCTTCCCGCGGTCCTCACTAGTACCTGAAACACATATCACATAACACGTTAAGCATAAATGCTTAGTGAGTTCCCCAAAATACTACATACAACACATAAGCCACTCAAGGCCATAACTCGGTATGATCCTCCGGTCAATGTGTCTCAGCAAGACCCTCCAGTCCCGTAGCGCGTTGGACCCTCTGGTCTCATGAGTCGTTGGACCCTCTGGTCCGGTCTATATAACACATAACATACATATAACACAATGCACATAAATCTCAAACATACACATACACATAAGACTCACCTCATATGATGTCTAGTATACTCTCGTTCTTGATATCCCCGATCTAGCCTCCTCCTATCAAAATGATAACATCTCTAATCAATACTCTCTTTATTTTCTCATCTCTAAAGAATGGATAGAAGACCATTCTACCCCTCCATGGCCTCTCTTGAATCAGTTTGACCTAAAACCCTAAGGTCAACGGAGGTCAAATCCAGTCAACGGTCCAACTTTGACCAGACTCGTCGAGTGCACTCGGGTTACTCGACGAGTCCATGCGTGTCCTCTGAATCCTCCTAAGGTCTCACTCAACTCGTCAATTTAACCTTTCATACGATGGGTTACCACTGGTCACGAATCGCGGGGCAACCCGATCCGACTCGTCGAGTCCTCTCATGGACTCAGTGAGTTTCCTCCATGGCAATACTCATTTGACCTTCTGAGGTCAAATCTATTTCTCTAACTTATAGATCTGGCCTTCTCGCACCCAAAAGTCACGTAAAGATTCAATCTTTATGTCCATGCACCACACATCTAGCTCTATTTGATAAAATAACCCTTATAATGGTGTCTTAGGCTCAATACTTTTATGTGACTGCATAAAGCTGGGATCATGGGACTCTCTGGACCTGTCAAGGTCCAGATCTGATGTTTATGCCTCAAGGGGACTTCACTTTCATCATAACTCAACTTAAAAGAGGGTAAAGAAACCTTAAATTCACGAGATCTACTAACTATACGAAAATAGGTAGAGATTTATTCCTCAACCAGCAGCTTTGAATGGAATAGTAGTAGATCTGAGCCCCTCCAACAATTTAGCTTGAACACACTCCTTCTTCCTTGCAAGAATGCACCCAAATTGATGAAAATTAGCTCCCTCTTTCTCTCTATGCTCTCTGGATCAATTATGGTCTCTCAAGGGAAATGTGGCCACAATTGAAGGCCATAAGGGCCTTTAAATAGGTCACAAACCAGGACAATTAGGGTTTTTCTCAGTAGCGCTGACTCGGCGAGTCAGATACCCGACTCGTCGAGTCCATTCATTAAACACGTCACCAAAACGCGACCCTACTCGACGAGTTAAGGCACCAACTCGTTGAGTCACTCCTCATATCTCGAAATGAATACTCAAAATATTATCCCTGGAAATCCGGGTGTTACAGGTTAATAATTAAGGATTAAAATCAACTAACTTGAATTCTCTTTTCTCCCATTATAGATGTTGAGTCTAGACAACAATGGACTTCCTTAATATTTTGGAAATGGTTTTCCTCTTTCTTCTAAGGATGATCTTCCACTTTCTAATCAAGGTGAAAAATGTTTTATCTTCTTCGGGAAATGATGGAACTGGATGTCGTGATTCTTTAACTCTTCCACATCCTCCTCATCCAGTAACTCTCCCAACATCATGGTTTCATCGAATTGAAAGATACGAAACTATGCAAGTGCTATTGGCATGTAGACATCAAGATGGAAGATCTATGTGTGCGCATGTTCTAGAAATGAAATTGTACACGGACAAATTAGATAGAATGGGTGTCGTTTTCCCAAGGGATCAAACCATTGATTTGGTTCTTCTTTCGCTTCCTAAGTCGTATGGTCAGTTCATTGAGAACTTCCATATGAGGAATATTGACATGAGCCTTATTGATCTGACCTAAATATTGATTGTTGTTGAAGTAGAAATGCTTAAGAACACATCTTCCCATTGGAAAGGGATTGGCCAAGGTTAAACCGTTTGACCGTATTGTAAAGAGAAAGGCTAGTTCTGAGATTGGTCTATGTGTTAACTCTAAGGAATCCATATGTTTCTATAGCCAATTGAAGGTACATTGGTTGTGAAGCTACCCAAAGTACTTTAAAGATCTTAGAGATAGTGAAGTCAAGTTTTGTGACTCTACTTCAGGTACATCCATTATCTAATTCCATTATTCCTATTCATGGACTCTTAATAAATTATTTAATGATCACATTTTGATGTTATTGTAGGATCTAAAAGAAAGAAGGAAGCTTAAGAAGAGTGAGCTAAATCTGATCGTGAGAGATGGACTTCGGTAGCATGGTTCGATGATCATAATATGAGCTACTACTTAGGAGTTATAATAACTTAATGGATTGCTATTACTCTTCAGAGATGTATAGTTTTTCATTTTATTCTTTGTAAGGAAAAGTTTGAATTTTTTTGTTTATTTTCAATGAAAGTGAAAATTTGGTTTATTTGGTTGCCTCATTTTATACATTTCCTTGCAATTGCATCCATGAAAGTGTTGGTTATATTTCTATTATTAGCAATGTTAATTGTGGAGTTGATTCTTATGATATCACTTGTGGTATGATAAAAAAAAATTTCATGACGAAAGTTTCAATTGGATAGAAACTTGGAATAATGCAATTTGAATTGCGTGATGTATGAGAATCTTGATCGTTGGAAAATTATGACTAATTCATTGATCACAAGTTTATGTGTGTCGGGTGAAGGACTAATGTATCTAGTATATGTTGATGTAGACTATTCAAATCCACTACAAAGGATGATAACTCTATACGTCATGATTTACTTATGTTTCAGTAAATAAGGTTGTGTTTATAAGATTAAGCATATTCTGATACATTGAAAATGATTCAAAAGTAGCAGAACGAATATGAAGAATCTAATAGGCAGAAAGATAAGGTTTTCTCCAATATTAAAGGAAAGGAGACTAATTTAGCATCATGTTTTATGATCATCTTAATGATTGTAGAACTATATAACAATTGATCCTCGAAGAACATCTTAGTGCAGTTGTATGACTAAGAAGAGGAATCGGATATTGTTGAAATGGTTAAATTGAGAGATGAGTTACTACAGATCGTATCTTGAAAAAATAATTTTTTACTAAGTAGGTTTATAATACCTCATGAAATTTGGAGTAATAATTCTTTCTTACTCTAGCACATTTGGAATTGGAAGTTGTGATTCTTTGGTTTAAAAAAAGGATGGACTAAGACCAATTCCATGAAGTGTTTCTTGTCAGGAATCCACATGAATTTTTTGAATAATTGTTTTTAGCTAGTCAAGGTGTAACACCTGTAAAAATCATGCCAATTTTAAACTTTTAAAAACATTTCAAATACTAAAAGTTATTACAAAAAGGTTTCAAAAAAATATTTCATATCAGAGTATCCTAGAAATCCAAATCAAAATATGAGGGAGTGTACGGTCACGCCTTCGCCTTCCTGCGGTCATCCGTTGTACCCGAAACAATAATCGATAAATGTAAGCTCAAAGGCTTAGTGAGTTACCCCCAAAATACCAAACTCATACAACCATAAACATATCATATAAAAAACACAGAACAACAATGCATCTCGAGTCTACGGTGTGACTGGTCCGCCTGCACCGGGCCTTCAGTCCACCTGGTCCACTCTCTGAGTCTACAGTATGACCGGACCGCCCGCACCGGCCCTTTAGTCTATTTGGCCCACTATCCGAGCCTCGGAATGTATGGACCGCCCTCTCGAGGCCTTCAGCCTATCTGGACCGCTCGTCGGGCCTTCGCCTTACTATGTGCCCAGCTAGGCCTGTAGTCTATCCGGTCTGCCCTGGGTATGTTGGCCTACAACACGAAGCAGGACCCGCCTCAACCCAACCCCCATACCAATCAAAAAATCATGTGTGCATATATCATACGCTAGCATGTATATAACAGATAATCATACCAATCTAACAGATCACTAACACAACAACCATCCTATAACCAAGATACCGACCTAACCGATCACTAACATAACATCATCCTATATACTAGGATACCGACCTAAACCAGGTCACTAACATAATACCATCCTAACTACCAGGATGCAGATCTAGCAGATCAATAAACATATCAAACAAATACCCGGATACAAATCCAATAAAGGGCCGGCCTTGGTGCCTTAGACCCTGTTGATATAGTGAGGATAACTCACCTCGCAATGCCAGTCTGAACTGAAGTATCGACTCCCGAAGTGCTGTCTCACCGAAAATCCCGAACTATCCAAAATAACGAATGTTGATTCAACATATGGGCTATCAATGCTGATTAAGGGGTCCATATAGTCCATTTTGTCTTTTCTCTAATTTGGGCCAATGCCCAATACCAAAACAAAACCCAACACTAGGTAGGCTTTCCAAGCCCACTAGTGGCCCAATTTGCTAAATTGGGCCCAATCCCCCTAATAGGCCTTACCTTAAGCCCAAGCATCTTCTTGGCCTATATTATCTGACTTCTGATGGCCGACTAAGGCCCAAAGAACCAAAATCCCTTGCATGGCCCAAACCGAGGCCCAAAACTCGCAAGGCCTATATCTGATGAGTACGCTGGGCGTACTCCTATGTATGCTGGGTGTAACATCCCGAAATATCAAGAGTAGAGTTGATGGGCTAAAAGAGTAAGTTGTGAAAGAGTGACTCGGCGAGTCCATGGATGGACTCGGCGAGTAGAGTCGCGACTGGGTCGCATGCTAAGTAGCCGACTCGGCGAGTCAGTGAGGAGGACTCGGCGAGTAGGCGCTGACTGGAGAAAACCCTAATTCTTGGGGTTGAGCCCTATATAAAGAACATTATGTTTTCCTCCCAGCCTCCTTATCACCCCTTGAGCCCCAGAAAACCCTAAATCGCGGAGAAGCACCATTGTTGAGTGGATTGGAGCTTGGAGAAGTAATTGTTGAAGGAATTTTGGGAGATTGAAGGCTTGGAGCAAGGGGCTTTGCTTGGGTTCAAATTACATTGCATTTAGGGCATCTCTTGGAGGTAATATATCGTTCTTGGGCTGTTGTTATGTTGTTTCTTCATTTCGGGAATTGTGGGAACTTGTCTATGGATGTAATTGGAAGTCTAGAGGTTAGATCTGAGGTTGCTACCTCAGATCTGGAATGGAGAAGGATCAGAGAGCATGAAAGTCCCTGTGTTGGAGTGTTTTGTGGAGCCATCATGTCCCCAAACCCTAGCCCAATGTGCAAATGGCCTAGATCTCTTTGGATTCACGTAAAGTTTGCCACTTTACATGATGGATGAGTGGTAGGAGGCTAGATCTATGTTTTGGAGCAATTGCATGACCTGGAATGCTTCTGAATGGATTCAGACCGGTGGTACTCGGCGAGTCACATGGGTGTACTCGACGAGTTGCTTGAAGATGAGCTCGAACTCGACGAGTTGGAAGAACAACTCGGTGAGTTGGATGAAGATGGTCTGGAACTCAGCGAGTTGTATGAACAACTCGGCGAGTAGGTTGAAGATAGCCTTAGACTCGGCGAGTCAGTTGTTGGACTCGGCGAGTCTTGTCAAAAAGTCCCAATATCTTCTGGTCGAGTTGAGAATCGGCGAGTCAAGGGATGACTCGGTGAGTTGTGTGCGAGTGGACTTAGAGTTGTTGGACTCGGCGAGTCTCGGGGTGACTCGGCGAGTTAGGTCGCGGATTGAGTGAAGTTCTGATTATGGGAACTCGGCGAGTCATAGGGTTGACTCGGCGAGTAGGGTCAGTCAGGGGTTGACTCTGACTGAGGACTTGATTTTGACCAAGGGTTGACCATTGACTTTTAGGGTTTGGTCAGCGATGTGGCCTTTGGGCCAAGAGAGGGGTAAAATAGTCTTTTACCCTTAAGAGGGTGCCATGAGAGGATTGATTCTAGTCTCGAGAGTCATATTCATGAGAGTATTTGCCTTACGTGTTAGGCGGTGGCGAGTTCGAGATTTAAGTGTGGGGATATCTGCTTTCTGCTTGCCAGGTGAGTCTTCTCAGTATACTTTACCTTGAGTGGTAGTTATGTGTGACCGGAAGGTCTTACGTGCTTACATTGAGTATTATGTTATCCTGTTGTATGTGATATGCTATGCATTATGTCTTTGTGATTTATGCTATGCGGAGTTTATAGACCGGACCAAAGGGTCCAACGATTTATGAGGCCGGAAGGCTGAAGCAGACCGGACCGGAGGGTCCAACGAGCTTAGGACCAGAGGGTCCACAGAGTTAGGGCCGGAGGGTCCACAGAGTTAGGACCAGAGGGTCCGCAGAGTTATAGCCTGGAGTGGCTAATATGTGTTATGAGTGGTATTTTGGGGAACTCACTAAGCTTCGTGCTTACAGTGTTTTGTTTTATGTTGTGTTGCAGGTTTCTTTTAGTATCACGGGACGGCACCGACTTGATTATACACACCAGAGAAAGAGTCATGTTTAAGGATCCTGGTTTTCTATACAAGTGAAAATGGAGTTATGTTTTGTAATTCGATTATGAATGAGATTTTAAACAAGTGTTTCTAAGAATTAAACGTTTATTTTTAAATGAAAAATTGTTTGAAATTTTCGGTGTTACAAGTTGGTATCAGAGCCTTGGTTTGAGGGATTCGGATGCGCCTTCGGGTAATTCTGGACTCAAACTGAGGAAGTAAGAAAAGTTTTCAAAGAAATAATTTTTTAAAGCGAATAAGAGTTCAAAGAGAAAACGAGAAAGAGCAGTGTGTACAATCAGCCAGAGCCCGAACGGTGATTTCCCAAAATACCCTTACTTTTGTGTTATGAGATATTTATGATGCACTTTATGAGATATTATTGCATGCTAGAGACAGGCTAGGTATTCCATATCTTAGGACTAGAGTGGCCTGATTTGTGATGCCTTAGCCTAGGAATTACTGTGATATGCGATGTGCTTTTGAGTATGTGATGAGTGAGAATATTTGATTGGAATCCTTTAGGGGATTTAAGTAGAGGAGTAATCTAGGGGAGATACCTAGATGAGTACTGTGGTACTTGGAGAAAGAATAGTTAGAGCCCGCGAGGGGAAGAGTTGCAGAGTTCGGTGGTACTTCCGAGGATGAGCAGAGTAAGCGGAGTTATCACCCAAAGTGAGTCATATATATTCTTCGATGCTCGAAGGCTGCTTGCTTCGTGCTTTGTGGAACTCTCGATGATGGGAGTCAGCTACCAAGCGAATATGACGATATTCAGGAGGTAGATGGCTGGCATCATTAGGAGCTCTTCAGCAGCTGATGGCAGAGAAGTGTGGGAATCTGAGAAGAGCCTAGGGAGTAACCTTAGCCAGATGAGTGCACTGGCAGGGTAGAGAATTTCGCTGGGGAGCGAGCGCGCGACGGAATTGGTGAACGAGAAGGTCGAGCAGCTACTTAGGAGCTCCGGGATAGTCCATGTGGAAAGTATGGGTAGATGTGGCAGGTAGTATGGGCCCGTACTACTGAAAGCAGAGGACGCATACTTGATACAGGGAGTATTCTGAAGGTTCTAACGAGCGTATTAAGGAGTGATGTATGGTTCGAGTACCATACATCGGAGCAGATTGAGGGGTGATGTTATGGTTCGAGTACCATACATCGGAGCAGATTGAGGAGTGATGTTATGGTTCGAGTACCATACATTGGAGCGGATTGAGGAGTGATGTTATGGTTCGAGTACCATACATTGGAGCGGATTGAGGAATGATGTTATGGTTGAGTACCATACATCGGAGCAGATTGAGGAGTGATGTTATGGTTCGAGTATCATACATCGGAGCAGATAGAGGAGTGATGCTATGGTTCGGGTACCATACACCAGAGCATATTGAGAAGAGATGTCATGGGATGAGTACCATGGTTCGTAGTGAATGCTGCTTGTGATTCTTTGGTTATCCGGTCACGATTGATGAGGTAGAGATTGGGCGCTATGGGTTTTAGGCTTGTAGGCCATGATTGAGTTTGGAGAGGCGTCCCTCGAGAGGGAAGTCGAGAGCCTATCAGAGTATTTTGGTAAGGAGTTAGAGGGAGAGGAGAATTTCGGTCTGAGTTGGGAATCAGTCGATAGAGGAGAGGTCACCTTCTATGTGAGTGGTGCCAATTATGTTCGTGTGCGGAACATGAGAGGCCTGATGTTTTAGTTTTGGGTTTGGGGGTAAACCCTACAGGTCGTTATTGATGATGATTTCTCCCAGAGTATCAGGTAGCATGTGTGCCGCGAGTCAGTGATTTATCATGAGCAGATAGTCAGTTGGGACTGAGATAGTCGAGGACCACACTACACCTATTTGAGTATAGTAGGATGTATTGTAGTGGTATCAGTGGGGAGTTCAGTCGAGTTTAGCAGTGCAGAGAGTTTTCTATCTATGTTGGGTGTTGAATATGGGAGTGGGTCCCTGTTCTTGGGATGATCCCGGTGTTGGAGCGATGTTTGATGAGTTGAGGGGAGGGGTACGATGATTTTGTGGTTCGGTCTATGAGCCAGGGATGTTATTGAGCAGTTGAGTTGTTTGGTACTAGATTGGTACGAGATTTAGAACGACTAGAGGCAGTCGTGGCGAGAAGTTCTTGAGGAGTTCATCTGAGGATCAGAGTTATGAGATCGATTAATTTCCTTAAAGGGGATTATCGGGTGTGGCGTAGCACTTTCCAGGGGCAGGTGCGTTATTGCTGGTGGAAATAGTTCGTGAGGTTGTTGATGTGTCAGATAGTAATGGTTCGAACCCTAAGTGGGGGAGAACCGGGTGGTTTATTGAGAAAACCAAAGATTTGTGCAAGAGCGGTTAGGGGTTGGATGCAGAACCTGCGGCTTGAATTCATGAGATCAGGGTCATTGGTGATTAAGGAAAGGTGTAGGGCGAGATAATGCATGTGATATATGTCTAAGAGAAGGATGGGTGTCTCCACGACGGGTGGTCAATGATCAGGAATCTGATGGTGGTCAGAGTCGTCTCGAGTGGAAGGCTCGTAATAATGGTATGGGCAGTTGAGAACTTCTGGGTTGAGATATGGGTAGCCGATTATCGAGTAGCCAATTCCCGGGCTAGGATGTGTATTCTTGCTTGAATTTTTGAGCGGTAGTGGAAAGGGTTTCGGAGGATCATCAGTGTGTTCTGAAGGGTTAGCGCCTTCCTTGTATTACAATTGAGTGTTTGGATGCACTGAAGTTGCGCATCGTGTGATATCAGAAATTATTATGGGATTCAGAGGAAATGTATTGTCGTGAGTGTATGGTATTGGGAGTAAGGGAATCAGTGGTTGTGGCAGGATCTTGTGATGTTCGGTTGGGATATTCTGAGATATCCGGGTATGATACCTTTATTTCAGAGTTACTCATAAATCTTGAGTTGAAACGATTTGTGGTGTATCAGGTATCTATGGATCTAGTGGGAGCCCTTCGAGTATGGGCATCCAGGGAGATTATTAAGAGAGTGGATCTTCGCAAGGGTGGGCATTTTGATATGTCGATTGCTTCTAGAGTCTGGAATGTGTATTCAAGTCGAGTATGGGTAGCTGCCTGTGATAGTCTGCGGAGCATGAGCTAGTGGAGTTAGAGGGTGTTGTGATATTGCGGGGAGCCGTAGTACTCACTAGTCAGAGGGTGTTGTGATACTGCGGGGAGCCGTAGTACTCACTAGTCAGAGGGTGTTGTGATACTGCGGGGAGCCGTAGTACTCACTAGTTAGAGGGTGTTGTGATACTGCGGGGAGCCGTAGTATTCACTAGATGGCAAGAGAATGTGATGATGGAATGATCTCCGATCAGTGTATGATGTGGAAGAGTTTTGGGCTTGAGTATCCCTAGTATTGAGTTCTGGAGCCTGGGTGTTGAACCGGGGGCGAGACTGGGGTCACCATCTCTGTCGGGAGATGCGGCGAGATGCGCAAGGGATATGCGCAGCAGAAACCAGAGATCAGAGTTGAGGCGATCCTCGGTTGGATGGTATTTTCTCGCATGAGGAAAAGAGAATTTTATGACTTGCGCGTCCCTGGGCCGGGATAGTGGTCACGGGGAGGAAGTTAGTGGGTTATTTGGATCATGTTATGGGTGACCTTTGGAGGCTCAGTTGTGGAGTCAAAAGCTGACCTGGTGCTCAGTCTCGAAGAGAGATATGAGAAATGAGCTAGAGCTTATCATGATGATGTCTGAGGACACTTCAGAGCGAGCGAGCGATTCAGACGCTCGAAGACATGCTTCGGGCATGTGTATTAGACCTCGGAGGGAGTTGCGGCACGTATTTATCTTTGGTTGAGTTATCCTATATCAACAGCCATCATTAGTGCATTGGTATGCCACCCTTTGAGCTGTTGTGTGGGAGGAGGTGTCAGACCCTCATTTGTTGGGGAGAGTTAGCGCATGGACCCGAGGGCCCTTGCGAGCAGATCCAGAGCATGTGTGATACATGGAGTAGTGGCAAGGTTGGCTAGTGGTTTCCCTTTGTAAGGGAAGAGAAAGGTATGTAACCCCCCGGGGGGGGAGTGTTGGTTCACAGAAGTGAAAGTAGTAGTGAGAGTGGATGATTTGGAGTATGGTGGTTGAACACTGTGTTTGTAACAGTGGTATGGAATGACATCATGTTGGGATGTCTGCTGAGGACGTGGAAGGGGTTCCACGGGAGTAGAGCCAAGAGTCTCAGGATGAATGCAGGGAGGGAATCTGGGACTCCCAGCTTGATTCTGATCAGGGTATTGGATATGTACTAGTGGTTCATCCTAGGGGATGTTGGAGGATATCATCAGTGCATCGGGTTTTTCCCAACCTGAGGGTGCTGGGAAAGTTCAGCATGCGTATGTGATTGCAAGAGGAGAACTCGTGGGAGTTGCTCTGAGATTGAAGAGTGGGTCTTTTTGTCAGCACGGAATGGATAGATAGGGATTCGGATCGGGGATCCGATGGTTCATGCTTTCTAGCCCTTATGGGTCGAGCGATTGTTGAGATTTGGAGCAGTGATGCATCTCGGGTAATTCTCGATTGTGGAGTGTGATTATCAGAGGGTACAGCCGGTGCCCGGTTTGAGACGGTGGTCAGGACACCGCAAGGAAAGAGGAAGTGAGTTCGAGTTCGATGGTTATGCTTGAGGAACCTGGTCCAGTTAGGGCCAGGTGGCGCGTCGTGGGAGTATTTTGGAGTTGAGTTGCCATAGGCTTCGAGGACGAAGCCTAATTTAAGTGGGGGAGAATTGTAACATCCCGAAATATCAAGAGTAGAGTTGAAGGGCTAAAAGAGTAAGTTGTGAAAGAGTGACTCGGCGAGTCCATGGATGGACTCGGCGAGTAGAGTCGCGACTGGGTCGCGTGCTAAGTAGCCGACTCGGCGAGTCAGTGAGGAGGACTCGGCGAGTAGGCGCTGATTGGAGAAAACCCTAATTCTCGGGGTTGAGCCCTATATAAAGAACATTATGTTTTCCTCCCAGCCTCCTTATCACCCCTTGAGCCCCAGAAAACCCTAAATCGCGGAGAAGCACCATTGTTGAGTGGATTGGAGCTTGGAGAAGTAATTGTTGAAGGAATTCTGGGAGATTGAAGGCTTGGAGCAAGGGGCTTTGCTTGGGTTCGAATTACATTGCATTTGGGGTATCTCTTGGAGGTAATATCTCGTTCTTGGGCTGTTGTTATGTTGTTTCTTCATTTCGGGAATTGTGGGAACTTGTCTATGAATGTAATTGGAAGTCTAGAGGTTAGATCTCAGGTTGCTACCTCAGATCTGGAATGGAGAAGGATCAGAGAGCATGAAAGTCCTTGTGTTGGAGTGTTTTGTGGAGCCATCATGTCCCCAAACCCTAGCCCAATGTGCAAATGGCCTAGATCTCTTTGGATTCACGTAAAGTTTGCCACTTTACGTGATGTATGAGTGGTAGGAGGCTAGATCTATGTTTTGGAGCAATTGCATGACCTGGAATGCTTCTGAATGGATTCAGACCGGTGGTACTCATCGAGTCACATGGGTGTACTCGACGAGTTGCTTGAAGATGAGCTCGAACTCGACGAGTTGGAAGAACAACTCGGCGAGTTGGATGAAGATGGTCTGGAACTTGGCGAGTTGTATGAACAACTCGGCGAGTCTTGTCAAAAAGTCCCAATATCTTCTGGTCGAGTTGAGAATCGACGAGTCAAGGGATGACTCGGTGAGTTGTGTGCGAGTGGACTTAGAGTTGTTGGAATCGGCGAGTCTCGGGGTGACTCGGCGAGTTAGGTCGCGGATTGAGTGAAGTTCTGATTATGGGAACTCGGCGAGTCATAGGATTGACTCGGCGAGTAGGGTCAGTCAGGGGTTGACTCTGACTGAGGACTTGATTTTGACCAAGGGTTGACCGTTGACTTTTAGGGTTTGGTCAGCGATGTGGCCTTTGGGCCAAGAGAGGGGTAAAATAGTCTTTTACCCTTAAGAGGGTGCCATGAGAGGATTGATTCTAGTCTCGAGAGTCATATTCATGAGAGTATTTGCCTTACGTGTTAGGCGGTGGCGAGTTCGAGATTTAAGTGTGGGGATATCTGCTTTCTGCTTGCCAGGTGAGTCTTCTCAGTATACTTTACCTTGAGTGGTAGTTATGTGTGACCGGAAGGTCTTACGTACTTACATTGAGTATTATGTTATCCTGTTGTATGTGATATGCTATGCATTATGTCTTTGTGATTTATGCTATGCGGAGTTTATAGACCGGACCGAAGGGTCCAACGATTTATGAGGCCGGAAGGCTGAAGCAGACCGGACCGGAGGGTCCAACGAGCTTAGGACCAGAGGGTCCACAGAGTTAGGGCCGGAGGGTCCACAGAGTTAGGACCAGAGGGTCCACAGAGTTATAGCCTGGAGTGGCTAATATGTGTTATGAGTGGTATTTTGGGGAACTCACTAAGCTTCGTGCTTACAGTGTTTTGTTTTATGTTGTGTTGCAGGTTTCTTTCAGTATCACGGGACGGCACCGACTTGATTGTACACACCAGAGAAAGAGTCATGTTTAAGGATCCTGGTTTTCTATACAAGTGAAAATGGAGTTATGTTTTGTAATTCGATTATGAATGAGATTTTAAACAAGTGTTTCTAAGAATTAAACGTTTATTTTTAAATGAAAAATTGTTTGAAATTTTCGGTGTTACACTGGGTGTACTAGCTAAATGGTGAGTACGTTGGGTGTACCTGCATGTACGCTCAACGTACTCCCCTCTTAAGTCACTTTCCCATTAAGTTCTTAATACTTCAATCCAGAAGCTACGATCACATATCCTAGTCCTTTTCAACGTCTTAATCCATATAGTCACTGACTTGGTGACCTTGCATGACCCTAATAAGCCCAAACTCCAAAATTGCATTCCATTCTCATAGAAATGATCTTAACTCATGCATGAATCCAATAATACATTCAAGATGACAACTTTCTGCCTCAGGGACTCATTTTGAACTGAGTGTGGCAACTCTAAGTCTAGAAATCGGATTTGAACCATAAAGTTCTATACTTGGGACCAAAATGACTTCAAAATCAAACTACACTAGATCTAAGCATTCTTGAGGAAAGTTATGAACTATATACCTCCAAAGAGTCTCAAATAATGATGCTATTCTAGATCTATAAGCTCAAACTTCACAAGTCCTTCCTTGCAAACTTCTTCTTTCCTCTTCCAAGATTAAAAAGAGCAAGATGGCTTCTTAAGATCAAGATCACACATGAATGAAGGTATGAGACGTTCAAGGGTTTTTGTGAGCTTAGGGAGGCTGATAAGGAGGCTAGGGTTTGAGCCATAATTTTCCTTATATAGTGGTTAGCCCCCAAATTAGGGTTAAGGATCTCTGAGAGTACGCTGGGTGTACTTCTCATACGCTGGGCGTACTCCTCCTACACCCGCTATCGTTTAACCTTCTACACTGGGCGTACCCCAGTTTATGTTGGGCGTACTCACCCAGTTGTAACCTTTTCATGCTCATGTAAATCTCTTCGTTCCAGAGAAGACGAATCCATCAACCCATGCGGTACACAACCCTACTTTACCTAAAACCCGCAAAGATGGAAACTTGAATTCGGTCCGACTCCCTGACAGACCAATCATACTAACCCTCGCTAGTTCCCCTCCCATTACTACTAACAAACTACTCAGCCCTGGGAACCTGAGGTTCCTACCCGAAAATAGAAACCATGGGTCATATTTTGCTGAACCCTTGTGCCTACGACTTACCGTCGACTCGTACCGGGTATGTTGGCCTACTGCATAGAGCAGGACCGCGTCAGCCCGATCAAGCACAACATGCCACCTAATAGATCATCAGGACAAGATGTCTACATAATACCGGCGATAATCTACCATGTCACTCCTTGTCGCCCACCACTTCCATGGAATACCGTCCCGCAAGCGATGACCACCAACAACATACCTACCACTACCGGCCAACCGGTACGACACTCATATCTTACCCATGTCACCCCCAGGTTGGAATACCAATATGCCAAGTCCAATTGATCATAGGGTCTGGTCATCCTCGGGATGGAATACCCTAGATTGGAAAACCAACATGTCGAATCCAACCATCGGGTTGAAATTCTCAACGTTTGTTGGCCTATCGCCTCAACCTTACTGCTCCTGTTGAGCCTCCGTGCCTACGACTTTCAGTCGGCCCGCACTAGGTATCTTGGCCTACTGCATAAAGCAAGACTGCCTCAACCCTACCCACTTATAATGTGTCACCATAAATGATTAGGAGAAAGATCTAATCCGATTCCCAAAACCTGAATGACAAGACATTCTAATCCCAAGCCTTCTAAAAGTTAATGAATACACATTCGGATGTACTCCTAGTCCCCAACTGGAGTATTACCCGATCCAAGAAGCATAATCCTCTGAGACACTTCGAACTAATGAGATCACCAAGATCCTCTGTACTCCATCTGATCTCTAATAAAAAATTTCGATCCAACCAAAAATACACCGGAGTCTTCAACCTATTCCATCAACATGTTAAATACTTGGGGACAGACCTACTGATTGCTATAGCATAGTAGCATACTTAATACCCGCACATAGATCTACAAACACATATAGATTCTTCAGCATGACTGGACCGCCTCACCAGGCCTTCAGTCTATCTGGACCACTCTCAGAACCTTCAACATGTTTGGACCGCCTGTTTGGGCCTTCAGCCTATCTGGACCGTTCTCCGAACCTTCAGCATGTCTGGACCGCCTCTCTAGGCCTTCAACCTGTCTGGACCATTCTCTGAGCCTTTGGCCTGACTGGTACTCCCCACCGGATTTCAGTCTATCCGAACCGTTCTAAATTGTTGAGCATCTCCCTGGACCACCCCTCATGGTGATCACTCCCATGCAGATTCTTCTGACCCACTTGGGGTTCCGAAATCCTAATCCATTACACGGACTCTAAACCCCACCTAACCCTAGGCCTCATGTCGATCATCCACCCTCTCAGAAAACCATGGTCTATTCCCTGACCTGCATTTCTACCACATGCGCTAAATAGCCCACACACTCGTGCTGAATGCACTGTCAAACCTTGACAACTAACAAAACCCTCAATGGCTGATGCTCCATCTGAGAATTTCCAATTCTCCCCAACTTGGGACACTAACTACTACCTACTGGCGGCAAAAAAAAAACACAACTCAACCGTCCCTACTAGGTATTATCACCCTTAACATTGAAACAATATAACCTGGAGTGAACAACCACCGCGGAACAACCCTCCTGGCATGGATCAACCGAACTTAAAAGAAACCGAATCCCAGCTGAACACTTCTGCATCTTCGATTCACAACTACTAGTCCTGGAATGGTGATCCTCTATCCTAACTCCCCATTCTCAAACACCCCTGGATACTAACTGTCTACAATCCTCGATACTAAACTCCCCTGACCCTCCTATGTTCTAATGACTCATGTAGAAAGAGGTGGAAAATTTACAATATAATCATAAATAGTAAGATCAGAGATGGAAACGCACCCGATGTCGCATCTGGCACTATCCTGACCTCCTCTGCCGCAAGCTGGAAGGCACGTCCCTGAGCCCTCAGAGGCTCTGCTCAACCCTGACCCGCGAAAGTGGTCCTCAATGTAACAAACTGTGGACAGTTGGCCTTCACGTGACCAACCTGATGGCAATGATAAAAAATCTTCACGTCCTGAACCGGGTCCAACTGGCGACAATCCCTCGCATAGTGCCCCTCCTTTCCGCACTTGCGACACGCACCACCGGACTTACAAACTCCGGTATGACCCTTCCCGAACTTCTCAAAAGTGCGGCCGTTGTGACCTCCAACCCTATAATCAGTGGTCTTGGACCGCTTTGGCGCCGGCTGTGACTGCACCGGGGCTTGCCTCTGCTCTTGCAACTGTAACTCAATCTCCAGCTCACGCCACCTAGCGGCCTCCTATAAATCCAGCAACGTATCACATCGTTGGGTAGCAACGAATTGTATAATGTTAGTCTTGAGCATGCTCATATATCATGTCATTTGAGCCTGCTCGGAAGCAAACTCCGTGCAAAACATCTCCCTCTCAGTGAACATATGGGTGATCTCTGTCACTGAATCCGTGTCCTGCTTCAACTCCAAGAACTCCTAAGCTAGCCGCTCACGCTCGACCCATGTAATGTAGTGGGAGCGGAACATCTCCCTAAACTGATCCCAAGAAATTGCAGGTCTTCGCTCATCTGAATAAGACCCTGTCATCAATCTCCACCAGTCCTTCGCCTCGTACCTCAACATGTTCAGGGCACACCTGACCTTCTGGTCAGTCGGGCAGGAACATGTGAAAAAGCATCCCTTGATGTCCGATAGCCACCTCATGGCTATGATAGGGTCCTGAATCCCATCGAAAGTCGGGGGCTTCGTGTTGTCGAAGTCCCGGTACTGGAAGCCTCGACCAGATCCTCCCCCTTCCGCTGTTGTAGCCATTATAGCTGTTGCAACAACCGTCTTAGCTAGGGTTGTGTATTTGTCACCAAAATACTCCATCATAGTGGTCTTGATAGAACTAAACAGCTCCGGAATCTGACTCCGGACAATCTCGACCACCTCCTCGCGGATGATCTCCCTGACTCGATCCTCTGTCAATGCTGGTCCATCCTGACTGATGACCTCGGGTGCTGTCGAGGCACCCTGATCGTCTTGTCCTGATCCTGATCCGGATCCCGTCACGAAACGCCTCGTAACCACCATACTGAAAATATAATAGGAAGATATCATAAAATCTGCACAAACGACGGGGAACCTAACCCAAACCACACCCTAAGGGTTGTGACTTCCTTGCTACGCATATGGGTCCTGTGCTTTCAGTAGTACGGGCCCATACTACCTTCCACACCTACCCATATTTGTCTTAAGTATCATCACAACACCCTAACAATATATATAAACAAAGCGAGCGCTCAATCCTCACTCCTAGAGGAATGCTAAATATCTCTTGACTGGCCTCCTGGCCTCACACAACCCACCCATGAAACTTCCACCAACCATGCAGCGCTAGTGTATGCTAGCCATACATAATGCTGGACCGTATAGACTTTCGAATATCCAACCCTACCCTAAGCCTCCAATCTGACAAGAACATAACATAAGGCCAAACCAAACATTCTCAGGCTATAAGATCTTAATTATGTATAACCGTGATGCATACACTAAGCAACTACAGTAATGATGTCAATCTCATATAAAGAAAACCATAGGCTAGTAGGCATCATGTAATCTGACAATTATATCATGCAATTCCTGAAGAGCCCTAGCCTAGTACTAGCATATCGTTCTAACATATCACAATATCAAATAACTGTATGGTATTTTTGGGTCTACTTACTGGCTCCGGGTGATCATACACTTCGCATCCTCTTTTATTATTTTGAAAACCATTTGAAAATCATTTTGAAAATATTTTCCTTAATTTGAGACTGGATTCACACGTGTGTTCCTCCAATTCACTCAAACCAAGGCTCTGATACCAACTTGTAACACCCATAAAAATCATGCCAATTTTAAACTTTTAAAAACATTTCAAATACTAAAAGTTATTACAAAAAGGTTTCCAAAATAGTTTCATATCAGAGTATCCTAGAAATCCAAATCAAAATATGAGGGAGTGTACGGTCACGCCTTCGCCTTCCCGCGGTCATCCGCTGTACCTGAAACAATAATCGATAAATGTAAGATCGAAGGCTTAGTGAGTTACCCTTAAAATACCAACCTCATACAACCATAAACATATCATATAATAAATATAGAACAGCCATGCATCTCAAGTCTACGGTGTGACTAGTCCGCCCGCACCGGGACATCAGTCTATCTGGACCACTCTCCGAGCCTCGGCACGTCTAGACCGCCCTCTTGAGGCATTTAGCCTATCTGGACCACTCGTCGGGCCTTCAGCCTGACTATGTGCCCTCCTGGGATTGCAGTCTATCTGGTCCGCCCTGGGTATGTTGGCCTACAACACGAAGCAAGACCCGCCTCAACCCAACCCCCATACCAATCAACAATCATGTGCACATAAATATCATATGCTAGCATGTATATAACAAATAATCATACCGATCTAACAGATCACTAACACAGAAACCATCCTATAACCAGGATACCGACCTAACCAGTCATTAACATAACATCATTCTATATACCAGGATACCGACCTAAACCAGGTCACTAACATAATACCATCCAAACTACGAGGATACAGATCTAGAAGATCAATAAACATATCAAGAAATTATCTGGATACAAATCCGATAAATGGCTGACCTTAGTGCCTTAGACCCTGTTGATATAGGGAGGATAACTCACCTCGCAATGCCATTCTGAACTGAAGTATCGACTCCCGAAGTATTTTCGCACTAAAAATCCTGAACTATCCAAAATAACGAATGTTGATTCCACATATGGGCTATCAATCCTGATTAAGGGGTCCATATAGTCCATTTTGTATTTTCTCTAATTTGGGCCAAGGCCCAATACTAAAACAAAACCTAACACTAGGTAGGGTTTCCAAGCCCACTAGTGGCCTACTAATGGCCTAATTTGCTAAATTTGGCCCAATCCCCCTAATAGGCCTTACCTTAAGCCCAAACATCTTCTTGGCCCATATTATCTGACTTTTGATGGCCCATTAAGGCCCAAGGAACCAAAATCCTCTGCATGGCCCAAACCGAAGCTCAAAACTCGCAAGGACCATATTTGATGAGTACGTTGGTCGAACTCCTATGTACGTTGAGCGTACTAGCTAAATGGTGAGTACGTTGGGCGTACCTACATGTACGCTCAACGTACTCCCCTCTTTAGTCACTTTCCCATTAAGTGCTTAATACTCCAATCCAGAAGCTACGATCACATATCCTAGTCCTTTTCAACGTCTTAATCCATATAGTCACTGACTTGGTGACCTTGCATGACCCTAATAAGCCCGAACTCCAAAATTGCATTCCATTCTCATAGAAATGATCTTAATTCATGCATGAATCCAATAAGACATTCAAGATGACAACTTTATGCCTTAGGGATTCATTTTGAACTGAGTGTGGCAACTCTAAGTCTAGAAATCGGATTTGAACCATAAAGTTCTATACTTGGGACCAAAATGACTTCAAAATCAAACTATACTAGATCTAAGCATTCTTGAGGAAAGTTATGAACTTTATACCTCCAAAGAGTCTCAAATGATGATGCTATTCTAGATCTATAAGCTTAAACTTCCCAAGTCCTTCCTTACAAACTTCTTATTTCCTCTTCCAAGCTTAAAAAGACCAAGATGGCTTCTCAAGATCAAGATCACACACGAATGAAGGGATGAGACGTTCAAGGTTTTTTCTGAGGTTGGGGAGGCTGATAAGGAGGCTAGGGTTTGAGCCATAATGTTCCTCATATAGTGGTTAGCCCCCAAATTAGGGTTTAGGATCTCTGAGAGTACGCTGGGCGTACTTCTCATACACTGGGCGTACTCCTCTTACACTCGCGATCATTTAACCTTCTACGTTGGGCGTACCCAAGCTTACGCTGGGCATACTCACCCAGTTGCCTCCTTTTCATGCTTGGTCCTTTCTTTCCACTTCCTTCCAAACCAAGTCCAAAAGTGACATAATTCAAATCTGAGGGATGAATTTGAAGCTACTTGAAAAATGGGATGATACACAAGGAATGCTCCTTAAGAGGAGAAACTTATATGTGAAGAAGTCAGTAGAAGTCAGTATAATTCAATCGACAATGAACCTCGTTGGTTATCACTAGCACACGATCTAAGGTTGATAACCTATCGTGTTCAGATTCTTGTTTTTGTGCACCTTCCAGTTGAGTATGCAATGCTTATGAGTTCTATGGTTCTCATTTGACTGCAAAAAGCAAAGCATGTTGGATAGTGAAAGTACAATGATCAATATGGGTGAGCTGCTTAACCACTTGGAAGCACCGGTACGCCCTTATGCTACCAGATGACAAGAAATTAAGAATAAGCAAAGTTCAGTCCATGAAAGGAAATCTAAATCTTAATTTGGTTTTGTCATGATAGATTCACATAGATGGGAACATATACACCATAAAATATTAGTGGCAAAAGGTTTCGCTCTAATTTATGAGAATAATTATGACGAAACACTTTCCCTAGTAGATTTTAAAAGATTTGAAAAATATCATTATGGATAGTGGTTGTATTAATTGCATTCTCAAATTCATAATATGATTACGACATCCCTCTTCATATTTCAAATTGTGAGAAATGGAAAGGAGTTGTTTGAACTTTGAATACATATTTTTGTAAGTTCTGAAAAGGTTTATGCACACACATATGCTATCTAATGAAGGTGTATAAGCATAAGAAATCGTGTTGGAGACTTATCGAAGCATCATGTATCAGAAATCTGCACTTTAGTAAGAAAGTCAAGAGTATTGATATCTAGAAGTCCATTTGATTTCTGCGTACATGTCAATGATGGGTTTTTTGGGTTACAAGTTCAATGCATATGTGGAAAATAATCAAAAACAATTTTTACTAATTAGGGCACATGCAACCTAATAGGATCTATGTCTTTCATGTAAAGACAACATACTTTGAATACTATCCTATAAAACTTTCCTGTGAACTAAGTCATAAGAAAAAGAAAATCTAACCTTCAAGATTGTTTTAGTAAAGAATCTTAATTCCTTCTTGAATATCTTTTGCAACTAGCATCACAAGTGTAGTGCCTCTAATGGTTCACACCCAAACCCTAGACACCAAGGAGCTTGAAGAGAGAGAAAAGAGAAGAAAATTTTAGTCCGTAAGCCTCTAGGAAGTGTCTTGAACGAAATTCTTAACCCTCAGGAGGTTTATATAAGAGTCTAGGAAGGTGTTGGATAAGACATGTATCTCTAAGACAACCCTGATCCCTTCGCTTCCTCCCTAAGGCATCCAAGGCACCCTTAAAGCCAAGGAAACCCTAGAAGGCTTCTTGATTTCATTCCCTCCTTTATAGGAGGTTCTAGAATTGCTCAATGCTCAACTACTGAACATTGTCACCTTTAGTCCTCCTACTCTTAATTAATCCAATTAATTTCAATTAATTTCTGATTAATTATTAATTAAATAATACTATTTCCAATTAATATATTATTTTCATAATACATTAACAAATCCTTTATTTTGATTTCTAATTATTTATTAACCATATAATAAATTAATAAGTCAATCTTCTCTCTCTAAAAGTCATCTTATTCAATTGTCAGGTTTGAGGGCAACCTAAAAGGATTGTGCTATCATAAATTCAAGTTTATACCAATTATAGTTATGGAATTAGACACCTAATCCAATAGTCTCCCAGTTAGATAAGTTTAATAACTATATCTGCCAATATAACTACCAAATTGAATAGCAAATTGTAGCTACCAAAAGCCGCTGTCGAACTCTAACCCAGTGAGTAATATATCCTAAGATAAGTGATCAAATATTCCTCAGTTCTACAAGATATCATATAGACATGAGACATGGATTATAATCGATATCGTTGTCCAAGTTTTTTTCCCGGTTTCTGATTTGTGATGACGACATTAGACAACTAATCGAACACATTATTTTAGTCTTGGCTAGGCCTAGCACTTATAAGTCAACACCAAATCACCAAGGGGCCCATATATATCGCTTTTTCCGTTAAGGAAAAGGAACGGATAAACTTCGATTTATATTCTTATACTATTTACTCATCAAATCACACACAACAATACGTTTTATAACATCAAGTTACTAATGTGTATATGTATTACCAATGCACAACCGACTTGTAAAAAACAACTCTTATATCTATGTTTCAAGAATATAATATATTATCATCTCAAAATTACTCGTGATAAAATCCATGAAGTAATTCTCTGAGCGTGGGTTTATCCAATACTTAATATCCCCATTTTCATGTACTCATGAACATTGCAACAAACTATTACTATATCTAAACCCTTTAATCAATCTACAAACCAATTCACGATAGTCTTAATTCACTACTTACTTCCAAAAGTACGATCGACTGTGGAGTTTCGAATAATCAAATTATTCAGGAAGTAAAACGTGCAAAGTGAAACACAACGATAACCTAATTAAGTATAGTCTGAAAACTATTGAATATAAATAAAACTCTTATTATTTAATCACCATATTAATTAAGACTTTATCTATTGTATAATGTTTTGACTAATCAACTATCCACTTGAATTAAACATCAGTCATGCCATGTTATGAACATGCATACTATATCTCTCTATGGTCCTTCCTTTGTGAACAGATCGACCGGATAGTATTCCAATGATGCTCATTTCACAATTCCAAATTCTTGTTACTACTAAATGTTTTAGAATGCCAACCTCACATGCATTGTCCTTTTGTGATGCCGAGGCTTCAAAGTCACAAAGACTTAGCCAATGATATTACAAAACGTTCAATTGGAACTTTTGTTACTAAAAACAATTCCATGATAACGAAGTTTCAAATTCGAGGTACACTCCTTGAACATCCTTCTTGCATTAAAGTTCCCAACTCACATGTAGATTTTAATAATCAACTCCCACTATGGAAACCTTTCTATATTCCCATATGACCATCAATTTTTGACCAATAATCATCTCAATCCAAAACATGTCACTATGGTCCTTCCAACCAATACTATACTTCCAACTGTCCACAAGCATTCGATCCTTTGGTACAACCTCAGAGTGTTCTTGACAGTTGTTCAACTTTAGTCACGCAAAATTCTAGTCCTTTTTCCCTCTCAATGTCCAAGGCATTAGGAAAAATCAGAACAATTTATTATTATAGCATATGAAAGCGATCCTATATCTTAAACATATGGGACAAGATTCATTATGTATTACATAAAGACCTTATATCTATTCAGTCTCTTGCTATAATATTTACATACATCGACTTTCCTATGTTGAACCATTTCAACGCGATATTGATATATGTCCAAAACTAAGTTCTACTAAACTCTTCAATCTAAACTTTTAGATTTGAAACAAAGTGTAAGTGCCTTCTCCCTTAAGTTTATCTATAGCGAAACAATTTCCAAAATTTGCAACTTACAAATTGAAAACTTTGTTTCCTACAAACAGTATTGCCAACTTAGAACACTTAGCATAGCAATTATGCTCCCACTAGTGTAACAATTATGCTCCCAATAGCACAACAATTATGCTCCCACTAGCATTGACGTGTATCCAGAAATCAACTAGACTTCTAGAAATCAATACTCTTTGACTTTCTTACTAAAGTGCAGATTTTTGATACGTGATGCTTGGATAAGTATTCAACTAGACTTCTCAAGTTTATACACCTTCATTAGATTGCATATGTGTGTATTAAATACTTTTAGAACTTATAACCATATGTCTTGAGGGCTCAAACAATTCCTTGCCATTTCTCACAATTCGAACTATGAAAAGGGATGCCGTAATCATATTACGAATTTGAGAATTCAATTACCACAATTAATAACCATAATGATATTTATCATATCTTTAAAATCTACCAGCGAAAGTGTTTGCTCAAGATTATTCTCATAAATTATAGCGAAACCTTTTGCCACCCAGATTTTATGGTGTATACATTCCCATCCATGTGAATCTTATCATTTCCAACCTACAATCGTAAGATAAGGTTAAGGACAAAACCAAAATCAAATTTATTTTTCCTTTCATGGACTGAACTTTGCTGATTCTTAATTTCTTACTCTCTGGTAGCATAAGGGCCTACTAGTGCTTCCATGTTTGCTAAGAAGCTCGCCCATATTGATCAATGTACTATCACCGACCAACGTGCTCTGCCTTTTGCAGTGAAACGAGAACCATAGAACTCACAAGCATTGCCAACTCAACTGGAAGGTGCATAGAAATATGAATATGTCAACTTAACACGATAGATCATCGACCTCAGGTCATTTGCTAGTGATAAATAAAAGGTTTGTTATTGATTGACTCATGAAACTTTTCAAGATTAATAAGACTCCCACTAAATTTGTGACATATAAGTTTCTTTCTTCAAGGAACATTCCTTGATGAGCTAAAACAAATATCCAAAAGTTAGTGTGGATTCTCGACTAGAAACACTTCATTGAATTGGTCTTAGTTTATCCTTTGTTTTAACTAAAATATCAAAACTTCCAATTACAATATGTGCTAGAGTAAGAAAACATTATTACTCCACATTTCATGAGGTGTTATAATCTAACTTAGTATAAAATAAGTTTCAAGATACGATTTGTAGTAACTAGAGTATGACTCTAAAACTTGATTAGAAACAAAGTATGACTCATCTCTTGATTGAACCATTTCAACAATATCTGATTCCTCTTCTTAGTCAAAAAATTGCACCAAGATGTTCTTCGAGGATCAATTGTGTCACACCCCCGAACCAGACGGCGGAAACGTCCGAGGGCTCGCGTGACTTAAATTGAAATATCATCACAATGAATATACATGAACAAACACATACATCACCAACATTACATAGTACAACTGTCATTGTTCACATCAAGTACATTGTTTAAATATTACATATCCATAGCATAAATTGTTGAGAGTCACAATACATAACATCCTAACACACTTAGTAACTTTCTTCATTTTATCTATTACCTGAGAATACAAGTTGTTTTGAAAACGTCAGCATATATAATGTTGGTGAGTTCATAAGCATGTTTGATATAAAGTTAGTTTGTATTGTCTGTAAAACCCAGAAAATCCGATATTTTCTGTACGAAAACTATTTGCGAAAAAGATGTGATGATCTCATAAGTGCATGTGTATGTGATTTCAAAACAAGTAAATGTGATTGTTACTCAAAATTGAGTATTGTATTATAGTTGTTGAGTGTAAGAGTGAGTAATGTTCCCCCGGAAAACCCGATGTTTTCCGATACAAATAGTATGATAGTTTTTGTATTATTGTATCATCACCACGAATGAATATGATTTCCCATGATTACTTAGATGGTATTGGATCTCTATGTGAGTCGTTATATCCATGCATAATAATGACTAATTCGCCTGTCTTGGCATTTTTCCAAACGCTGGTTTTGTTCAAGATTCTGTCACCCTAGACTGGCTGAGTCTAACTGTAGCGAACAGCTCAGGTGTGGGGGAGTCACCCCTATATAGATCTATACACAAACTCTCGCTCTCCCTCAAAGAGACTCTGGTTATAACTACAGACTACGACCGACACTTATTGGTGTCACCCGTTATTTCCCACTAAATTCAACTGAAATTGAATAACTTTGTTTAACAACCTGATTTATGTTTACTTGAATAAAAGGTAAGCCTAACAGATGAAGAGAAGAGGGCAACAGAGAGCCACTAATCATGTATGTTGTTATAGGTTGTCGAGTATACGACGGACACGTTAGTCCATCACGCATATGATTGATTTGGACCTTACTAGCAATGAAAATGGGCCACTGAGGCCCAATAGCATGTAAAAGCCATTGAGGGTCCATTAGGCATGTAATTGGGTCACCAGAGGCCCAATAAACATGTGTGATTACATTGGGCCCAATAATCATGATATTGGGCCACAAAGACCCAATAGCACGAACAAAAGATTTTGGGCCCAATCATTGAATCATTTATGGTTTATTGAGTTTAAGTTCGTAGTGTTGGTATTTTTTGTATGCTAAATATTTATTCGTGATGTCATTTCCAGCCATTATTTGTAATAAGTTTACATTTTTGGCTCATATTCCGTAGGTTTACAATTTTGACCCCAAAATCAAAAACTTTGCATTTTTAGTCAAATTTGGTAATAAAATCATTTTCAGCCCCTGAAATAGTTTATTTACGTGTTAGACTCATAGTTTTTTAAGTTTACCATTTCAGCCCCTCAAATTCTTCATTTTTTTGCAACTTTGGGCCCAAAACTCGTGAGGCCCAAATTTAAGCCCATTAAGCTAAAATTTATGTTTTTGACCCTTTTAAAAGTATTATTTTCATAAGAATCAGCTTTTATATAAATAAATACCATATAACCCTCATAAAACTGAAAATTATCAATTTTCACCCAATCTTTGTTATTTTTGCAAAATGACACTTGTAAAGATATTTGGCTTTGTTGTTCACTTATTAAACTTAAGGACCCTTAGATCTATGATGTATGTTGTTTATTATGTTTTTTTTTATCATTCTTTCACCCCTTTTGCTATAGATCTCGAAATATCTAAAGTATTAACATATTATCACAACGAAAAACCAAAGAAATCACATAATACATGCAACACACATAGATCAACACATAACACTTGTATTCTCCCCCCAAAAACAAGTAAAAACCAAAAACAAGGTGGTATGAACTCCTTGCTTGTTTGCTCACGGTTTTGAAGAAGAAATGGAAGAAGATGGTGTTGTTTTTGGCCCTAACAAGCTTCCTGGAGAGATCTTTGGCTTTGATGGGTTCTAAGAAGCAAGATCATGAATTTTGTATGAGTTAAGAGGAGATTTTTAAAGTTATCAAGAAGCTAAGCCATGGATTTAAGCAACAAATTACCAAAGATGATGATTTTGATGGAAGAACCTTCTTGAAAATGCCCAAGATCTTTAAATTTTTGAGAAGAAGGATGAGTTGTTGTTGTGAGTATTTGAGAGAAAATTCAAGTGAAGTGTGTGTGTGTGTGTGTGTGTGTTTCCTCCTTCGGCCAAGAATAAGAGAGGAGAGAGGAGAGAAAGAAGTGAAGTGATAGTTTCATGGAGACATGAGAAGTTGCATGGATATATGTTGAGTATAATGCTTGGTATCCTTCTTGTAAACACGAGGTGGCATGGATAAATCTTTCATTTTTTTAACTTGGGCTGATAATTGGGCTAGGAGGAAAGAAATAGATTAATTTGGCTCACTTCTTACATTGTTTGAAATTTTGAGGTCCAAGAAAACGTTTCTGGCCCATTGGGCCCTTAGTGGTGTTTACGACCCAATTAGAATGAAAGAATGGGTTTCATGGCCCATTAAAGCTAATTAAGTTAGTTATGGCCCAATAAGGCCCATTAAGGTAAACCAATTCATTTTGGCCCAAAATGTTAAGTTTTATGAAAGTGGGTCCAATTAGGGCCCATTTAAGGGTCCTAAGCCCAAAATAGTCAAATTGGAAGCTTATTGGTCCATTAGGCCCAATAAGGAAATCCTAGTCCATAATGGACTTAAACCAGGATTTTTAGGGTTTCCAATCTTTTGTTGACCATTTGAAGTGTTTGCATAGAGTGTTTGATGGAATTTTGTTGTCACTGAATAAACATCATGCATGTTTTCAAGTTTTAGTCACAAATATCATCATTGTTAATGTTTACAAAAGCATTAGAATTCCTAGTTGTGACAAATTGTGATATAGTTCCACAATCATTAAGATGATCATAATACATGATACTAAAGTGCTCTGCTTTTCTTCCAGATTGGAGAAACTTTTATTTTTCTGCTTAACAAATTCTTCTTATTCATTCTGCTATACTTTGAAAACTTTTGCAAAATATTAGAATTATTTTTAATCTTATAAACACAACCATATTTACTGAAACATTAGTAAATCATTATGAATAGACTTATTGTACTTTGTGGTGGGTTTTTTTTTGGAACGGCAAATACAAATATATATTAAACTACTCCTAAATTATTCCACCTATGTCCACAGTGGGACTTGAACCCTTGACCTCAAGAAGGGATGGCAACACCGGATACCGTTGGGTTAGAAGCCATCAACATGTACTAGATCCATTAGTACTTAACTTTGACTCACATAAATGTGTGATCAATGAATTATTCATAATCTTCCAACGATCAAGATTCTCATACATCATGTAATTCAAATTGCATGACTCCAAGTTTCTATTTAGTTGAAGCTTGGGTGATGGGAATTCATTTTCACTTGGTTAATTATGACAATGCTACAAGCGATATAATAAGAATTAAATCCACAATTAACATTGCTAATAATAGAAATGTAACCAACACTTTCATGAATTCCATTGTAAGGAAAATTAAACCAACCATATAAACCAAAATTTCACTTTTACTGATAATAAATGAAAATTTTGGAACTTGTCTTTACAATGCATTAAAATGAAAACTATGTTTCTAGACATATCCTAAGCAATCTATTAAATTATCCTAACTCCCAAGCAGTAGCTTCCAAAATATGATCATTGAACCATGTGACCGAAATCCATCTCTCACGATCAGATTTAGCTTACTCTTCTTAACCTTCCTTCTTTCACTTAGATGCTACAAAACATCCTTCTTTTTGACAAATCCATCCGGTGTGAACCATCCTTCTTTTTGACAAAAAAGATCGGGGCTCCCCACGGTGAGCTACTCGGTTTGATAAAACCCTTCCCCAGCAACTCCTGAAGCTGAGAGGATAACTCCTGCATCTCCAACGACGCAAGGCGATAAGGTGCCTTGGCGATAGGCGTCGTTCCCGAAACTAAATCAATCCGAAACTCCACCTGCCTCTCAGGAGGCTCTCCCGGAAACTCCTCGGGAAACACATATGGGAACTCGCACACTATTGGAACCTCGGAGATAGAACTCGGTCTCTCTGTAGTAACCTGCGTATCCTCCATATACGCCAAAAAGGCTATACAAACCTGCTGTATACTTTGTCTCACTCTGGCAGCAGAGCAAAAAGCTGATCCGGACCTGGTACCCTCGCCGTACACAGTAAGCACTCCCTCAGTAAGGCCTCGTATAGTCACCATCTGTCGATCACAGTCGATCATTGCCCCAAATCGAATTAACCAGTCCATGCCCATAATGAAACAGATGTCGCCCATCGCTATCGGCACTAGATCTATTGGGAACTCCACACCAAAAATCTCCAAAACACATCCCCGGAAAACATCGGTCTCATAAACCGCATACTTTTCGGCTATAGAAACTCTCAGAGGTCGACTAAGTGCCTCGCGTGCGACACTAATGTGACAGCTAAAATCTAAGGACATGAAGGATCGACTCGCACCCAAGTCAAATAACACGAAAGCAGGTACATAACTCACAAGAAAAGTACATATATAACACAATATAATCATGCACAAATCTCAAAATAACAGGAAAAGAGGAAAATACGTACCAGCTACAACATCTGGTGTTATGCGGATCTCCTCCGCTGTCAGCTGAAAAGCTCTCCCGCGAGCCCTCGGTTTCTCGCCTTCACTGGCTGACTATCTGTAGCACGAATAGTAGCAGGAGCAGAACCCTTGGCTGATCCCTGAATGAGCTGAGGGCACTCGACCTTCCGATGGCCCGTCTGGTTGTATTGGAAGCAAACAGAAAATCCCATGGGGCAGTCAATCGTCATATTCACCTCCTTACTGTATTTGTAGCAAATCCACGACCGACAAGATCCCTCGTGGACCTTGCCTCACTTGCTATAAGTGCGGCCCTTCTGGCCTCCAGTCCTCGAATAAGCGGGCTTAGCAAGCTTAGCCGCCGGCTGCGGCTGTGTCGGTCTCCTATCTCTCCCCTGATGCTCTGCCTCCTCTCTGGACTGAATCTCCAACTTAATCTCCCTCCTCCTGGCATTGGTCTGCAACTCAACTAATGTCCGATAAGACGAGTTTGCCACGAACTCCCGAATGTCTCTCCTTAAGATTCTCAAATACCGACTCACACGTCCCCACTCCGATGCTTTTAGTAGTAGGGGCTTAATACTACCTTCCACACCAACTTGTAGTCATCCCAAGTCCTCCTCCTATGATTCACATTCACAAGTAGTCTATCTCTCACAAATATCAGGCTACTCTCTCAGTAGGCTACTCATATGCTCATCTAGGTATCTCTTCCTAGGTTATCTCTTAACTCAGAACTCAACACATACTCAGAGCAAATAACAGATAACACTGATCAAAAGCATCTCCTAGGCTAAGGCATCACAAATCAGACAACTCTAGCCCTAGAATATGAAATACCTAGCCTATTCTCTAGCATGCATTTCTAATATCTCATTAACATCTCATAAATATCTCGGAAAGTAAACAGTTAAGGGTATTTTGGGAAACCACCGTTCGGGCTCTGGCTGATTGTACACACACTACTCCTTCTCGCTTTCTCTTAGAATCTTTTACTCGGTTTAGAAAATCATTTGTTTCGAATTTTTTTCTCAAATCCTCAGTTTGAGTCCAGACATACCCGAAGGTGCATCCGAATCCCTCAAACCAAGGCTCTGATACTAACTTGTAATGATGAAAATTTTTAAACCAAAATTTTCATTTTTAAAACACATAAAACTCATATTTATATTTCATAAAACCACAAGTGTCTTAAATGTCAACATAAATACACAAATAAAAGTCAATCCCAGAATCCTCAACAAAGTCTCGAACAGGTGTGTACAATCATGCAGGTGCCTTCTCGCGGTCCTAGAAGTACATGAAACCCTCATCACATAACACGGTAAGCATAAAGCTTAGTGAGTTCCCCAAAATACCACATACACAAATAATAAGCCTCTCATGGCTATAACTCGGCATGGACCCTCCGGTCTCATGCGTCTCGGTGTGGACCCTCCAGTCATGTGTCTTAGTGAGGACCCTTCGGTCTCACAACTCGGTCTAGACCCTCCGGTCCTATCTCAGTGGAAACCATCTGGTCCCATAATTCGGTTTGGACCCTTCGGTCCTATCTCATTAAGCACAAAATATAGCATATATATATATATATATATATATATATATATATATATATATATATATATATATCACATAGAGAAAATGCATAATATCACATAACTCCAATAAGAAAATAAGACCCTCAGGTCACACATAGATACCACTCATGGTAGGTATAGCGAGCAGACTCACCTCGTAAGAAATCGGATAACCTAGAACTCAAATCACCGGTCTAGCCTTCGCCTAACACATACGATAATTATCCCTAAGTAATAACGGCTCTCAAAGAAGCTATACTAACCCTTCTAAAAGCTCATAGAAGGGTAAAAGACCATTTTACCCCTCCATGGCCTTAATAGTCCACAAATTGACCAAACCCTAAAAGTCAACTAAATTCAACGACAGCGCGTACGCCGCGCATACCAGAACTCTACGTTGGGTGTACTCCAATGCCATGCACGCATCGGGGATTCCCGACCCTACAATGTGCGTACTAGGATTACGCTCAGCGTACGTCCCAATTTTGCTCTTCCTACTCGTTTGGTCTGAATCTTTTAAGACATTAGCTCATATCACAGATATGGACTCCCTAAAGGCTATTACTCCATAAAGTCTGTGACTTTAAGCCTTTGCATGGCTGATAAAGTCACAAACACCCAAAACTGTCATTCTCTTGTCTCAAAATGCTCATGTCTCATGCATGGGTTGATTCACAAGTCCAAGTCTCAATTTTTATGACACTATACCACTAAAGACACTTAAAGGAGCTGATCATAGTCTCTGGAGCTCAATATCTCATAAAGCATCCAACTTTGGGACCAAACCCTAAAATGATCTAACATGATGCACAAATCAAAAGAGTGAGAAAGCTTTGAGCTTTATACCTCAAAATGAAGCTCCAAACTCAGGTAAGCTTAGATCCAAAGCCTGGAATCCCACTCCTTCTTCACTCCAAAGAAACATAAGATCACTCAATAGCTCACAAATGGACACACAAGCTCAATGGACGAGTATTTAGGGATTTAGAGGGTTGTTTGTCTTAGGATGGTGGCCAGGAATGAGGCCATCGTATCCTTTATATAGGGACACACCCCAAATTAGGGTTTTCACTCTGGGCCTAGTACGCCCAACGTACCCTCTGGTACACCCAACGTACTAGGTGACTTCCGCATCAAAAACACACATATGAGTACGCTGGGCGTACACACGCCTACGCCCCGCGTACTCATTTACCACCTTTTTCTCAATAAGGATTAAAACTTGACAATTTACCAAAAGAACCAGGGCTTATAAGGTATACCTGGTCTTAGGATGTTACACCCTTGCATCGGGCCTCGAGGGACATTAGAACGAAGTCCGGTATACATATCATATCAACAAGCATACATATACATAAACATAAGCATAACATGAAAGCTAAAATTCCTCGGACTTGCCTCGACATCAGACCAAAGTCTAGAACACCTAATCATACACATGCAAGAATCACGAAGACATCAAGCATACTAACTTTGTCGAGCTTGCCTTGGCATCAGACCAAAGTCCGGAACATAAAATCTACATCGGGCTAACCCCGGCACATACAATCACACATAAATGGGCCAGCCTTGGTGCCTTAGACCCGTCCCTATAGGAGAAGACGCACCTATCAAATAGAATGCTGAAATCGTGCGTGAGGAATCTCTACTGGTTACTCCCACGACTCCTCGACTAACTCTATACAATAATACTTTGTCAAAATTTGATAATCTTCTTTGGGTAAAATGACCATTTTACCCCCTTGGTCCATATCTAAGGTCCAAGACCATAATACAAAAGACCCCATACTATGTAGGCTTTCAAAGCCCACTATTGGCCCACTAATGGCCCAATTTGCTAAATTGAGCCCATTCCCTCTAATAGGCCTTACCCTAAGCCCAAACATATTTTTAGCCAAAATTATCTGACTTTATACGGCCTACTAAGGCCCAAAGACCCAAAGTCCAAAGTATGGGCCAAACCGGGGCCCAAAAGACGCCAAGCCCATATTTGTTGAGTACGTGGGGCGTACTCCTATGTACGCTAAGCGCACTGGCTAAATCGCATGTACGTTGCGTGTACTTGCATGTACGCCCATCGTACTTCTCTGTAGAGTCACTTTTCCATTAAGTGCTTAATATGCTAATCCAAAGGCTATAATCACAGATCCAATTCCTCTTCAATGTCTTGATCCATAAAGTCGATCACTTGGTGGCTTGCAACCCACCAAATGAGACCAAACATAGAATAGTAGCAACTAACTCCACAGAAATGGCAAGATATCATGCATGGTTACATAAAGGCCTTAAAGGTTGAAACCTTACAACTAAAGGAATGCTTTAAGCTCCAAAGGTGGCAACCCTAAGCTCAAAAACGAAGTTGCATGATAAAGATCCATCCTTTGGACCTAAAAAGGTCCAAAGCTCCATAATCGTTCATCTAAGATTCTAAGAGGAAAGTTGGAAGCTTTATACATCCTTTGAGTGCCAAAAGATGAAATAGTCCCAGATCCTTGAGCTCAAGATACTCAAGTTCTTCTTCTTCAACTCCTCTTCTATTCTTCCAAGCTTTTCTCGAGAGACGGCTGTTACAATTCTCCCCCATTTGTCTTAGACTTCGTCATCGAAGTTTGATGTGTCTGAAAACAACTTTGGTTAGTGCTCCCTCATCTCCTCCTTGGGCTCCCAAGTCCACTCGGAGCCCTTAAGGTGCTGCCACTTCACCTTCACTAGCTCGACCCTCGTGTTCCTCAGTTCCTTTGTTTTGCGATCTAGAATCGCCACTGTCTCTCAATGTAGATCAGGTTGTCATCAACCTGAATATCCTTAAGGGGTACCAATGTTGAATCATCCAATAAGGACTTACGAAACTGAGAAACATTGAAAGCGCTGTGAATCTGGCTGAGCTCAGCGGGAAGTTCCAATCGATACACTACCCTGCCCACCCGGGCAATGAATCAGAAAGGGCCAATAAACTTGTGGCCTATCTTGCCCCGATTCCGAAACCTGATAACACCCTTCTAGGGTGACACCTCCAGGAGGACCTTATTGCCCAACTGAAACTCTAAGTCTGAATGCCTCCTATCAGCATAGCTCTTCTGTCGACTCTAAGCAGTCTAGAGCCTGCTCCAGATCTGCTGGATCCTATCAGTAGTTTTGAGTACTACTTCAGTAGTCTCCCATAACTCTCTGACCGACCTCACCCCAACAGATTAGGGTCCTACACTTCCTCCTATAGAGCACCTCAAAGGGAGTTCGGTCTATGCTGGCATGTCAACTGTTGTTATACGAAAATTTCGCTAACGGAAGATACGTACCCCAACTGCCACCGAAATCTAACAGGCATGTGCGTAACATGTCCTCCATAGTTTGTTTCGTCCTCTCGCTCTCGCCGTCTATTTGAGGGTGGGAAGTGGAGACGATTACCCTTCTCCTCGTGAAACCGCTTCCAAAATCTGGAAGTGAAATGGACATCTCGGTCTGACACCACCGACACAGGCACCCCATGCTGTGCCACTATCTCTCACACATAAATTTCGGCGAACTTCTTGGCCAATATACTCTCCTGGATCGGGATAAAATGAGCGCTCTTGGTCAACCGATCCACGATGACCCATATCAAATCTACTCCACATGTGGTCCTGGGAAGCTTGGTAATGAAATCAATGGTGATATCCTCCCATTTCCACACGGGAATGTCTAGCGGCTGCATCTTGCTGTGTGGCCTCTGGTGCTCGGCCTTGACCTTCCTGCAGGTCAAGCACATCTCTACATATCATGCTACATCGCGCTTCATGCAGGGCCACCAGTAATTTGGGCAAAGATCTTGATACATCTTCGTCGCCCCAAGATGGACGGAGAACCCTGACTTATGGGCCTCAAGCATCAGAACCTGCAGTACTCTGCCCCAGTATGGAACCCAAACCCTCCCATGCAGGGTCAACACCCCTTGGCTTTCATAATCAAATGACCCCACTCGACCCACAATCCTCTCACACTTCTAGCGCTCTTCCTTCAGACCCTCATCTATCCTCGGAAGTTGGTAAAGTTTCTTCACCGTTACCTTGTTCAGCTCCCGTTAGTCTATGCACATGCGATGTGACCCATCCTTCTTCTTCAAAAATATGATCAAGGCTCCCCATGGTGAACTGCTAGACCTGATAAAACCCTTGTCCAACAGCTCTTGGAGCTGCGAAGACAACTCTTGCATCTTGGTAGGAGCCAAACGATATGGTGCCTTGGCTATCGGAGCCGCACCAGGGACTAGGTCAATCCGAAACTCAACCTGTCTTTCAGGAGGTATCCCAGGTAAATCCTCCGGAAATACGTCCGAGTACTCTCGCACTACCGGTACATCATCAACTGTCACCTTACCCTTATCTCGGGTATCCTTGACATAGGCGACGTACCTTGTGCAACCGTGCTGAAGGTGGCGCCTCGCTCTCGCTGCTGAACATAAAATCGATCCGCATTGTGGCCTCTCGCCCTGGATCACTAACCCTCCCCACTAGGAGTGCGAACCCTCACTAACTGCTGCTCACAGTTGACCACTGTCTCATTGGGGCTTAACCAATCCATACTGACTATAAACTTATTCCCTCGCAGGGGAATAGGGACCAAATCTACTGAAAATTTCTCATCGAATAACCGTAGCATACATCCTCTATGAACCCATGTGACACTTGCGGTCCTGTCATCTGCTATCTCAACATCAAGTGGGCAATCCATCTCCCCCGAAGCTCTACTAAATCGCTTGCTAAGTGTGAGCGACATAAAAGATCGGGTGGCACCTAAATCAAACACTACCAATGCTGATATGCCGTTCACTAAGAACGATCCCATCACCACGTTAGGCGTTGCTCGTGCCTCCTCAGCTGTCAACTGAAATGCTCTACTCTTGGCCACTGATGCCTCTGCCTGGCCCTAGCGGCCGTCTGTGTTCCTTAATGTTGCAGGAGCGGGTAATGCCACCTGCCCTGCCGCTACTAAACTCGGACACTGGGATTGGTTGTGTCCCCTCTGATTGCACTAAAAGAAAATCAGAGTTGATGATGTCATGGTGGTGGTAGTAGTTGTACAATCCCTGCTCATATGCCCAGTTCGGCCGCACTTGAAATAGCCGGAACTCCCTGCCTTGCACACCCCATCATGCAACTTGCCGCATTTGCCACAACGGCTGTGACTTTTCTGGCTCCTAGACCTGTGGTCAGACACCTTGGGCTTCTTTCCCAAACTCTCCATTCCAAACGCCACCTCTGGCTTCCTCTTCCTCTCCATCTCTAAATCAATATCTCTCTCACGAGCCCTCGCTATCATATCATCCAGCATCCTGCAGCTGGAGCGTCTCACAAACTGTCTGATATCACTCCTCAACATCTCATGATATCGGGCCTTTTTCATCTCCTCATCCACCACGTACTGCGGAACGACAAGGGCCCTCTCCCTAAACTTGGTAGTAATCTCTGCCACTATCTCAGTCGTCTGTCGTAAATCCTGGAACTCCCTAGCTAGCTGTTGCACCTCTATCAAGAGTGCAAACTCAGCTTCGAACCTAGGTGAGAAGTCAGCCCAGGTCATGGTATCAAGAGCTGTGTCATCACCGATGGCATGTCTGTAACGCCCGTAGATTAGGGCTAGTCAATTCAAGGACAATAAGCGTCAAAAATTACTATTTGATGGAAGATTATTCTGAAGGAATAATCTTAACTAAGTTGTAGTATATGTTACAAGGATTCCGTGCATATAAAGAACGCCGAAATCCGAGTTATAACGAAGAAGTTATGACATGTCGAAGTTTCGGGACAGAACCGGCACGACACAACCGTAATTAGTGAATTTACGATAGAGCTATATTTGGATTTAGCGATCTAAACGAAAGTCGTAGAATACGTTAAACCGAGAGCGTGCATGAAAAGAACGCCCAAATCTGACTTTGTATGAGGAAGTTATGATTTTTCGAAGTTTCGGCTTAGGAGTGTACAGCCCGAAGTTCGAATATGAGATCGAGCGATATTTAGCCAAAACAATCTAAATGAGAATTGAAGATATCATCGATAGAAGTGCAACGACGGAAAGACAGACGAAAACGGACGTCAGGCGAAGGAGTTATAAGTTTATAATGGAGTTTTCCTGTCCCAGCCTACTAAAAATAATATAATAAAAATAAAGTCAAAATTAGCCGACGGAGTCTAAATGAAAGTTGTATATCTTGTTCTTACCTACGCGTCGATATAAAGAATGTCGAAAACGGAGTTCGTATGCCAAAGTTATGAATTTCTGAAGTCCGGGGGGTGAAACCCCAAAACTGTCAGAGACCACGACGTGGAAGCAGTGCCCACGAAGTGACATGGCTTCTGACGCCTTCTGGAGCCTAACAGAGCAAGTGGACGATGACGCATGCAATGACGACCAAGCCCACGACGTGGAAAATGAGAAATTTGCCCTATAAATAGAAATCAAGGGCCAACCGAGTTTGGTTGCTCATTCTCTCATCTCTCACCCGTATTACATTGATTTACGTGCAAAGAAATACCCCTGAAGCCCCGATATCATCCCGAGACCCGAAGTGAGTCCCGACACTCCGAAGATCCCGAGAAGAAAAGAGTTTTTGAGCCGAAGCTCTGTCCGCGAGAAACCCGATGTGTGAAGATATCCCGGTTTCACCGAAGAGTTACTACTTGGAGAGCCGTAGTGTTGTCTGATAATCGTATTATCAAGTGAGTGTATAGTCCCTTTCATAAACATGATTTTAATACAAGTATTGTTTGAATGTATTAAGTATATGTTTTGGGTGAGTGTGTAGTCACTTCTTCTAACACATAAATATGAAGTATTGGCTATGAAATACGTGCTATGTGTTTATATATTGTTGATTATTTGAGATAGGTGTGGAATGGATGTTTTATATTGGTTTTAAATGAGTTAAACTGTATATGTATTTTATATCTACAAATATGTTGGGTAGAACATGGGTAGACGAAATAGTTGGTGTGTGATGAAGGATGAGTTTGAGGATGAGACGAAAGATAAACCTCGGTAGCTATGGATTTAGTACTGTAAGATGAACCTCGGTAGCTATGCATTTAGTACTGTATAGATGAACTTTGGTAGCTATGGATTTAGTACCGTATAGACTAACGTTGGTAGCTATGGATTTAGTATTGTTAGATAGACAATGGTAGCTATGGACTTAGTACATGTTAGATAAACGTTGGTAACTATGGACTTAGTACCTACACTGGTAGCTATGGATTTAGTACCCGATGAATGAACCATAGCAGCTATGGAATTAGTGCTTTACGAAAGAACCTTGGCAGCTATTGTATTTGTGCCTAATAAAGAATCCTGGCAGCTATTGTGTTAGTGCCTAATACAGAATGAACGAATAGATGACTCTTAGGGTAGACCCTTAAGAGTAAGGAAGATAATGGGGATGGGTAATTGGATTGATCGTTCGATGATTGAATATATATATATATATATATATATATATATATATATATACATATATATATATATATATATAAAAGATATAATATTGTGGGTTGAAAACCCTATATGCTCACCAGACCCCCCAAGCCAGACCCACTCAGTTTTCTTTGTATTACACTTTGTGGCACGAGAGTATAAGTCGGATGACTTTACGATTGATTTTGGATTATAGACCAGTAGTTATAAATAACCATTGTAAGGTCTGTATTGTACTGTTTATGCTTTTGGTCTGTATCGGAACATGACATCCCGAGATTTTGTTATTTAATGAAAATATATTCTCTTTGATCAAAGGATTACTCTAATTTTATAAAACAAAGCATAAACAAATCGGTCTTTTCTGGCCGTGAAATTGGGGATGTCACATTGTCCGACCTCCTCCCACCAGTGTCGTGTCCTGTCCTTCAGAAGACAAGATGCAAGTCAAACCTTGTCCCCCTCAGGACATCTGCTAGTGCGGAATGCGGTAGCGACATCCGACAACGATCTGATGCTCACAATGGGGTCCTGAGCCCCATGATAGTCGGAAGCTACACAAGCACTGAACTCCCTGAAAGTCAGTGTGCGCGCCCCCATCATGGCCGCCACCTCAATGCAGAAGGTACTCATCCTCTCATCTAGCAACTCCAAAATACCCTCCTTGATTGTGCCGAAGATCACATGAGTCTGATCCAGAATACTATGTGTGATCTTAGACGAGATGAACTCCCTCGTCTGCTCATCTAGCTGCCCGGCTCCAAAGCCTGAACCTGATCCCTCACCGACACCTGAACTGCCGACTGGTCTAGTGCATAAAACCACCATTCTGAAAACACATCAAAGCAAATGTCAAGACCCTAATCATATCTCGAGGGATCCCACATACTACAAGTTTCCTGGAGTCATCTCAGCCTTCTTTGATTCGAGTACGGATCCTATGTTTTCAGTAGTACGGGCCCATACTACCTTCCATATCTATCTGTACTTTCCTCAAGAACTGCCTTGACTTCCCAAGTCCCTTCTAATACTACTGCTCTCTACTACTCTCATCCTAGGTTTAACCTACGGTAATCACCATCCAACTATCCACCATCAGTTGCACAAGAAGTCCCTGCCTTCTTCCCCTAATGAGCTCACAAATACTATTACATACCACTCAGACTAGATAACTCTTCGAATGAGAGATCCTACCCTACAACGGTTGGACTCAAATAAGAGCTGTCAAATAGAGCTAGACCTAACCTTCAGAAATTATTTAGTCATCACAATATGCAACTTAACATATTCGTTTACTAGTTAGTAAAAGACAACCATAACTCCTAAAAGCACAAAGCAAGCAACATTCAAGCATTGAGTAATCATAATCAAGCATATACTAATCAAGCTATCATATCGACTAATCTGTACTAGCATGCAGTTCTCATAAAACTGATACATATTTAACAGGCACATTAGGCAACCTTCCTAGATCCTTAGTCCTAATCTAGCATGCAGTTCTCATAAAGCTAATAACCATATCATAATATAAGCTTATATGGATAATTTGGGAGTACTTACTTGAGCTCGACTAATTGCATTCACCACACCCTTTTCACATTTTCAAAATTCTTTTTGCTTTTTCTAAAACTCTTTTCTTTTCTTAAAATCCTTTTTATAAACATGGTTTTTCTTTTGAAAAATTCTATACCAACTCCTTAGTTTGAATTCAAACATACCCAAAAGTGTGCCTGAATCCCTCAAACCAAGGCTCTGATACCAACTTGAAACACCACAAAAATACGGTCCAAAAATTTTCGTTTTTAAAACATTAATAAAACCATAACTCATAAATTATTATAAATGAAATCATAAACAATGTGTCTCAAAATATCACATCAAATGTTGTATCAAATCATATGAAACAAATATCAGAGTCTAAAATGCCCCAGGCTGAACTATGGTGTGTGCGCTACAATCATCACGAGTGCTTCCTGTTGTTAGTGGAAGTACCTGAAAACAAAATTGTAAACCGTAAGCACGAAGACTAGTGAGTCCCCCAAGCTACCACATAATATACACATAATCCCATACTGGGCCTAGCCCACTGCATCGGGCCCCATGCGACATCGGACGAATCCGGCATCGGGCCCCGCCCGACATCGGACCGAGGTCCGACATAACATGGGCCTAGACCCTGCATCGGACCCCGCCCGACATAAGACCGAAGTCCGGTATACATATCATATCAACAAGCATAACATTGTCGGGTTTTGAGCATTCTAACACTCCTATGGTGTACATGCAACCCTATAAACCTTGGATCTATGTTTTCTCTATTATACATGCAAATAAGAACTTTCCAAGGCTTTAATCCTAACTAGCATATTATGATGTTCCTAATCTACAAAGTACTAGTTAGAAGACATACCTTTTGATGTAGCTTGATGTCTTCAAGCTTTAAGAGCTTAGCCCCAATAGTGTGGAAGCCTCAAGTGGAATCACAAATCACCAAGACACCTTGGAAGACTTTAGAGAATATTAATACTTGGTTCTCTCTTATTGAAATCGGCTAGCCCTCTTAGTGTATCACACTAGCGCCAATTTCACCAACCAAAGACATCTTTATATAGTATGGAGGATTAGGGTTAAACCCTAATACCCATGACCTTTCATTTCCTAGGATCCATGGGTTAAACACTCCATGGACTATCCATGAAAGCTTAGCCCAACCTAAATGAACTTGGCCCATTCCATATATATAAGAGTCCATATTTAATTAGTTCCTTTTGATCACTTAATTAATTATAAATTAATTCTTGATCAATAATAATTAAATAATATGATTCCATATTAATATATTGGAACTTATAATATATTAATATTAATCATAAACATACTATTCTCAAAAGATTATCCATATAAATTGTGTCGGTGAAGTGCAACCCAAATGGACCATGCCGGGTCGGGTCAAGTACATACCAAATATAGTTATGGACTTAGACATTAATCCAACAATCTCCCACTTGGATAAGTCTAAAACTATTATTGCGTATGACTTCAAACCTAACTGGCAATCGTAGCTCTTAAAGCTGTTGTCGAACTCTGATCTTGTCAACGAACTTGTCCATTAGATAAGGGATCATATATTCCTCCATTCTAGATATCATATGGACTGAGACATGGATTATAATCATTCTCTCTGTCCATTTATTGTTTCCCGATTTCCGATTTATGATGACTGACTAATTGAACAAATCAAATCAATCCTGGCCCGGCCGAGCACTTCCATTTGTCATCATCAAATCATCGAGGGGCCCACAGATATCGCTTTTACCCCGAAGGTAAAAGGAATGGATAAACTTCGACTCATATGGCTTGTTCTACTACTTGTTGAATCATACACAAAGGCACGTTTTATAGCACCGAGTTACCAAATGCGTTTTCGTGCAATCAATGTACAACCAACTCATAGTAACAACTCATATCTCTAGGTTTGAAGAATATAAGATATTATCGTCTCATGATCACTCGTGATAAAATCCATGAAGTGATTCCAATGAGCACGGGTTGAATCCAATACTCAGAACTTATGAGCACTCATGAGTGTTGTAGCCCTTTGTCCAACACCTTAGACCTCTACAAGCCAACCCATGACAGTCTTAATTCATATCTACTTCCAACATATGACCGACTGTGGATGGTTTGAATAACTTAGTCATTCTGGAAGAATAACCTAGTTTATTCGGGAAGTCAAAACATGCAAAATGAAACACAAGAATAATTGAATCCAATATGGTATCAAAACCTATGAACATAAATAAAACACCTTTTATTTATCACCATATGATTACACATTATTCATGTATACTATTTCAGCTATCAACTTTATTCTTGAATTTAAAACAATAGTAATCCCATGCTCCAAGCATGTACACTATGTTTTCTAAACACTAGTCATGCCATACACCAAGTATGCATACTATGTTTGTCTATGATCTTTACTTTGTGAACTAGATCCATTGAACATAACTTCAATAATTCTCTTTTCACACTCCCAAATCCTTACTGCAAATACAAGAATTCCAAATTCATGTCATTTACTGAAATCTGTTAGATTCTAAACTTATATGCATTGATCCTCTTGTAATGATTATGCACAAAGTCAGAAAGACTTGACAAAAATCATTACAGAGTATTCCAAAGGAGATCAGCTCCTTGGAAACTTCCTTCTTGCATTAAGTTTCCTAATCTTACACAGATTGAATAATTTCTAACTTTGAAACATTTCCATATTCCATTTTGACTATCACTTCTGAACAGGAGTTGCCTCCTTACAGATTATGTCAATATGGTCCTTTCAAAATTATCACTATACTTCCAACTTTCCTTGGGCACCCAATCTTTGGTAAACCTTAGATTGTCCTCGACAATTGTTTAATCCTTTTAGTCATATCCAGTTCTAAACCTTTTCCCTTCTTAATGCCCCAGGCATTTGGAAAATTTTAGAAAGGATGAATATAGCACATGTAATCGATCCTATATCCGAAGCATATGGGAATCGATTCATGATGTCTCACATAAAGACTAAACCAGTCTTTTGCTATAATATGTCCATTTCAATTTGCCAAGTTCTCATAATTCAGATTATGAAAAGGGATGATGTAATCATAATCGAATTTTAGAACGCAAATAATGGACCCATGTACAGAATTTCCTTATGTTGAGCCATTCCAACATGAAATTCATATATATATATCCTTGACTAAATAATTAAAACCTCACAATCTAAGCTTATAGATTTGAGATGAAGTATAATTTCCTCTCCCTTAATTATAGCAAAACAACTCTTTCCCAATTGAAACCTTTTGTTTTCTATAATTAACATTGCTAACTTGCAATACTTTATCATAATTATCATGCTCCCACTAACATGATGATTATTAGCATAACACTTATGCTCCCACTAGCTTTGACATGTACTCAGAAATCAGCTGACTTTCTTACCAAAGTTCAGATTTCTGATACTAGATTGATAAAACTTTATCAAAATCATACACCTTCCCTTAGATAGCACACTTGTGTGTATAAACAATTATGAAGAGGGATGCCGTAATCATAATGGTTAGACCTTTTTGCCACTTCTCACAAGTCCAAGTTAGTGTGCCGGTAAACCACAAACGCTCCACTAACGACTTTGAGAATGCAAATATAACAATTGCTATCTAAGCTAAAAATCTACTTAGTGAAAGTGTTTCCTCACCATCATTTTCATGAATCGGAGAGAAACCTTATGACACTTAGATTTGCTGGTGTATGTGTTCTTTATCCATGTGAATTGTCATAACCATAGTCACAAGACAAGGATAATGACAAATCCAAAATAATATGGATTGAACTCAATCTTAATTTCTTGCCACCTGGCAGCTCAAGGGCCTGCCATTGCTTCCAAGTTGTTGTGCAACTAATTGAGAACTCTAAGAACTCATACGCAAAGCCAACTTTAACTGGAATGGGCATAGAATATGTCAACACGATAGGTTATAAACCTCAAGTCGTGTGCTGGAGAAGAACCTCATGTTCTCTTCTTGATTAGTTCTTGAGACTTTCAAGACGTTTAAGACTCCCACTGTCCTCTTAACCTATAAGACCCCCTTGTCAAACATCCAAGAGATAGTGTGGATTCTAACCAAGACAAACACTTCACACAATTGGCCTTAGTTGGTCTTTGTTTTATCCAAAACATCACAACTTACCAATTTCAAATGTACAAGAGTTTTAAACCTTCTTTAAGACATGTCACTCAAGTTACAATCTTAGAGTATAACTCTAAGAATTGTTTTTGGAACGAAGTATGAATCATCTTCTTGATTTAACCAGTTCAACAATTCAAGTTCCTCTTCTTAGCTATAAGAAGGCTCTTAGAGAATGAATTGTCTCTAAATCATTAAGATGATCACAAAACTGATACGAAAGTACTCTCTCCCATCTTTTCAGATTTGAGAAACTTTTATCCTTCTACCTAATTTGATTCTTCTTATTCGCTCTGCCATACATTGGAACCTTTTCCAATGTCTCAGAATTACACTTAAGCTTGTAAGTATAACCATATTTACTGAGCTATAGTAAATTATGACGAATAATCTTATCGATCTTTTGTGGTGGACTTAATCAGTGCACAAGACTGTGTACTCGATCCCTTAGTCCTTCACTTGACTCACACATCCATGTGAACAAGTAATTAGTCTTAATTTTCCAATACTTGAAAGTTCTCATTCATCATTCTATACAACTTGCATGATTCCAAGTTCCGGTCCAATTGAAACTTGGGTGATGAGAATCTTTCCTTATTTGGTAAATTTAGACATTACCACAAATGAAAGAATCAATTTCATACTTCCACTCTTGCTATTAATGGAATCTTATAAGCAACAAAAATTTCCACAGATGCCATTGTAAGGATATTTTAAAATAAATAAAATCAAAAATTTTCCTTTTATTTTAAAAACTTTGCGGAAGAACTTGTCCTTACAATCCATATGAAAACTTGTTGTTATCTATTCTTAAGCAATATCTCGTAACTCCTAAGAAGTAGCTCAAGAATCCGATCTTCAAACTGTGCGATAGAAATCCATCTACGCCATCAGATTCAACATATTCTTTCTTTAAGTTTCTTCACTTTTCTTTGATTCTTAAAACATCACCATGTGACCCAGTCACATCATGTATCAGGAATCTCAAAATAGAAACTTAGCAGAGTTAGATAGTGGAATTTACCTGAAGTAGAGTCAAACTTATTGACTTTAACATCCTTAGGTAAATTTGGCAGCTTCGCAACCAATGCCCCTTCCTTTGGCAATATAAACATATGGACCCTTTGATAATGGTACAAGGGACTATCACAGACTTAGCTTTTCTCTTCACCATTTGGTCAACCGAGTTGACTATGGCCGATCCCTTTACCATTGGGAAGAGAATGCTTTTCTGGATTTCCTGTGTCATTATTGTCAATGTCCATCAAGTTTTAAGGAAGTTGATCTTAACAAATAGATAAGATCATTAAGGGTCTTGTCATAGTCTGTTTCATAGGTGTCCCAAAGGAACTCACTATGTGACTTAGAAAGTGATTGAACCACCAACTTTCTCAAGACTTTGACACCCAACTCTCCCGGCTTGTCAATATGTGACTACATCTCCAAGATGTGATCACACCTAGACCTTGCCTTGCCAATAGGGCTTGAGTGAACTTGAACTTGTGGGTTAGGGAGAATAATTGGAGGAGGTGAAAGAAGTATGATTTCCATGGGACATCATCTTCATTTAGGAAAGCTTGTTTCAAGAGATTTAGGAAGATCATAAATGTCTAAACCAGACATCTTTTGGGAGATATTCAAGATAGTTGATCTTAAGTCCTTAATATAACACCCAATATGAAATATTAAGGCTAGGACCCAACAAACTATTTTATAACTTAGAAAAGGGATGCCGTAATCCAAGCTATAAAATATTTGAAGGTAGGTGAATGACAATTCACCAATTTCCACCAAGATAAATGAAATGTATTATTAGGTTTTAATTGGTTTTGAAACTCCTAGATCTATTGAGATTCATTGAACTGTTCAATGGCATGTTTCAATCTCGAGTGTGCCCTTCAGGTTTTGTGACTGGGATGCCGAGGATCACAAAACAAGGTGTGAAGTAACCATGCAAATTACTTGGTACCCTTAAGTGTTTACCCCTCAATCGATGTGCCGGTTAACCACACACGCTCCACTGATACTATGATAAACATTAAGTTACCCTTTGCCTACCTTGTTAAATACGAGTTAGTGTGCTGGTTAACCACACACGCTCCACTAACCGACTTAAACAAAGTGCAAAGTGTAATTTCATGGATTAGCACCTTATTCACATTTTCCTAAGTAACTAAGATTCGGTATTTATAAGTGTTTAGTTACTTAGTATTTATCATTAATACTTTTAATGAAGGGAGAATTATAGTCCTGTCAAACCCGTTCGGCTAACGACCCTCCACCAGTCAAGCAAGCGGTGGGTGAGAGTGGACACCCATTAAGTTGCCATTTTATAGGCAACAACCTTATACCCACCTTATAGACCGGCTTCGTGAATGAGGCGTACTAGCGGTAAGACTGACTTTACTCTTATACATATATATATATATATATATATATATATATATTATTAACTTATAATATTATAAAGTATAAGGGTTGAATTTTAACTTTTAAAATTCTAAGGGCTAACTTGGAATTAAAGTATTCATAAGAGAAAACTTTACAAATTCCAAAACTTGAGGGCAAGTTTTGAAACTATTCAAAACTAATTAATTCCATAACTTATGTGTTTAAAGTAGTTTTAATCCACAAACTCTTCAAGTTCCATAACTTGAGGACAAGTTATGGAAGACTTTAAACTAATAAAAGAATTAACTTTTCTTTATTTTATAACTTATGGAATTAATTAAGGTTACACCTTTTTTTATTTTATTTTATTTTATTAAATGAAGAGACTCTTGGTCCTCCATAACTTGAGGACAAGTTATGGAGTCATAAAACCATTTAATTAGAACTAGACTCTTCATTTTTGTAACCTTTGCCAATTTTTATGAGTTTTATGATTCTTAAATGTGACTTTTCATATAACTTGAGGACAAGTTACAAAAACACATTTTAGAATCAATTCTTAGATTAATTTGGATTAAAACCAACTATCACATAATTTTATTCATTAATCTAAATTCACTCATAAAACAAGGTAACACAAAAAACTTTTGGTGATCCATAACTTATTCTTAAGTTATGGAATCCTTTAAAACATTAACACCAAATTTTGTAACTCCATAAAAACTTTGAATCAATTTTTTTTAAAACCTTTTCATATCCATAACTTATGGAGGTTTCAAAAAATAAAACTCTTTAGATCAAACTTTTAAAACTAATAAAATAATCATATCATTTTATCTTTTATTAAATTTGACCTAATTCAACTCATAAAGCAAATTATTCAAATTTTACAAATAATTAGTTTTTCACAAGAACAAGTAATTATCTTAAAATTTGACAAACTTCATGTTTTTTTTCTTTTTTTTTTCAACTTTGAAAATAAAATATTTGCATCAATATAACAGAAAACAACCCATGGCTCTGATACCACTGTCGGGTTTTGAGCATTCTAACACTCCTATGATGTACATGCAACCCTATAAACCTTGGATCTATGTTTTCTCTATTATACATGCAAATAAGAACTATCCAAGACTTTAATCCTAACTAGCATATTATGATGTTCTTAATCTACAAAGTACTAGTTAGAAGACATACCTTTTGATGTAGCTTGATGTCTTCAAGCTTTAAGAGCTTAGCCCCAATAGTGTGGAAGCCTCAAGTGGAATCACAAATCACCAAGACACCTTGGAAGACTTTAGAGAATATGAATAATTGGTTCTCTCTTAGTGAAATCGACTAGCCCTCTTAGTGTATCACACTAGTGCCAATTTCACCAACCAAAGACATCTTTATATAGTATGGAGGATTAGGGTTAAACCCTAATACCCATGACCTTTCATTTCCTAGGATCCATGGGTTAAACACTCCATGGACTATCCATGAAAGCTTAGCCCAACCTAAATGAACTTGGCCCATTCCATATATATAAGAGTTCATATTTAATTAGTTCCTTTTGATCACTTAATTAATTATAAATTAATTCTTGATCAATACTAATTAAATAATATGATTCCATATTAATATATTAGAACTTATAATATATTAATATTAATCATAAACATACTATTCTCAAAAGATTATCCATATAAATTGTGTCGGTGAAGTGCAACCCAAATGGACCATGCCGGGTCGGGTCAAGTACATACCAAATATAGTTATGGACTTAGACATTAATCCAACAAACATATACATAAACATAAGCATAACATGAAAGCTAACATTCCTCGGGCTTGCCTGACATCGGACCAAAGTCCGGAACACCTAATCATACACATGCAAGAATCACGAATACATCAAGCATACTAACTTCCTCGGGCTTGCCCCGACATCAGACCGAAGTCTGGAACATATAATCTACATCGGGCTAACCCTGGCACATACAATCACACATAAACGGGCTAGCCTTGGTGCCTTACACCCGTCCCTATAGGAGAAGACTCACCTCTCAAACTGAATGTTGACCTCGATTGTGAGGAATCTCTGTTAGCTGCTCCCACGACCCCCCGACTAAATCTATACAACAACACTTTGTCAAAATCTAATAATATTCTTAGGGTAAAATGACCATTTTACCCCCATGGTCCTACTTGGTCCATATCTAAGGTCCAAGACCATAATACAAAAGGCCCCACACTAGGTAGGCTTCCCAAGCCCACTAGTGGCCCACTAATGGCCCAATTTGCTAAATTGAGCCCATTCTCTCTAAAGGGCCTTACCCTAAGCCCAAACATATTCTTAGCCCAAATTATCTGACTTTTGATGGTCCACTAAGGTTCAAAGACCCAAAGTCCAAAGTATGGGCCAAACCGGGGCCCAAAAGACGCCAAGCCCATATCTCTTGAGTACGCGAGGCGTACTCCTATGTACGCTAACCGTACTGGCTAAATGGCGTGTACGCTGCGTGTACTTGCATGTACGCCTAACGTACTTCTCTATTAAGTCACTTTTCCATTAAGTGCTTAATACACTAATCTAAAGGCTATAATCACAGATCCAAGTCCTCTTCAATGTCTTGATCCATAAAGTCGATCACTTGGTGGCTTGCAACCCACCAAATGAGCCCAAACATAGAATAGTAACAACTAACTCCATAAAAATGGCTAGATCTCATGCATGGTTACATAAAGGCCTTAAAGGTTGAAACTTTACTGCTAAAGGAATGTTGAGCTCCAAGGGTGGCAACCCTAAGCTCAAAAACAAAGTTGCATGATAAAGATCCATCCTTTGGACCTAAAAAGGTCCAAAGCTCCATAATCCTAGATCTAAGATTATAAGAGGAAAATTGCAAGCTTATACCTCCTTTGAGTGCCAAAAGATGAAATAGTCCCAGATCCTTGAGCTCAAGATACTCAAGTTCTTCTTCTTCAACTCCTCTTCTCTTCTTCCAAGCTTTTCTCGAGAGACGGCTGTTAAACAAACACCATATCATAACTAACACATAAACCGACATAAAATTGTTAAAATATTAGTTTAAATAACATAATCTATATAAATTGTAACATATAAATTACCGGTTGGTTCGAAAAGTAACATCAAATGAAACTAGATCACCAAACTCTTTGTAATGTAGTTTAGATGTCTTATGCGCCCAGATTATAACATCAAGCTTCTTTTCAACTGTTTTATGTTCAAATGAAAAGTTAGGAACATTCTCAACTCTTTCTTTCACTTTATCAACAATATATTGTGCATCAAAACCACCAACATGACAATTTAGATAACGAGAAAAATTCTTGACGTCAATAACAATTCCAACATGCTAATTATATCCTCAATTTAATCCAACAAACACTCGATGTGCTACCGTCACACCAACATTCTGACCGGACTTCTTAAATATAAAAACTTTCTGCATATAATAAAGCTTCGTTTTTGTTATCGATAAATGCATATTCTGCTTAGAATACAATTTATGACTATGTCTTTTCTCAACATCATATATTTCAAGTTCATTTGAACCGGAGATTATTCTACATTTTATACCAGCTTCACACCTATATTGATGCATATCAACCCTCTTTTTGTACATAGAATTAGAATTTCATGTATCAACATCAGATGTGTTGGAATCACCTTAACAATTACAAACAAAATATCTTAATGTATCAACCCTCTTCTTCTGAGTTGTTTTCCTAACATCAAATCCACCTTCAACATCATAGTAGGAATACATAGCTTTGATATGATCATATGATGGATATTTTGACCACATTACAGGCCTTATTCCAACTTGCACATTTTGTATCCAACAAATATGACCCCCAGGATACTGATATTGATTACTAATAGATGATTCATCAACGAAAGACTTGCCTATATCATAAAATATGTTTTTAATAAAATTATTATGTATATTGTTTATATTCATTAACGAACCAATTCTAATAGGAACTGAAATTCAACATACCTATTGGAGTTGCGTTAATGCCACGACCACTTATAACATCTTCATCGGCAGTATTAGATTGAGACTTTGAACAGTAAATTTCAGTCTCATTCATGCTTTTAGCAGCATCCGTATTGATATATCGAAAAAAGAACCATCATTTTCAACTTCCACATTACGGTTATTGTTTTCATTAGAACAGTTACAACCATCTTCTAAAAACAATATTCGGGTTGAATAAAAATTCTTTTATGACTACCAACATATGGTTGCAATTCTGCAATATAAAATAAAATTAACGTGATATGAAATAAAATTAACAGTGTGCAAAATGATATTTTTTATATATTTTTATTAAAAATATATATATATATATATATATATATATATATATATATATATATATATATATAGGGAAAAGTAAATATACCCTTAAGGGTATATAAGCTTAGGTACCCATACTCATTATACTACGTCGTTTTGTATCATATAATACATTCTAATTGTCCAATGTTGTGACAACCCGAAATTTCCATTCTGTACGAACATTAACTATTCAATAGAAGCTAGTCCAGTTTCAATGAACTTCAGACTTTTCCGAATAAGTTTGTGTACATTAGGGTTTACATTTAAGGAGATATTAGGAGAGTGGATGCTCATGGGTTTGTGAAACTTGAACATTTCAACACTTCATCATGTTAGAGTCCAATTCCAGAATAAAATATTTTCTGCCAAAATATTTCAGGACTATAAATAGATTTCTGAACTAAATATTTTATTATTCACATTTCCAACTAGAGAAAAGCCAATTTCTCTCTCACGGATCTTCGGGTTTTCATCCCAAATCGTGAGTCTACTTTCCTAGATGTGTTTTAATACTTGTTATATGCTTAATAACATTGTTTACATGTCTAAAATGAGAGATCCGAGAGTTTACCGCCCAAGAACGTTCTTGGGGAGTAAACTCCAAAACAAGGCCTAAAAGCTATCTAGTCCCATTTCCTTGTTAGGTAGCTAGTTAAGGACATTATGTATGATATTTTGAGACTAGAAATCAATCAAAATCATATAGTTTTAGGAGTTTACGGCCCAAGAGTTTCTTGGACCGTAAACCCTTTTTTCAAGGGCTTAAAGTGCCCTAAACCCCCCTTAAGGCTTTAGACATTTACCCTCTATTACTTGTAGCTTGAATGGGGAGGAAAACACATCAAAATCATCCCTAAAGGGGAGTTTACGGCCAAGAAATGATCTTGGGCCGTAAACTCCAAGTAAAGGCACCAAAGTGTGCCTAAAGTCCCCTTTAGCCTTAAACAAAAGTCTAGGATTTATCCTTAGTGTGCAAGAGGCTTAAAACAATTAAAACACCCACCCCATAGGAGTTTACGGCCGTAAACTCTAGGGTATATGGTCTTTAGGCCGTAAACTCCTCAAAGGAGCATTCTAAGGCCCTAAACTACCTAAAGGATTAAATCACCAATGCTAGGCTTATTCTAGAATTCATTTAACACTTCAAAACACCCAAAACCACCAAGTCAAGAGTTCACGGCCATAAACTCAAGGGTTTACGACCGTAAACTCTAGAGGTGGGGTTTGTTGGGTGGTAAACTCATATACAAGGTCATTTGGTACATTAAACCCCTTTAGCCTTGTCCTGTAGCAACTTAGATGCAACCATTAGGACCTATAACACTTATACAAAGTGTTTACATGTTCCTAAGTGTCTCAACTTATTTCATTAAGTTATTATTTGGCTAATTAGTTATATATATGCTTATTATATGATAACTAGGCTCGTGCGTGTGAACAAGTCTCCGTTTGCCACCTAGCACGGTATCCAACACTACAATCCAAACCACTCACCACAAGTGAGTTCATACCCCTTTAATTAACCTTGAAATGCTTTTAAATGTTTTAAATACTTTATGGGGGGAATACAAGTTCAATGCTTATAGTTATTGAAACCAATCACATGTGATTGCATTAATCACTTGTGATTAATAACTAGAAAACCAATGATTTTATCACTGTTCAAACTGTTTATCAAACTGCTTTACTTTGAAATGTTTACAAACTCTTTTACTTACCAAATACTTTTATTTAAACTTTGTTATACTTCTTATAAATTGCATGCCCATATATGTATAGATATATAAGCAATGTTTAAAGGGCTTAGGAAGGCCATCCGCCCTATTTCCTTTTTCTCGATTTGGATGTGGTCTGGTGGGATTTCGGGTGACCATCCGAAGGTCGTTTCAATATTGGTTATATATCAATTATACATATATAGACATAAAAGTACTTCCATATTCATGCGTACTATACACATTACTAGTAAGTTACCATCGGGGTAACACAGGATCATACTACTACAACTGTTAGATCAATGAGTCAGTTCATTCATGAGTCTATACATTACATTACTACTAGAACATATACAACTATACTAGGAGGAGAACATATACAACTACACTAGAACGAGAAACATTACATTACGTATACAAGAATACGTTAACAATTGTGATCCACTGTATCGGAGCATGCCTTAAATGTCATGGCCCGAGTTGTAGCCAGAATTCTCTTGGAGGGAGAGCGTGAGTTTGCGTATAGATCTATACTGGATTGACTATCCTATACCTTGCTGCTAGCTACAGCCGGACCTACAGGTCTGCGGGTGCCAAACGTCATTCCGTTATTACGACCATTCGTATGTCGTTGTTACCAGTCGATAGTATGGTGCAATTATTACATTATACCTTAATATAAATCCGGTTTAAGGTAGTTAGTACAGCAGTAGTTCCTATAATACAAAACTACAGTACTACAATGATTTACCCATTACATATTTTTAGTGATAACCTCACTTAAACATTAATGTACAAACTATATTTGTTAAATGATAGTTACACTTGGGAAATTACACACTTTTACAACAAACGAGCATACAAAACAGTAAAGCCTTGGTAGAAGGCTACTTTAATAGAAAATATAGGATTTTCCGAGAGATTCAAACTTTTACAAACACTTACATACATTTTACAAACTTATATTTGAGACACGTTCAAACGTTTTGACGACAAACATCGACACTAAAATACTTATGAACTCACCAGCTTAATGCTGATAAACTCTTTCAAAATAACTTGTATTCTCAGGTCATCAGTAGACAGGTACCGATGCCAGCTTTTGAGAAGATGGAGCACATTCAAGACTCATCATATTATTTTGATTTACATTATATTTTTGGTGTCTAAAACTGTACAGAACACGCTTGTATTAAAATTATATATTTAATGCAATGGATGATGTTGTTTGCTTATTTACATTTACTGTGTTGTCATACTGTACGTGACGTCCTCCGCCCCAGAACGTTTCCACCGTTCTTGGTTTTGGGGTGTGTCAGATTGGTATCAGAGCATTGTTTATAGTGAATCAAGTATATCAACCCATAAAAGATATACTAAACTATAAACCCATTAGGGATTAAAGCACTCTGACCAAGAGTCTATACTTTAAATATTAAAATATTTAATTAAGTATACTAGTCTGCATTCATACTAAAATCAGTGTCACAATGACAAGAACAAAAGTATTACGATTGTTAAATATCACAAGTGAGCTCGGGGATGTATGGTCAGTCCTGGGAATGGCATAGCCTGATCAACTATGCTGGTCCGAGGAGTGATTAGCATATGCCCTAGAATGGTTGTGATATGTTAACAAGTCTAAAAACTTACCAACAATACCACAAGAAGATCAGTAGAACTTAAACTTAAAATACTATAGGTGTATTTTGTACTACTAGTTACACGTATACTATATTCTTATACCTCTCTTCTCGCGTAGATTTAAATGGTTGGATTCCATCACGGCGACCCGTACTTTCCAAATGAAGGCAATGCCGGGTGGATCGAAGAAGAGCCCGAAGATGAGCATCCAATCCCTTTGGATGATCACCTCGCAGAAGGCTTTTCTGATGGATCTGACTCCGAGCCTGAAGTCAACAACCTACCGCTAGTAGGTCAAGCCCCGAACAACAATCCCCGACTAGCTTTTCCAGGTCCTACTCCCTTGTGGGCAACCAACTTGAATCACTGGAGTGATGAACAGGGTCAACCCTTACCATACTTTGGGGACCGAAGCTTTTATAACGTCAGTGAAGGTGGTTCTGCTGACCGAGCTCTGCCCGTCATTATCCGCAGGATAGCTCGTAATGTTGAGCAAGGTCGAGCAGCCATCGACCGGGTCATGGAGATTGATGCCAACTCTGGTGTCAACACATTCCGCATCCGCCGTCTTGAAGAAGACATGGAACGGACCCGGAGAACCAATGAAACCCTGCAGCAACAGCTGGCTGCCTCACGAGTTGAAGTCTTGGAACTTCGAGCCCGTCAGAGGGCTCAGGAGCGACACCTTCAAGAGGCGTTTCGTCAAGTGTCCGACCTCAGGGCTCGCCCGAGGAATTCCCATCGCCGTTAGATGATGTCTAGTACATCTCTGTCTTTTGGTTAAGGAATAGCCTTTAACATCTGTGCTCTAAGTAGCACCTATCTGTAAAATATTCCTAACTTTCAGTACTCTAATTAGGAATCTAAGAACTGTCAAACTTTTATGTATGGTATGATGTAAGACCTACTGTTAGGTCAATCTTCTCTGAACTTATTGCATTAGTAATACCAGTATTATTGAAATCTATCGAATCTGTGGGAAAATATATACATTTGTATTTCCTACTAATATTCTTTGTTGTGATTTCAAACACTCATTCAACTGTTGGGCTATGGTTAGTTAGTCCATGTGTCACTCTCACGTCGCTTACAAATTGATTCTTACCATCTTTCTTATCTTTATAAACTTATAGCTGAAAGATGCCTCCTCGCAAATCTCCCAGGAATAACCCTGCACCTCCACCGCCTCCTCCGCCTCCGGTCATCGATACTGCAGCCCTGAATGCTGCTGTAGCTGCAGCAGTGGCGACTGCCATGGCTCAGTATTACTCAACTGATACCAGCAGAGGTGGAACCCCTGTGGAATCAACCCCGGTTGAAACCCCTGTGCGCTCGAGAGAGTGCTCCTACAAGGATTTCACCAATTGCAAGCCAAAGCCTTTCTATGGCACCGGCGGAGTCATTGCCCTCTCGCAATGGTTCGAGAAGACTGAATCAGTCTTCGAAATCTGTTCATGCCCCGCGGCGAGTAAAGTCAAGTATGCCGCATGCACCTTTGAAGGAAAGGCCCTGACATGGTGGAACGGCCATGTTAAGGCACTAACCCTCGTCGTAGCCAACGACATAGGCTGGGAAACAATGAAAGACCTCATGACTGAGGAATACTGCCCGAGGGGCGAAGTCCAAAAACTGGAACAGGAACTTTGGAACCTGATAATGAAGGGCACCAACGTGGTCGCTTATACTGCCCGATTCAGCGAGCTGGTGGCCCTCTGCCCCAATATGGTTCACACTGAGGGGAAGAAGATTGAGAGGTACATATGGGGGCTAGTGCCTCCGTATCAGGGGAATGTTCTAACATCAAACCCCGCTACCTTCGACAGTGCCAAGCGATTGGCACAACGACTCATTGACCATGGAGTCAAAACTCTTGCAACAACAACCACCCTAGCCATCCCGGAACCCTCCAAACCCGCTGACACTAAGCGGAAATTCTGGGATGAAAAGAAGAAACAACGGGCTGCCAAGAAGCAGCAAATTGTGGCAATGCATGCCGCAATAATCCCTACTGCTGCTACTACTGCTCCGGTGAGTCAGTATGTTGGAAGTTTTCCCAAGTGCAACAAATGCAACTACCATCACAACGGCCCCTGCCGTGAAATGCAGTGCTCTAACTGCAACAGGAGAGGACACACAGTCCGATTCTGTAAGTTCTCGGCACAACCGATCACCCAGGTCCCTGGCTCTGGCGCTAGCCCGACCTGCTATGGATGTGGCGAAGCAGGCCACTATAAGAGGGACTGCCCCAAGGCAAAGAATGCTGGCGGAGTAGGAAGGGTACTAGTTGTACGCCACGGGGAAGCAGTTGCTGACCCGACAGTGGTGACTGGTACGTTCCTCCTCGATAACTCCTATGCATGCATTATGTTCGATAGTGGAGCGGAGCGAAGCTTCGTAAACCATAAATTTTCTCGCATGCTTAAACAACCACCACACACACTCAAAGAACTATTCACAGTAGAAATGGCTAATGGAAAAACTAAAAGTACGAATAGCATATACTTAGGTTGTAGCCTAACTCTAGATAACCATTCATTCCCAATCGACCTCATGCCGGTCTCAATTAAAAGCTTCGACGTTATCATCGGCATGGATTGGTTAAGTCTTCATCGTGCCGACATCATGTGTTTCGAGAAAGCAGTCCGTCTAAACCTTCCGTCTAACGAAACTCTTATAGTCTACGGCGACAAACCTGGTGCGAGTCTACGTATTATATCAAGTATTCAAGCACATAAGTATCTGCGTAAAGAATACCATGCATTCCTTGCTCACGTCGTCGACACAAGCCTCGAAACGAAAGAACTAAAGAACATCCAAGTAGTGAGCGACTTCCCCGAAATTTTCCCAGAAGAGCTACCTGGATTACCTCCGCAACGACAAGTCGAGTTCAGAATTGACTTAGTCCCAGGAGCTACCCCAGTAGCCAAGTCGCCCTACCGCTTAGTACCAGCTGAGATGCAGGAACTCTCTGGTCAACTTAACGAACTGCTCAGCAAGGGTTTTATAAGGCCGAGCTTCTCACCTTGGGGAGCACCCGTTTTTTTTCGTTAAGAAGAAAGACGGATCATTCCGTATGTGTATTGACTACAGAGAACTCAACAAACTGACGGTCAAAAATCGTTACCCTCTGCCTCGCATAGACGATCTATTTGACCAACTGCAAGGGGCGAACTATTTTTCCAAAATTGATCTGAGATCCGGATATCACCAGTTACGAGTACTAGAGGAGGATGTGCCGAAGATAGCCTTCCGAACTCGTTACGGACACTACGAGTTCGTGGTGATGCCATTCGGATTGACCAATGCGCCTGCAGTCTTCATGGATCTGATGAACAGAGTATGCCGACCTTACTTGGATCAGTTCGTCATCGTTTTCATTGACGACATCCTGATCTACTCCCGAAGTAAGGAAGAGCATGGCGATCATCTGCGACAAGTTCTAGGGACATTACGAAAGGAGAAACTTTATGCGAAGTTCTCAAAATGTGAATTTTGGATCCGAAGAGTCGAATTCTTAGGACACATGGTAAGCGAAGAGGGAATCCACGTGGACCCATCCAAAATTAAAGCCATTGAGAACTGGTCAGCACCCAAGACGCCTACTGAAATTCGTCAATTTCTAGGCCTCGCTGCCTACTACCGCAGATTCATTCAGAACTTCTCCCGAATAGTGAAACCCCTTACAACCTTGACCCAGAAAGGCGTGACCTTTGACTGGGAAGAGAAACAAGAGAGAGCGTTCCAAACGCTCAAACGAGCCTTGTGCACCGCGCCAATACTATCCCTCCCCGAAGGGATAGAAGACTTCGTAGTCTATTGCGATGCATCGAATCAAGGGCTCGGGTGTGTTCAGATGCAGCGAGGTAAGGTCATCGCCTATGCCTCGAGACAGTTGAAGACACACGAAGTTAACTAAACGACCCACGATCTTGAACTAGGAGCAGTGGTGTTTGCTCTGAAGATCTGGAGACATTACTTGTACGGAACGAAAAACACTATCTTTACCGACCACAAGAGTTTGCAACACATTTTCGATCAGAAGGAGCTCAACATGAGACAACGACGGTGGGTCGAGCTACTCAGTGACTACGAATGTGATATTCGTTATCATCCGGGTAAAGCCAACGTAGTAGCAGACGCCCTAAGTCGAAAGGAATATTCTGGCCGCAAAGTCAAGTCATTGTCAATAACCATCCATTCACACTTGTCTAAGCAAATTCAGGCGGCTCAACTTGAAGCCATGAAACCTGAAAATGTGACGAGTGAATCCCTTAGAGGAATGGACAAGAATTTAGAAGCCAAGGGTGACGGAGCCTTATATTTCATGAACCGGATTTGGACACCAAAACACGGTGGTTTCCGAGACTTGGTCATGACCGAGGCGCACAACACCCGGTATTCCGTCCACCCAGGTTCAGATAAGATGTATCTGGATCTTAAAAAGCTATACTGGTGGCCTAATATGAAAGCAGAGATTGCTACCTTCGTAAGTAAATGCCTTACTTGCGCAAAGGTTAAGGTCAAGTACCAGAAGCCCTCTGGTTTATTACAACAACCAGAGATTCCAGAATGGAAGTGGGAGCAGATCACTATGGATTTCATAACCAAGTTGCCCAAGACAACGGGTGGACTTGATACCATATGGGTCATCGTCGATAGATTGACCAAGTCTGCACACTTCCTACCTATCAAAGAAACTGACAAGATGGAGAAACTTACGAGAACATACATTAGGGAAATCGTACGGCTACATGGTGTACCTATGTCCATTATCTCCGATAGAGATAGTAGGTTCACCTCAAGATTCTGGCAATCACTACAACATTCCTTAGGAACAAGGCTGGACATGAGCACAGCCTATCATCCACAGACCGATAGACAGAATGAGAGGACCATCCAAACACTGGAAGACATGTTGTGAGCCTGTGTGATTGACTTTGGGAAGGCATGGGATACTCATTTACCCCTTGTCGAGTTTTCCTATAATAACAGTTATCACACGAGCATCAAGGTTGCTCCATTTGAAGCCCTCTACGGCCGAAAGTGCAGATCCCCTCTGTGCTGGGCTGAGGTGGGTGATACCCAATTAGCCGGGGGGCAAGCTTCCGACAGTACTCTCACCGGTCCGTAGATCATTCGGGAAACGACAGAGAAAATCGTTCAGATTCGTGAACGATTGAAAGCCTCTAGAGACCGACAGAAGAGCTACGCTGATAAACGAAGAAAACCTTTGGAATTTCAGGTGGGAGACCGAGTCCTTCTCAAAGTCTCACCCTGGAAGGGCTTGATACGATTCGGAAAGCGTGGGAAGCTTAATCCGAGGTACATAGGGCCTTTCGAGATTCTTGCAAGAGTCGGCCCCGTAGCTTACAAACTCGACCTACCCGACGCACTTCGTAACGTACATTCTACATTCCACGTATCTAACTTAAAAAAGTGTCTGTCCGACGAGACTCTTGTAATCCCACTCGACGAGATCGAGATCAACGAGAGCCTCAAATTCGTGGAAGAACCTGTAGAGATCATGGATCGTGAGGTCAAGCAGACAAAGCAAAGCCGTATCCCTATCGTGAAGGTTCGTTGGAACGCCAAGCGGGGACCGGAATTCACTTGGGAACGCGAGGATCAGATGAAACTGAAATACCCTCATCTCTTCGCTTAATTGTTTATAACTTCTTGTTTGCTTAAATTCTAATTTCGGGACGAAATTCCTTCTAACGGGGGGATGATGTGACAACCCGAAATTTTCATTTTGTACGAACATTAACTATTCAATAGAAGCTAGTCCAGTTTCAATGAACTTCAGACTTTTCCGAATAAGTTTGTGTACATTAGGGTTTACATTTAAGGAGATATCAGGAGAGTGGATGCTCATGGGTTTGTGAAACTTGAAAATTTCAACACTTCATCATGTTAGAGTCCAATTCCAGAATAAAATATTTTCTGCCAAAATATTTCAAGACTATAAATAGATTTCTAAACTAAATATTTCATTATTCACATTTCCAACTAGAGAAAAGCCAATTTCTCTCTCACGGATCTTCGGGTTTTCATCCCAAATCGTGAGTCTACTTTCCTAGATGTGTTTTAATGCTTGTTATATGCTTAATAACATTGTTTACATGTCTAAAATGAGAGATCCGGGAGTTTACCGCCCAAGAACATTCTTGGGGAGTAAACTCCAAAACAAGGCCTAAAAGCTATCTAGTCCCATTTCCTTGTTAGGTAGCTAGTTAAGGACATTATGTATGATATTTTGAGACTAGAAATCAATCAAAATCATATAGTTTTAGGATTTTACGGCCCAAGAGTTTCTTGGACCGTAAACCCCTTTTTCAAGGGCTTAAAGTGCCCTAACACCCCTTAAGGCTTTAGACATTTACCCTCTATTACTTGTAGCTTGAATGGGGAGGAAAACACATCAAAATCATCCCTAAAGGGGAGTTTACGGCCAAGAAATGCTCTTGGGCCGTAAACTCCAAGTAAAGGCACCAAAGTGTGCCTAAAGTCCCCTTTAGCCTTAAACAAAAGTCTAGGATTTATCCTTTGTGTGCAAGACACGGTGGCAAACTTGTAAATATCGTAATAACCTTCAATCTCAAATACGTAACTATAGAGAATTCGATAACTGTTCGTTCATCATCAAAAATTTTCCTCCAACCTTCAATAATCATCCAGATTTCTTCAACTAAACCGAAATTTCTTCGTTGTTCATGAAATTGGAATCGGAGTTCTGGACTCGCAGTTACAGTCGACATTGAGGGACTTAGAATCGGTAATCACAGGTTCTCAATCGGATTTTCGGAAATCAAAATCAAATTGAGAAATCGATCAGAGATAGGATGTCGCATCCGAAGTCGAAATCGGAAGTATATGATGATTTGGAATTGATAACTTGATGTTTTTAACATTTTTAAAATAGTTTACTTGTTTGCACTCAAACTGTTTGATGAAATGCATAAACTAAATTAGCACGTTATATTCACATATGAATATGTTTTCTCACCTGAATCAGTATATGATTATTAAAAACACAAAACAAATATGCAAGTCTGTATGTTATTCATATGTGAATAACATATAAAAATTATATATATTTGTCAAAATACCTTCAATATTCATAAGTGAATATACCTTGTAATATTCATATGTGAATATACTGCGTAATATTCATAAGTGAATATATCATCTAATATTCACAAGTGAATATACTTTGTAATATTCACATGTGATATACAATGTAATACTATGTAATATTCACATATGAAATATCATTTAATACTCATAAGTGAATATACCATCTAATATTCACAAGTGAATATACTATGTTAATATTCACAAGTGAATTCATCGTCCAATATTAAAATTGCTATATTCATATATGAATAATACTTAGATTGTAAAAAAAAATCATATTTTTTATTCATAAGTGAATAACGAATGTACTGTAATAAAACCTGATGCATTGTTATTCATTTATGAATAACGATAGCTGAAAATATAAAAAAAAAAAAAAAAAAATTTATTTTATCTTAAAACTATATCAATATGGATGTCTATTTGTAGAGAATAAAAAATCATGAATTTTGGTATATTTAAAATCATTTTTTGATAAAAATAGCTTATAAAAATTAAAAAAAAAAAAAAAAAAACGAAAAAAACTATGTTTTTGTATATATTAAGTTAATGATTAGCATAGTTTAAGGAAATATGTTATGTTGGAAAACACATGTGTATTCTTTCCCATTTCTGTCGGTACGTTAGAGGCTTTTGCGGCAAAAATAAATGATTGGCTGAGAATAATTCCCCCATTCTCAACCTTTTTTTTTCTCAATTGAACCCTATATATATATATATATATATATATATATATATATATATATATATATATATATATATATATATATATATATATATATATATATATATATATATATATATATATATATATATGATCGAAAGTTAAGCAAATCCAAAACAAATCTAAAACGATGACCATACTCCATTTAGACGTATGAATGGTTACATCTTCATCCCTCTTCTTCAATGAACAGTTACAAGAATTATGATAAAGGATGACTAGGGATGTCAACGGGGACAAACGGAACAGGAATTGAATCCCCCGCCCCCGCCCCCAAAATTTTCCCGTTCTCCCGCCCCCGATTGATTTTGGGCTAATTTATTTAGGCTAAAATAAGTTCTTGTTTGGACTAAAAGAAACTATTTTTTTGGATAACAAATAGATATTTATAACATAATTTTACATGTTACAAACAACTTAAAAACATGTTTTTTGTTGAATTTTTGTACGTAAAAATCATTTTATTGTTTATTATACTTATATAATTATAATATGTCAATTTATATAATTTATTAATGGGCCCCCACGGGGGTTTCGGGACAAGACTACCAACCCCCACCCCCGCCCCTAATATTAAAACGGGGGTTAACCTTGCCCCCGCCCACGATTTTTTCAACAAATGCCCCCATACGGGACGGGGCCCCCATGGAATTGGGGTCCCACGAGACTTTTTGACATCCCTAGATTAGACCACATACAGAGCAATGCCTAGGAGGCCTAGTATTAAACATCTTCTGTTATTGATTGTTACTAATTAAATAATACAAGAACCATATGTAGACGATGAATACGGTTGAAGATGATGATCACTACAATACCACATCAGATAACAAATCATACGGGTTTTATATGCTTTGCATGATTTAATGGATTCGATTTAATCTTACCTTTTCGATTTAATCTTACCTTTATTAGTTTTGTCAAATGACTAATCTACCCCTTGACTGAAATCAGTCAATGTAAATGGATAAATATTGATCTAATTGATGAAACTAGTTCTTATATTTACATATCAAAACTAGTTTTTAGATGAATATATATATATATATATATATATATATATATATATATATATATATATATATATATATATATATATATATATATATATATATATAAAAGATGATATCATTTATGGAGAAATGCAATCATACATTATACATTGAAAGTGTATTCATAACAGAGACATTACAAGTATGTTTTCATTTATATAACGAAGTAGACAATAAGATAAACTAAAACAGAAATTCGACAATGATGTAATGGATTTTGGGTCCCATTAACACTTTCTATCAAATCTGAAAATTTCCCGAGATTGAACTATACGAATTAATTTCATTTTGAAATTTAAAAATCGATGTTTATGTTTATATATATAGACGCTGCTCATTGTATTGTTATTTTTCAGATATTCACAATGGGAGAAAGCTCATCGTCACCACGAGGGAGAAACTTGAGTGATTTCATTGATCATAATGCCTCATTTTCTTCCTCCTCTTCGGTAATGAAGCTGTTTGGTGTCGCCGTCACTGATGGCGGCATAGCTCCGGCGACAGAACAACCAGACTGTGACAGCAAAAGATTCGAGTGCCAATATTGCAAAAGAGACTTCGCCAATTCTCAAGCATTAGGTGGCCATCAGAATGCACACAAGAAAGAACGGCAAAGATTAAAAAGGGTGCACTTCATGAGTAACCATCACCGGCGTTTTGCAGCGCCGGTGACCATTATCAATGCACATGCAGCAAGATCTGGACATTTCCAGCAACCGCAGATGGCGGTGGTGGATCACTATATATGTCCTTCGTCACCACCACAGGTACTGTCCGGTGTTCCTCTAAGATTTCCTAGCAGGTTTTACATCGGACGACCACAGCATCTCAGCCTTACCACTGCTGGTATGAGTTCAAATTCGTCAAGGATGATCGAAGCAGCAGATGATAACGGTGATGGTGTAGACGTTGATCTGCATCTTTGATGGTTCCAGCTGCGGAGCTGCCAATAACTTTTATTTTTTTATTTTTTGTTTCTAAATTCTAATTAATTTTGGGTTATAATCTAATTTTGTTTCCATGTTTTGGTATTAGTTTCTGCAGTTAGTATATCTCTTATATCAAATATTAATTGAAGCATATGTTCTTTTTCTCAATTCTGACTTAAATATTGGTACGTAATCTCTCCGAAGTTGGGATAAAGAGCTAAACCCTAGCGAGGTTTTGATAACAATTATTATTTTTAATTTTTCTAATTTTTTAGAGTATATATTTACAAAAAAATGACCTATAATGCTAACATAGTTATCGTGTTGTATACATTTAGTCTTATTGTTTTTCTTTTCTTGTAAAATAAGTTTTTTGACTTGTATATTCGGTCCTTATGACCAGCTACTTTAGGTTATGACCGGCTACTCCAGGCCAAGTTCTTAATTCGTACGCATTTAGTCTTTAATGTTTTTTGTTGCAAACTAAATTATTGTTGTTTGTGTACACATTAAAGACCGGTTTTCTTTAGGTTTTGCTTACATGACATCTTACGTAGAACAATAATTAATAAAATGTTTTCATACATGGCTATTCCTTCACTTATATCAATAACATGATTCACGAATCGGTCAAAGAATGGTGGTGCCCTGGTTTTCTTCAAGAAGAAGATGTTTTCTTTGTTCCATCTATTTCAATAGCATAATTCTTTGTGATCTTTGCAATAGTGTATGCCTTCTCCTTTTCTTTAGAAAAACTTTTCAAAAGGATATTATTAGGTAAATCTTGAGCTTTACTAAGCTGTTTGATATTCCCAAAATATGGCTCTTGGAGCTACAGGAACCCATCATGTATGAAGCCAAATGATATTTATCGTATAATGGTGATCAAATCACACACATGTTATTAAAATAAGGTGCAAGAGTTAAAGGTGGTTTTATTGATTTTATTTGGATAATCCTGGGATAAAGTTAGTTAATTCTAATTTCACTTTTTGTTGGGTCATATGTCACATGGATGATTTTGTCCTCGTGATAATCTCTTGTTCTGTAATGGTAGTTTAGTGTATTTTTGATATGGATTGCAGGTTTATGAGTATTAATGAGTCTTATTATAGATTGCTTATTTGCAAATTACGTATTAACAAGAGAATTTTGTTGGGTATGGTCGTTATTACCCTTGGTCAGACATTGTTCCAATACTATCAATCGGAGCACTTATGATGTTAATTATTGGGAAATTAGTACTTGTATATTCTTGAAATTAAGAAACTTAACCTACATGTGCACTTAGTTATTGTCTATGCATTTGATTTTAAGAAACAATGTGAAAAAACATATGCATTAATCTAATGCGTATACAGAGTGAAGTACAAACATCAGGGATTTCATCAAAATGCCTCGGTTACTTTTGAATTGTTTATACAATTCCACATCTAAATTTGCTATATAGCTTGTATTGTGTGTGGTTACACTTACTCTGTTGAACTATTAGTGGATTTTGTAATGCGTTTCAATGAAATTAGAGTTTTTCGTGTTAGAAAATAATGCAACAAAGGTTTCTTCACACACACACACACACACACACCTGCTTTTGATTACTTTTTGATGAAATATGAGTTTTTCATGATAGAAAATAACTCAACAAAAGGTTTCTATCGTTTTAATAAAGAAAACTATGCACTTAATATTAAGAAATTCATGTGAAAAAACATATGCATCAATCAAATGCATATGTAGAATGAAAACTTTTTTGTTCGAATTGGAATTTATGAAATTGACATTGAGTAAATGGATTATATATCGATTATTTTAGAGATGTGACTTACAGGGAATGCGAGAGGAGACAAGCGAGAGAAGGAGGTGTTGATCGGAGCAACAATGTGAGAGATGGAGTCGAGTGATACAAATTTAGGGGATAAAGCTAAGAATTTTCAAATCAGTCGAGCGTTGGTTGTCAGATCACCAATCTAATGCAATCAGAAGATCTATTAAATTTGAGGATTTTTATTCAGTTCATTAGTTCGTTCCCATATTTTGAGTTCGTTGTTGAAGTTGATTTTATATATATATATATATATAGGCTTAGGTTATTCTATTCAAAGTAATTATTGTGTTATTATATGCATAAATGTGGGTCAATCAAATTTACTTATTTTTACAAAGTGATTAATATATATTATTGAATTAAATATAATTGAAAATATCATCTTAATTAATTACAAGGGTAATTTAGTCAATTAAAATAGATTTAATAAAGGAAAATTGTATTTTTTTTTAAGGGATCATAGATTCTATTAATTTTAAAAATCCGATTTTACATATTATAATTTTTTAATTCGGACATTCTGACAGAATATGTTTATGAGTATATTCAAAAATAAAAATATTCTTGAACCATAAATAATAAAAAAATATTCTTGAACCTATTTCTTGATCATGAATTTAAAAACTTCTTGTAGAATAACAAATCCTTGAACAATCAATTGAAGAATAAAAACAAAAAATACATTATTTCTTATAAAATATGGGTAACAATTGTTAAGAATTACATCAAAATCTAACAACGACTAATACATTCTAAAAGAATAATGTGGTCCGTTTCAATTTTGTGGTCCGTTCTTCAAGCATCAACTTCTATGATTCCAACAGAATTAGAATTCGTGATTCCATTCCAACAGAATCGGAATTCGTGATTCCATTCCAATAGAATTGGAATCTCACCAATATCAACCATTGAATCATCTATAAAAACAAACTTGATACCTTTTCAAAATTCAACCTTGTCAAGATCCTGCACTGTCCACATAAATGAAGTGTTAAATCAAAAAGAATGAAACAAATTAAAGAAACTAGAGATGAATGAAGAAACAAATTCAAGTTACCAAGAGTTCAAGAAACTAGAGATGAATGAAGGGTTGTAGTCTTGTTGCAGTTGCAATGTATGAAAACAAGAACTCGAACAAAAATCAAAATCTTGGAACTTCAACTGTATGTATGGTAAAGCTTTCAACTTATGAGAAATTGAATTAATCTTAATGGATTCATGAAAAAACTGCCATGGTAGGTTACCCACATAGATCTTGAAAGAAGTCCCCACCACTCGTTTTTCTGGTTGTGAACCTCTTGGTGCAGCCTTATTTACAGTAAGAGCCCTTCCACTCAAATCCTGTTTTTGTTCACAACAAATATTACAGATTAACGTGAATATGTAGTAATTAAGATGGATAGATGGAGAAGAAGATTAAGTGTACATAGCCATTGAACTTCTCCACAGCTTTCTCAGCTTCTTCTACTGTGCTCATTGTCACAAACCCAAATCATCTACTTTGTTCTGTATCCCTGTTGTATATAACCTAAAACCAGACATCAAATCGGCCATTGTAAACACACGATGCAACATACGAAATTAATTAAGAAATTACTGAAAAGTAAATCGATTAATACCTCGGCGATATCTACTACTCCGACAGAATTGAAGAGATTAGCCAATTTATCCCTGTCAAAATCGTAGGGTAAGTTACCGACAAATAGCTTTGCCTCTTCAGGTGGTTCTGAATATGATTTTGTTTCCTCTTCTTCTTCTTCGTTAGTTGCATCTTCTTCATTACTGGTTCAGTTTCTTGTGTCAATTGTTTTGACCAATCTGATTTGTTGGTCACGAATTGGAGTGACCAATCGAGAAATCGGGATTTTGATCTTGGCTCTGGGTAGAAGTCAATTGGAAAATTGAAACCCTAAAATTATTGTCTATAAATATACGTGATTAATATTAAATTACCATAATTATAGGATATTATTTGTGGAAACTAATTATCAAATTACTTATTTACCCTTATTTATTAATTTAATAATTTATTTTAATTTTAAAATTTCATTGGCCCACATTTATGCATACAATAACACAATAATTACTTTAAACAAATGAACCTAGCTCTCTCTCTCTCTCTCTCTCTCTCTATATATATATATATATATATATATATATATATATATAGTGACGTTCAATGGAGAACCATTATTAACAAGGAACCAACAAACCAATCGTTAGCGTCAAAATTTAAAACGATCAACGGCCTAAAGAATGGGTGTACATTTGTACATTGGACGTACATACACCGGATTATACTATAGACAGTAAATTACACGAATTGTCCCTATTGTTTATTGTAATTTGCGCGTTTGGTCCTTAACTTATTTTTTTAACTCGAAAGGTCCATATTATTTGTTTTTGTTACGCGTTTGGTCCCTATCTTACCTATAAAGACTATTCTGCCCTTGATTTTTTAATTTATTTAAATAAAAAGACCCCAACCCCACCCCATTACTTTACCTTACCTATCCCACCAATTTTTCCTATTTAAATAATAGTCTTTTTAGGTAAGACAAGGATCAAGCGCATAACAAAAACAAACCGTAGGGACTAAGGGCGTAACAAAAACAAGTTATAGGGACCTCCCGAGTTAAAAAAAAATAAGTTACGGACCAAACGCGCAAATTACCCCAAACCATAGGGACCATTCGTGTAATTTACTCTACTATAAAACCCATATCTTTACAAAAAAATCTCACATCTTTTTTTCGTTTAATTTTTTTAAGTCACATTTTTTATCAAAAAAAACAGTAAAATATACTATTGTTCACGATTTTTCGTCCTCTTTCCATAGAGATCGATGTTGATATATATAAAATAAACTTCTTTTCGAAAAAAAATCCACTTCATTTTGTTGTTTTTTTTTTCAATATTTAAGTTATTTTTATAAAAAAAACAAAACACATATACCAAAAATCTCAATTTTTTTGTCCTCTGTTAATAAGCATCATCAATGATTAAAATATAATTCGGTTAGTTTAGATTCACAACGTGAATCTAAACTGTAAATATTTCAATTTTAACATTTATAATGTGAATCTGACTTACTATTATTCACATTTTGAATATGCTCATATTCACAATATAAATCTATACTGAAATTTCATTTTTTTACATCAATATGAATCTATATTTAAACAGTACATAAAAATTTTGAATTTTGATATATTTATTAATTTTTTTTCGAAAAAAATAGACCTTAACTTGTAAAAAACAAAAAGATGAAGTGTGTTTTTTTGAAAAAGAAAAACAATCATTTTTTGTATATCAATATGAATCTCTATGGAAAAATCATGAAAAATGGTATATTCAGTTTTTTTTCCGATAAAAAACATGGTCTAAAAAAATTTAAACGAAAAAAGAAAAAATGAGTTTTGTTATAATCAATTATATGTGCGTCCATTATAGAAGTCTACAACTCTCATTTTGTTGTTAATCACTTTAAATTCTGACACTCTAGATTGTTTATTGGTTCCTTGATTAATAATGGTTCTTTATTAAACTTTTTCATATATATATATATATATATATATATATATATATATATATATATATATATATATATATATATATAAATGATTATGTTATTGTGTTCTAACTAATTATTGTGTGGATGTAGGAATAATTGTAAACCAATCATTTTTATTATTTTAAAAAAGTGATTAATAAATATTATTGAATTAAAAATAATTGAAATATACCATCTTATTTCATTATAAGGGAATTTTAGTCAATTAACCTAAATCTAAAAAAGGAAAATTACAAATTTTAGGAAATCATTAATTCTCTTCACTTTAAAAATCTATTTTTATAAAAATAATTATATTAATTCGAACATTTTAAAAGAATATGTTCATGATTATCTTTAAAAAAACATTCTATTCTAAGACAATATTATAAACATATATTATCAAAATTAATAGTTTTTAATGAATACATATTTTATATCAAACGAATTTTAATATTTTAGAATGAGTAAGTACATTTATTCTTAAAGAATACATCTGTGAACATAAATTACATTCATTCTTGAAACATCAAATGAAGAATAAAAACATAAATTACACTAATTATTACAGAATATGGGTAATAATTGCTACGAATTACATTTATTGTTAAAGAATAAAACTAAAAACGTTTAAAATTGAAAAAAAAAACATCAAAATCTAACAAAAGACACTTATACATTCTAAAAGAATATTATTGCTAACAATCACTTTCAATTTTGCAGTCCATTCTTCAAGCATTTGTGAAACCAAATTCAATTGTAGTTTAGAACCCAATAATACATTAGCAAATGAAAAATAAAAAAACTATAGTCTTTTGTTCAAATCTGAAGACCTGTGAATTACACCAAAATCCATAACCAAGAATTGTAGAAAATGCACAAATTAGTGATGAAATATCATGATTCCATTCCAAAAGAATTGAAATTCCTGATTCCATTCCAACAGAACTGAATTCAATTCTGACAGAATAACCCTCACCAATATTATATATCAATGCAAAATGAAAATTTAGAATCTTAAACAAACCAAAATGATGCTCAACCCATATATGGAAATATCAAAATAGTGCTGTCAATTGTCAAACAACAAATAAATAATACTTTTTATTTGCATTGTGGAAGTTAATATCTACCTGGTTGCTTGTTAAGACTGATTTTGGCTTCACACTGCTAATAGGAGGATCAAAACATTTAGTATAGTCATTATCATCATCAAGGATTGATTTAGCCGTCCTTGCTAAAACACCCCAAAATCCCCCTGTTTCATTTGCGCTTCCCATTGATGTATAGTCATAGGTAGAATAGCCCTGTATTGCATTACCAAGTATACCATCTTATCACAAGAAATAAGGATGCTATTCATCCTCTAATCTAGTAACTAAAGTGTGTCTTTTCAGTTGTTCCTAACATAATTACCAACCAAAATCTAAGATTGAAGAAGAGATCTTCCAAGTAAAATGACTAAATTAGTAACACAGAGCATTGCATTGGAATTAGCAATACACCTTCTGATAAGCAAAAGAAAATGCCTTAAGAGTTAAGAGTTAATTCAGAACTATATTGTCTACTAGTATATATGTGTTCTTTCATTAGACCCCTTTCAGATTATACTATACATCAAGTATTTGGACTTTTGAAGCCAGAAACGTGTCTGATACTAACAATTCTAACCGGATCCAATCGAAGGTGTTAAAGCAAAAGGCAAAATAGAAGAAATAAAATTAAATGACTAAAAGAAAGAAATGAAATTGAACCTTGGATCTAATCAGGGAAGAGGAACAGATGAACAAAAGAAACACGAATGAAGAGGAAAAACGCCTCCAATGGCTCATCTATCGAGCCGAGGGAAGAGGAATTCAGAGGAAAATCAGATGGCTCTATGGGGGAATTCCATCATGAAGAAGAAGGAGAAGGTGTCCGTTGAGACCGATGATTCTTCCTAGGCCTCATGATTTAGTCATCGACAACCACCAATCGGGAATGACAACAGCGGTGGTTGATGATTCAGTAGGGTATTTGGATGATTTAGTCAACGGAAAGGAGGAAGAAGAATGGAAACAACGATGGGAAGGATCAAAAAAGCATCTCTGGTGCCCGGAATTTTTTTAAGAAGGAGAAAGCGAAGGTAGTGGTGGCGATGGGTTGTTTCCGGCCGCCTCTTGACTAGTCTGGTAGCAAAACACGCAGGAGAGGGGAAGGGTTGCCGATCTCCGGCGAGCCTTTCTTCGTTTTCTTTGCCTCGTCTCCGACAGCCATTCTCAAAAGAAAAGTAGAAGCAGCAGGGGCGTTTAGGTGGTGCCTCTTCAACAAGTTGCAGGGGTGTTTGGGGTTATGTTTTTGGACATGAGAGGGGCCATTGCTGATGGTGGCGGCTGGTGGAACATGGCCAATGGTTTCTTTTTCCAAAGATTGAAGGATTTGCTCGATGGTAGGGCAAGGTTGAAAAAGACGGGATGGATCGGTGGTAACCAAAATTTATAAATATTTTAAGGATTAAATAGGGATTAATTAAATACTTATTTAGTTACCAAAATAAAATAATAGGAGAGATTACATATTTACCCTTATTTAGGTTTGTAAAATGATTGGTCCATATTGATTCCTATATCCACACAAGAAATAGTTTGAACACATGAACCCCTCTCTCTCTCTCTACATATATATATATATATATATATATATATATATATATAGAGAGAGAGAGAGAGAGAGAGAGAGAGAGAGTTAGGTTCAAATGTTTTCACTATCTATTGTGTGCCTGTATGATTGATTCTGGACCAATCATTTTAGTTATTTTAAGAAAGTAATTAATGTTTATTAAATGGTGAAGATGTAATTAATACCTATTATATCTTCAACATGTAATATGCATTAATTACTTTCTTAAAATAACTAAAATGATTGGTCCAGAATCAGTCATACATACATACAATAGATAGTGAAAACAAAATAACCTAACCCTATATATATATATATATATATATATATATATATATATATATATATATATATATATATATTCCTAGTTGTTTTTTTAGGGGGGTGGGGGGATTGTATATTTAAAATTTCGAATTATGACTTTTTACCTAACCGATCTTTAAGATTTAAAAAATTTCGAAATCTTGCTTTTTTTTCAAAAAAAAAAAAGCGGAGAATGAGGATTTCCTTGATACGGTCCCCAAATAACCAATTTACGCATTTGATCGCGCATAGATCCTTTGATTACGGATCGACAAAAATCTGGTTCTTCCAAATAACGTATAAAACCCAAATCTTTATTATTAATTTTTTTTATCAATATTAGAATTAGAATTATTTAAATTAGAATGCTTCAAAGTTTCTAAAGTTCGTGTCGAACGATTTAAAAAATCTATATGTTTATATTTTTCTTGTTCAATACTAGTTTATAACCCGTGAGAACCATGATTATAAAATTAATTAAACTTTTATATTAAAAATCAAAATTATTAATCAATTATTTTAAATAAATTATTACTTTAGAGATATTTTTTAGTTATATAAAATTATAATCGTTGACTTAAATAAATACATGAAGTTATATCACCTTATAATTTGTATTAATTTTATTTCATTTTTTAATCTAATGTTGTTAATTAAATATAATTAGAGAGAGAAATTTTAAAATTTGAAATTTAAAATGAAGAATCAATTATTAAGTTAATGTAATTAAAGTGGGAAATTTAAAATTTGATTATATATATATATATATATATATATATATATATATATATATATATATATATATATATATATATATATTTCAGTGGTTATTTTGAACATTTTTAAATCCTTTGTGCTATTTTTTAAAACTTAATTATATAATTAGGCTAAATTTTCTATTTTTAAAAAGAACATTAAACACTAAAATTTCATATATATGTTATATGCATAAGTGATGCATTTTATTAAACTTATAACACTATAAAATCTGTAAATATCTGATTAGATGTAGTAATATATAAAAGATAAATTATAAAGTTACAAAAATATTCATTTTGACAGGCTAGTGAGGATGAGTTTCGAGCCTTGTCAAAAACCAAAACAACGGGAGCGGAAACAACAACAAATTCTGATCTAACGACTCAAAACAAGCATATCAAACTCAAACAAATATATGCAACTTAAAGGACACCAAAGGACGAATCATACCTTATATTTCTCTGTGGTTGTCTTCTTTTGTTTAGCCAATTGATTAGAATAGAGAACCCACCTGAGAGTTCCTCTTCTATAATCACACCCAGGACACAAAATACTTTCAAATCTGAACAATCCTCAAACACGAGCAGATAAAAGAATTTATAACTCGAATATGCAACGGACGATGACATGGTGAACAGAATGCCACGATGTGGGAACTACACTTCCGGGATTCTAGGGTTTTTGAGGATTCATAACTTTGGAAACTTAAGGGTATTTTTCGCATGTATCAATACCGTATTAGGAACACTATATATATATATATATATATATATATATATATATATATATATATATATATAATGATTTGAAACCCTAAAGATAATTACCAAAATTATTTGTAATTATCTAGATATTTCAAATCATTCTGGAATATTTCATATTCCTTTATTTTCTAATTAATTAATTAAATTGTTAATCAATTAACAAAACAAGTCCCTCATATAAATATCTTTTCAGTTCTACTTTATTTTGCTCTTCCGTGTAACCCAAAAATACATTGATATTTATAGTAATATTACCGGGTTTGTTATGACTATGGACACTAACCTCCATCACGTTAAAGATGTTAATACTCATTACATTAATGTTTCATATATTTATAATACTATATAATGAATATATTTCTCTAAAATATTTTTTTATTAATATTTTATTTTATTTTATGACATTTATAACTACTTTTTTCTTATATTAGTTAAATTGTAATATTACAATTTATCAAATTTTTATTTCATTTAAAGTACAATATAAAGGGAAATAGATGTATTAAGGTAATTAATTTTTCGGTTTGTTCACGTTTAGGTAACTATCTTTTTTTTGAACAACTCCAGGTAATGAACTTTTTGGAAATGTTCACATATGACCATTATGACCGGCTGTAGCAGGTTACATCCGGCCATAACCGGTCATAATGATCATATGTGAACACTTCCAAAAAGTTTGTCACCTGGATATGTACAAAAAAAGATAGTTGCTCAAATTTGAACAAACCGAAAAGGTAAGAGTAAACTACACGAATGGTCCCTATGGTTTGGGTAATTTGTGCGTTTGGTCTCTAACTTATTTTTTAACTCGGACAATCCCTACTATTTATTTTTGTTGTGTGTTTGGTCACTGTCTGACCTCAAAAGACTATTGTGCCCTTTTTAATTTTTTTAATTAATTTTCTTATTTATGTATTTATTTTTTTATATATTTAAAAAAATTAATAGACCCCACATATATGTATCTCCTCGCCCTAAACCTAAAACAACCTTTGAGAAATTTAAGATGGGTCCCCACCAGTCACCATCCCATTTCTCATCCACCTCAACTTATATTTCCTTTCCATCTTTAGTGACATCAACTTCTTCACCATCCCTTCTTTTTTTGGTCCTTTAACTCCGACGAACCAACACCACAACCCACTGTCTCTTCATTGAACTTTCCACCACCAGAACCCAATAGAAGGCTTATGGTGTTGGTTCGTCGGAGTTGAAGGACCGAAAAAGAATGGATGGTGAAGACGTCGATGTCATTACAGATAGAAATGAAATAGAAGTTGCGGAGGATGAGAGATGGGATATTGACTGGTGGGACCCAACTTAAATTTCTCAAATGTCGTTTTAGGTTTAGGATGAGGAGATACAAATGTGTGCGGTCTATTAATTTTTTTTAATATATAAAAAATAACTACATAAGTAAGAAAATTAATTAAAAATAAATTAAAAATGGTACAATAGTCTTTTGAGGTAAGACAAGGACCAAACGCACAACAAAAATAAACAGAACAGACCATCTGAGTTAAAAAATAAGTTAGGGACCTAACACACAAATTACCCAAACCACAGGGAGCATTCGTGTAATTTACTCTTACCTTTTCGGTTTGTTCACATCTAGGTAACTATCTTTTTTTGTACATATCTAGGTTACGAACTTTTTGGAAGTGTTCACATATGACCATTATGATCAATTATGAACGGATGTAACATGCTACAGCCGGTCATAATGGTCATATGTGAACACTTCCAAAAAGTTTGTTACCTAGATATGTACAAAAAAAAGTAGTTACCCAAATGTGAATAAACTGAAAAGTGAATTACCTTAATAAGTTTATTTCCCTAATATAAACATAGCAAAAAGTATGGGTATCTAGTTACTTATTTACTAATAATATAACAAACATTGTAATATATGTTTAAAATCAATAATAAAAAGTTTTCATAATATATAAAGAGTAAATTACTTGGATCGTCTATTGTGTATGTGTTAAAAGGCACATTCAATCCTTATTTTCAAAATTAACCAAAACGGTCTCTCGTTTAAAACTTGCACGCTTCATCCCTCTTTATTTTAATTTTCACACAATCACACTGTATCCTTTTACGAGACATAAAATGATTATATTTATCTCACTATTTTATTTAAATTTAATTATAATTTATATTGTATTAAAAAATAGATTCCACCACACCCATTCACCACCCTAAAATTCTAACCTAATATATCGTTGTCCCTCTTTTTCTCTAAGATCAGCCCCCCAAAAAGTAACATCATCACAACTACTATCAGACCACCATCATCAGTGATGGTGACCTCACCAGAGTAGAGAAACAAAAATCACACACACCCTATGTTTGTGTTGGTTCAATACCAAGGAAAGGGCAAGAGAGACGAAGATCGATATGTCGAGATTACGATTTTGAGATCTAGCTGTCGACAAGGGTTTCGAGGTTATGTGGGTTGCCAAAGGTTAAGTATGGTGGTTGTCGGATCCATGACATTGAAATTTAGATCGACAGTTTCCGATAGAGATGGAGCCGCCATCACCACCATTCGTAGATATATACTTATGGTGGTGGTTTTTAGAAGTGGAAGGTGGAGCTAAGAAAAAGAACATCGGAGATGGCTTCATGTTCTCCAGATGAACCTGTTGTATGAACCCAAAACCCATCAGATTTCTCGCTAATGTGCAACCCCACATGTAAACAAGTCGATTTCTACAATAGATTTCTTCATCTTGTCGTTCAAGATCTTGCATTAGGTTAATTTTCAATGATCTATGATTCTTAGAATTAATTTAGTGAAAGAGGATAGTGTATGGTATGTTTCCAATGTTCTGATCGATGGAGAGGAAAACAATTTCTACGGTAGATGATTTTCGATGAAGGTGGCTTTTGACATTCAAGGGATTGGCTGAGATATGGAGATGATGGTGCTTAGGTTGTCGAGCATATAAAAGGGAAATGGTAAATGACACATATTCTATAAAAGGGAGGGGGAAGGGTGAGTTGGGACCCACAAATTTAATTAAAATATTTCTTAATAACTAAAAGACAAAATTGCAAGAATGGTCCATGTGGTATGTCAAAACTCGTATGTTTGGGCCAAAAGGTTTGGACTAGCACCAGTGGTTCAAAAGTTTCATTTTCTTATGAGTTTGGTCAAATTTGGTTTGAACTTTTTTGTAAAGACGATTTTTCTCATATTATTTAATTTTCCATTTTTGTTTTATTACCAACAAATAAAAACAATTAAAAAATAAAACAAAAATAAAATACCCTCTCTCTCTGCACCTAGATTACCACCCTCTACTACTTTATTTCCAGAACCACCACCTACAATTACCATCACCGCCTCCTGTCACCACCACCACCACAAATTATTCTTGTTTGTTGTTTTAGCTTCTTGTAAAAGAAAAGTTGATCAGTTATGAATCATCAAATACTAATCAGTCATAACCAAAATTAGATTAGAAATCACCAATCTATCTTTGAATGTTCACCAATTTTAAAGCACACAAAACATTCAAAATTAGATCTCAAAAGCACCAATCTGTCCAAGAACATTCTTCATTTTAAAATTACACAAAAACATTCACAAATCAGTTTTCAAAACTAGACACAAAAACCGGATGTATACTTCGAAAGTAAGGAGCAAAATATTCATTGTCAGATCCAAAGCCTTATCAAGAGCTGGAGAACACACATACACACATACCTGTTAAAGAAAGCCCTAGTGAACACGATGCATCACCATAAAAACCCCTAGCCTCCATGAACATCCCAGATTTGTGTTTTCAGATTTTCTAGGTCTGATGGGTTTTCCAAACACGTGATACAAATATAATGAAACAACTTGAATCGATGAATGTTTCTCAACCTTCTTGTGTTTCTCTTCTCAAATCTATCCTCTATTCGATAAGCCAACAAATCCGGTGCCACCAAGAAGGTGGAGAAGACAATGAACAGTAGTCATATAGAGCTGGTCGAAACCAGGTTTCTTCACCTTGCATTGGAAAACACCTCATGTTTTGACCCGTTTCTTTACATTCATTTTCAATATCAAACCCATGTTTCTATTTCGACCTAGATTTATTCATCTTCATATGGAAAATCAAACCCAACTTTCTCACCTTCATCTAGAAAATCACACCTCTCCTTTCTGCCATACAGAGCTCGCTGGAGAGAATCGAGCTTGGAAAAATCATTCACACAAAGATCTTAGAGTTTGTTGATGCAGTTCTCCATAAAGATTTTAAAATGAGTTTCTTTGGGTTTGATTTGCATCATTTGAACTAGATTTGATTTGCTTCAATTAATTGGGTTTGTTTTGTATCATTTGGGTTTGATTTGAAGTACTTTGGATTTTAGCATCTTATAATAAGAAAATTTGTGGTAGCACATATGTGTTTTATCATATGATTCATCTTCTTAGAGAGAGAGAGAGATAATTTTATTTTTGTTTTATTTTTAATTGCTGATAATAAAACAAAAGTGGAAAATTAAATAATAAGGGCAAAATTGTCTTTACAAAGAAGTTCAAACCAAATTGGACCAAACTCGCAAGAAAATAAAGCTTTTAGACCATTGGTGCTAGTCCAAAAATTTTTTGCCCAAACATGCGAATTTTGACATACCATAGAGACCATTCTTACAATTTTGTCTAAGTAAAAATCAAAAACTTGAAAAATATAAAAAAAAAATACAATATAATCATTTTATATATGTTAGGACGAAGCGTACAACTTTTAATGATATAAGTGACGATTCAAGTTAATTTTTGAAAAGATGAACTTAACGTGCCTTTTTTGCATCTCTACGAGAGACGATTCGTATAATTTTCTCTTATAAATACTAAGTAACAATTAGTTATTTTTATTAGATACACTAGGTGTGAGACCCATGTATTACATAGGTTTATTTAAAAAAAATAAATATAAAATTTTAACAATTTGAAAAGTTTGAATTTTAAAAAAAAAATAAGAAATCTTTTGAATTATTAAAATTAATGAAACTTTAATTTATTAGATACATTACATATATAAACTCTTTTTAATAAATACCTTACATATATATTATCTTACATATTAAATGTGGAATTTTAATTTAATAAAATGAAAAATACAATAAAATGACAAGTGGAAAATAGAAAATTTAAAAATTCTAGAAAATGTCATGTGTCCAAATGAATGAGAAGAAGACATGTGGCAAAAAAAACATTCATTTATTATAATAGATGTTTCACCAGCAATTGTTTATGAAACATTTAAAATAATTAAAGTATAGAATTAAAAATAAGTCTGATAACTATTTATAAACAATAAATACATTAAAAATCAATGATAAATAAAAATAACAATAATAAATAAATATAAATAATATGATTATTTTAAAAAGATATAATCTTCACATCATTTTTCCCTTTTACAAAAGAAGCTTTCACTTTCTGCTTCGATTTCGAATTTGGAAAGTGAGTTTTGTTGGCTTAAACGATTCATGTTTCTTACCTTTTACTTCCAACTTTCAAAATTTCGTTTTGGAAAAGATGGTTGTGAAAAATATGGATTTGGAGAATTGTGAAATCAATTTTGATAGTGCTTATTATAACTAACCGATGTTCGATGAAAAACCTTTTGTCCCTGTGAAAAACATCTTTGACCTTGAAATTGATTGAAATTTCTTTGTTCATTATGTTGAACAAAATTTCTTTGAAATTTGTTTTGAGAAAACCTTTCATTTTGAGGATTTGGAACAAAAATCCTTGGACATTGGTTTTGAGCAAAAGTTACATTTCCTTGTTTTTGAACATTTGGTGTTCGAACTAGTTTGTGAACATTCAATTGACCTTTTGGAAAATCATTTTTCTTTTGAGTGGACATAACAATAGTCTTATTTTGAGAAAACATCTTAACTTGTTTAGATGGTTTTTGCTTAAAAACTTTTTGTTTTTGAAAAGTCTTGACATTTTTCAGATAGAGTTTGTTTTGTGCTTTTGACATCGAAACACCTTCCACTTTTGCAACTTTTTGAACATTCTCATTGAAAATTTGAACTTTTTTTCTAAGTTTTCGAAACTAGTTCATGTGTTTGATTATCAAATTTTGATTTTTCAAATTTAACTTCCCAAACTCGTTTCGATTTTTTGTCTTTAAAAATTTGTTGAGTTCTTGTTTAGGGTATTTTCGACCGTGCTTTGATTAGAAAAAGAATCCTTCTTTTGTTGTTGCTTTGTTTTCTTCCTCAATAATTTTGTTGATTTTAGGATTCACTTTGTTACCATTTCCAGTGGTAACAAACACTTGATTTGGGAACACAACTTCATCGGTGCATTTGAAATTAGGATAGACGACTGAGTTGGATTCAAGATAACGAGGACCCTTTTCTTTCATCTCATTTTCGAACTGTCCTGTTTCCTTATAAACCTGTTCGACAACAACTCGGGGAATAGTTGTTTCAATTGAAACGTCATCCTCATCACTATCAGTCTCATAGTCTTCGACAACCACATGGTTATTTTTATCAACTTTCGATGTAGAGGGTTGGTCAATGTTTAACCTCCTCCATTGAATCATGACAAAAATCTTTGGCATTGGCCATCGAAGTGATATTAATGACAGATAATTGAGAACAACCAACAGTTTCCTATTCCTCAATTTCACTGAACATGTCAGAATCATCTTCGATATCATAAAATTTTTGTTGAGAGTCTAAAGTAGAAGTCTCAGTCAAGTTCAAAATTTTGATTTGTTCAATTTTAGTAAGAGTCTCATTCACAATATGCACTAATTCATTAGCATTCAAACATTCATCAATTCTAACAATTCCATAAGCATAAGAATCATTAGGGACTTTATCGAATTCTGATATTTTCTTTTCACAATCATAGGAAGTTGTATCAATTTTCTTTATTTTGAATACCAAGAAAGGCAATAACTTCCTATGTTGCTCTTTTCTTATTTCTAAAGAGTGTTGAAGATTTGTTAGTTTTTCATACAATCTTTTAGCACTGTTACAGTAAATATTTCGCTATTTCATTAACATAATATTGTATGCCCTAACCGAATCCCTATCTAGAGTAATACTATGCAGTTGTAGCTTTAGACTATCTATGCGACTCTTCTTAGCTTCCAAGTGTTTTTTAGTATCTCGCAACAAATATTTTGATCTCTCAGCTTCACAACTAACAAAAATTAGCATATTATTAACATAAGAGAGAGTATCATCAAAATCAAATAAAACAGTAAGATAAGAACTTGATTGAATGTTAAAGGATTCAAGAAGAGAACGTACCTTCGATGTCATAGGAGACTTGTCTGCTCCTGTTGACATGAAACATTTCCCAGTTATCTTTTCCTCTTTAAAACTTTCCTCTTCGAATCATGCGTACATCGCACCATGGATGGGGTTTCTCATCTCTTCATCGTCGGAACCAGATAACCAAATCTGGTGGGTTCCATCCCCTTCAACACCTCCCTTCGCAACCATAGACAACCCTTTGTTCTTATCTCTCACCTCTTCCAACCTTTCGACATGATACGCCTCATCTTTAACACTCTTCTTCTTATCCTCTCTCTTTTCTCAACATGAAATCTACTACCACATGGTTCGCACCATTACAGTAGTTGCAATTAAACCCGAAATCTCCCTTCAGCTTCTTTTTAGCCTTCTCAACAGCAGTCTTGCTTTCTTTATTTCTCTTCCTTCGACTCCACTCTAGTTCCTTTCCTAGATGAGGTGTTTCCCTTGAATTCATTGTTGCTTTTGTATTTTGGATTGAAAGGCTTCTTAAAGAACTTTTTCAGTTAATTGTTGGAATAGTAAGCCACAGCCTCATCCTCCAAATTCATCAAGAATCCTTCATCTTCAGAACCAAGTTTCTCAGCAACCTCGATCTCAGAATCCTTCGCTGGCACTTTCGACATCAAGGACAGTGGAACTCCCAGATTCATCTTCCCTTCTTCAGCTATCTCATTGATTTCGCTCTCATGAGCTTTTAGAACATTATACAAGTCTCCCAATGAATAACAATTGAAGCTTTGCTAAGTCTTTATCATCAAGCTGATATTCCTCCACTCTTTTCACAATCCCATCAGAAATGTGAGATTGTATTCTAGAGTTGAGCGTGTAACTCCATATCGATTACACTTGAATATCAACTCATTCAAGCGATCGTAGTAGAGTTCGATGGTTTCACTTTCCTTTTGCTTGAATTCCCTAAGTTCCAGTAAACACTGCTTCACTGAGCTCTTCTTCGTCTTCTCACTTCCTTGATACTTTTCCTTCAAAGTATCCTAGATCTCTTTAGCAGTCTTGCAACCTCGAACAAAATTCTAAACAACTTGTGGAAGAGCACCATGAAGTTCACGAAGACACTTCTTATCATTTGCTTCATACTTGTCCTTTTGAGATGCCATACCAGAAGTTGAACCTACATTTCCGACTTGATCAAACATACTTGGATGGTAATTTCCAAGAGTGATACATCTCCATAGATCCTCATCAATCCCATTGAGGTAATCCTCCATACGATCTACTCATTGCTCGTAGTATTCTAGAATTAGCATTTGAATCTTAGTGGAAGATCCCAACAGATGATAAAATCTGGACATTGTGTTCATGTTGAAATTTGTCATTGTTGTACGGACAAAAATGTCAAAAAGATTCAGAAAAAGAGATTTAGCAGATGAATATATCGGAAATTGTTGAGAAAACACTCGATTTATCAGACGATAGCATAATCGAAACAAATCAATAAATAAGAACTTGTTTCCTTAATCAAAAGTGCATAATTCTTTTGCATCGGAAAGAGCGATTCAAAAACTTTGGAAAAAGACGAGAAAACCAGAAATGATTGAATGTATCCTGCTGTGATACCAAATGTAGTTCGTTTGAAGCGAGTATTAAGAACAAAATTAAGAGCTAAAAGCGTTAAGGACACAGATGTAAATAACATTTGTTTGACTTGTTAATTGCGTCTGAAGAGTACAAGAGAACACAAGAAAGTAAAAGCACAAAAGCTCCAAAAGCTGCTTTCGACTCCTATACTTACCCAATTTATAGGGTGATACAGACGCATACAAAAAAATATGTAAGGGCTAAATATTTAAACTTCGACCTCTAAAATTGCCTTACATAATACATACATTCGAAGTGTTGGACTTCGACATCAATACTACCCAGACCTAAATGTACTTTGACACCTCAGTAGATATTTCGAACCTTACATATCTAACAATAAAAATAAAATCAAGGTATTAACATATAATTATTTTGTTCATACAATAATAAATGAAGGTTTATCTAATGAATGTTTATTTAAATTTGTGAAGAAATATATATGAAAAAAACCTTTCACCATCATTTTGAAAAAGTAAAAATAGTTGGGTGGTAGATTTATGTATATATACACTAAAATCCTGATATTTTTAACGATTTGACAAGAAAGTCTTAAACTTTACTTTTTTGACAGTAAAGTCCTAACTACCGGTGGTTTTTGACACACTTACATTTTTTTGTTGGTTAGTCGGTAATTAGGACTTTACTATTAAAAAATAAGTTTATGACTTTCTTGTCAAATTGTGAATTAGGACTTTACTGTCAAAAAAATAAAGTTTAAGACTTTCTTGTTAAATCGTTGAAAATATTGCAACTTTAGTGTATATATCCCTTATTTTTTATTAGAAATTTAATGGTATGATATTCTTTAAGCATAAAAGGTATTGGAACATTCTTTGGTCAGCTAGATCCTATTGAAATGCTTAACGTTTGCTTCTTATTAAATAGTTTTTTTAATCTCAACAAATCGACATTGAAAGAAATTGAGATAATAAAGAAAGAAAGAAAGAAAGAAAGAACCAAGGTTGTGTTGGATATTTGCAGTCTTAAAAATGGAGAACTAAGAAACCAAAAAAGACGAAACTACCCTTCTTACCCCTTCTCCATATTTACACCATTTTGACTATGTGTGTGCTTTTTGTGTTAATACAATCTATCCTCTCACGACGCTGATAAAATTATTTGTTTCTGGGGAAACCAAGAATATTCACTAAAGTCCCAATATTTTCAACGATTTGACAAAAAAGTCCTAAACTTTATTTTTTTATAGTAAAGTCCTAATTTACGATTTGACAAGAAAGTCATAAACTTTATTTTTTTGATAGCAAAGTCCTGATTACCAGTTAACCGGCAAAAAAAGGATAAACGTGTCAAAAACTGCCGGTAGTTAGGATTTTATTGTAAAAAAAAATTAGTACTTTCTTGTCAAATCATTTAAAATATTGGGTCTTTAGTGTATATATCCCATCGACTTATACATTTCTTTTTTATTTATATCAAAGCAATAAGTTAATATTATAGATGTGTGAAGAAAACCTTTCACCATCATCTTATTTAATAAAATAAATGTTTATTTAAGTTTGTGAAGAAATATATATGAAAAAAAACCTTTCACCATCATTTTTGAAAAAGTAAAAATAATTTTTTTTGGAAAAGGCGAATAATCATTAAAAGGACCCAAACAATAGCAAGATGCTAAAGAGGGGAAATATAATGGTCATTACAGTAAAGAAAGCAGTAAAAGAAAGCATAAATTAACATAGAAGCATTAGAAAGGGAGCAACACCATTCCTCCTAGCTTTTTCTGATTTTGCCCTTGTACCTGCACCAATCCTACGATTATGTAATGATTTGGTCCGCCGTTTTAGTTGGTGAGACTTTGATGTTCTTGAAGAGTTTGTCGTTACGTGCCAACCATATATGTTCCAAAATGTGGAGTATAAAATCACATTAATGATTTGTCTTTGATTAAAGCAATTTCCCTAGCTCTTAGCAAACTCAACGACCTCCCATACTTTTGTAAAATGGATGTTTTGAAAACCGCTCCACCGAGAAATCCACTGGAATACTGTTTTTGTAAAATTACACTCCACCAACAGATGATTTGTGGATTCAAAATCCGTTTCGCATAAGTGACAACTTGGATGTGAGACGATAATACCCCTGTGTGTTAATGTGTCTCCCATTAGGATTCTTTCTAGAACTGCTCTCCATATGAAACATTTGACTTTCTGTGGTATAAGTTTTGACCAATTGATTACAGGTCCAATGGATTGAATATGTTTTGAGTCTATCATTCGCCTCAATATATTAGCCTGATACAACCCGTCTGTGTGCAGATTAAATCAGAATCCGAATTTTGAAGATAGAATGAAGTTGATTGATCCAAATAAGGAGTAAAATTCATTTAATTCCAATTTATGGTTTTCAATGGCTAAGTTGTCATTCCAATTCCACGCAAAACCAATACTGCAAAGTCGATCCATAAGTGTGCATTTTTTCAAAGTTTCTAAATTGTATAGGTTGTGAAATCGGGATTAAAGTGTGACATCCCCATTTTTTTTGCCAGAAAAAACTGATTTTGTTTATGCTTTATAAAAATCAGAGTACCTCTTTTAATAAAAATGTTGCGGAATTTATTCCTAGAAAAACACGATAAATACATTATCAAATCATTTCCAAAGAAACATATTTTATTCATTTTAAAACATTTGGGATGTCATCGTCAATACAGAAACATAAGCATAAACAGAACTTACATTCATTTACACTAGTGATCTATATCTCCTTAATCTCTCAGTGTAATGTCACTTCATATCGACACCTGTGATATAAATAAACTGAGTGGGTCAGGTTGGGGAAACCTGGTGAGTACATAGGGTTTTCAACCTACAATAATATAATTATTATGTTTAAACAATCAAACAATCAATCCAATTACCCATCCCCATTATCTTCTTTAGTCTTAAGGATCTACCCTAAGAATCAGCTATTCCTCGTTCATTCATTCCTAAGGATCATCCTAAGGAATCGGCACAAAGTCCATTGTTGCCACGGTTTACACAACAGACACTAAGTTTGCATAGTCGCCAGGGGTTAGACATCAAGTCTACATGATCGCCAAGGTTTACACAACAGGCACTAAGTCTACATAGCCGTCAGGGTTTAGGCATCAAGTCTGCATGATCGCCAAGGTTTAGGCACCAAGTTTGCATGGTCGCCAAGGTTTAGAGTACACCAGGTGAACACATCGTTCCCAACACCTACAGGTTGCGAGCCTACTAGTGTTCCACTAGACTGTCTAGAATAGTCCGTGGTTGTCATCTATACTCTGCTGAATGACGGGGCCATCGTTTCGGAAAAAGCTTCTCACATCGTCCACCTCTCACCCTCACCTCGTGGTCTATAACACCTCTCAACTCATCATCAAACTCATATTCCATCTATTACATCTACCTAGGGGTGTTCACGGGGCGGTTCGGTTCGGATAGTAATAAATTATGAACCTACCACAGGGCGGGTACCGCATGCGCACTAACCGAAACCAAACCGTATTGACAAAAAAACCGAACCAAACTGAACCGTATAAAAGCGGCTAACCACGGTTCGGTTCACGGGTACCCGATAAAACATAAAAAATTTAATTCAATTGAAACTACAAACTCCCTTTTTAGTTATCTCTTTCTGAAAATTAGTAAGTCAAAAGTTTAAAAAACGTAATGAAGTTCAAATATCATATATTATAAGTTGTATAATAAATACAATAATAAAAATAACAAAAAAATCAAATGAATTTAGAATTATAAAATTGGAGTTGTCGATATGGATTTTTGTTTAGTTATTGGACTCGTAGATCAATCAAAACAATACTAATGAAATAATATTTTCTTTTTACTTTATATATATATATATATATATATATATATATATATATATATATATATATATATATCATGGTTGCAAAAATCGCTCGACGTTAGCTAGTCGGTAGACTGGGGTCAAGGGATTAATCGGCTAGGCGGAGATTAATCGGGGGATTAATCGGGTACCATTAATTGCTAATTTGATGAATTTTTTTAAAAAAATATGACTAATATCATATCAAAGTTTGTAAATACCACTAATATGATAACAAAATAGGTTAATGTGATTAATACAACACTAATCATGTCTCAAATAGTTTCCATTGAGATAAAATTTCTTCAAAATATTAAGATTTCATCGTTTTATAATGTTTCACTCATTATGCATGCAAGGATTAATCGCTAGGCGCCCTCTAATCGGTTGTGACAACCCTATATTTTTCCAAAAGCAGTGTAACGCTAGAATGTCAAATACAACGAAAACTATTTGGAATCAACTAAATTAACCTCAAAAATAAAGTGTTCAAATATCTAACTTGGGATGCATCAAGTTTTAGATATCGTGCCAAGGTTTCCAAAAACATAAAGAACGTTCAAAACCGGGTTATATTGAAGAAATTATAACCACTCGTATATTTACGACACGCCGTTAAAACGCTATTTAACGTAAAAAGAAAAATCTCGATAAAATGCATTTTTGCCTTAAGTATCTAAACAAAAGATGTAGAGTTCGCTAAACTGTAAACATACATAAAAAGATCGCCCAATTTGGACCTCGTATGAAGAAGTTACGAATTTTCAAAGTTTCGTAACAGAGTAGAGGGCTAAAAACTCGAATTGAAGATCGAGTGTTAATTAGCTAACACAACCTAAATGAGAGTTGAAGATCTCCACAATAGGAGCAAATTGATAAAAAGACAAACGAAAACCGACGTCGAACAAAGAAACTATGAATTTTTAACGGACTTTAGGAGTCCCGGCCTATTAAAAATATATCATTAAAAATAAAGTCAAAACTAGCCGACGGAGTCTAAATGAAAGTTGTAGAGCATAATCTCACTTATGCGTGGATATAAAGGACGAGAAAAACGGAGCCCGTACGCGAAAGTTACGGAATTTAGAAGACGGGAGCCGGGATTACGCCCCGCGTAATATGGGAGTACGCCCCGCGTACTAGACCCAGAGTCGAGTCCCATCGGCTGCACCTCTACGCTTAGCTAGACCGGAGTCGTAAGCCATGACGCATTGTTACGCCCCGCGTAACCGAAATACGCCCCGCGTACGAGGAGTTTCCAGCCTATAAATAGAGAGGTTAAGCTTCGAGTGTTTGCACACATTCTCAAATCCTCAGTCACTCTCCCATACTTCTAAGCCCCAGAGATCATCCCGACGCCCTCGGTTTCCGCACTCGAGCCCCCGACGAAAGATCTACGCTGCAGAGATCCCCGAAGATCCCGAAGACGCAACTTTCCGCGGTCGAAGTTCTGCTCAACTCTAGCCTCTCTCTCTTCAAACCAAACGAGTGAGTTCATGCCCCTACTTTTCAATTCTTTTCATGTTTTAGGGGGGGGGGGGAATACAAGTACATTACAAGTCAAAGTATCGTTTTTATAAACATAATTATAATATCTATCTTGTAGGGTATTGATACAAACATCTTTATGTTTAGAGGGCTATTATATCACCAAGTTATTCTTACTAAATGGAAACATACTTTTGAGAAACTATAATGAGTATAGTTAACAAGTTATTCATACATTTTACATATACATCTTGACAAATGAAATACTTTCAAATGAAGTAAAGTCTTTATCATCGTAAATCTGTTTATACCAAGTAATGTGAGATATTCAAACTTCAACGTACTCGTATGTATGCATTTCAAGTCCTGTATTATATACCATAATCTCTTGGAGAGAGAGCGTGATACTTGTGTATAGATCTATACGGGATTGACAACCCCGCACCTAAACTATTAGCTATAGTTAGACCGGCAGGTCTGGGGTGACAAATGTCATAACACTACAACACCTGAAGAATGTTGTTACAGGCCGTCAGTGTCAATATTATGGTTATAAAACTCACATAAAAGTATAAAAACAAGTTTGATTTACGAGATTCATATATGCATTCAGTTTTCCCCTTTATTTTTAGCACAAAGTTTATCGTTTTTATTTAAGTATAGAACATACTAACGCAATCCAACTCTGGAAACTTTTCAAACCATTTATAGAAAATATTGGATCTTCTGAAAACCTCGTTCATAGATTTACTACCAAAAAGGACATACTTTTCAATGCAAAACACTTATGAACTCACCAACTTAATTGTTGACACTTTTTCGAAACCACTTGTATTTCTCAGGGAATCAGTGATACAGGTAACCACCAGCTTTTGGAGAAAGAACACTAAGGATGTTTTATTATCGAACATTTATCATCATATTGTAATATTCTTTTGCTAATATGTATAACGCTACATTATACGTTTTCATTATATATATGATGGTTGTGTTACTTTCTTTACAATATTCAATTGTTGTGATACTAGGTGAAGTCATCCACCCTCGAATGTTTCCGCCATTCTGGTTTGGGGGTGTGACAGATTGGTATCAGAGCATTGTTTATAGTGAACTAAGTATATCGAACCACATAAGATATACAAACTATAAATGCAAAGGGGACCAAAAACCCTCTGACAAAACGTTTTCATGAACAATATACTTCCTTTTAAAAAAAAATATACAATTTTACTAGCATGCATTAATCTCGTATCATGACAAGTTTTCTAAAAAGTATTAAGGCAAGTTACGACACTACGATTGAGCCTCGGGGTATGTAATCAGGTCGAGAATAAATATAGCCTGATCAACTATATTTATCCTGGATTTGACCAACGTACGTCGAGGAATGGTCATAGTGGACAACAAGCCAAAAACTTACCAAATACAAATTATTTTAGATTCGCCAATTTGAAATACTATAGGAGTATTGTTAAAAATAGTTGTACAATAAAATATTTGTGCTCCGTAAAAATATAGTTAAAAATAGTAAGTCGTTAAATAGAAATTTCTTTTCTTATAAAATTCTCATACCTCTATCCTAGTACAGACAAATGGCCGGATTCCATTTACCAGGAGATCCCTACTACCCAAACCAAGGCAACGGCGGTTGGATAGAAGAAGACCCGGAGGAAGACCCAGAGGAAATCGAAGAAGAGGCCGAGGAAGAACCCGAAGGGGTTATCGAAGAAGAATTCGAAGTCGAAGTCGGAGAGGAATTCGAAGTCGACGAAGAGGTCGAGGAAATTTCTAGTGGAACAGACTCCGAGCCGGAAGTAATCGACCCTCCCATCCCTCATCCTCCCGAAATCAGACCATATCAACCGGGACCCATTCCCATGTGGGGAAGTCACCTTTACTACTGGAGCCGCCAGCAAGGTGTACGCCCTCCCTTCGGCATGTGCCGAGATTTTTACAATGTCAGTGGGGGAGGCTCAGCTGATCGAGCACTTCCTGTTATTGTGAACGCTATAGCTACCAAGAACTACGAGACGGAAAGGCAAGCAGCCAGAGTTCGCGAGGTCAATGCTGCTACTCAAGGTAACGCCGCAGACATCCGTCGTTTGGAAGGACTACATGAGAATACCCAAATCTACACAGGAACGCTTCAGAATCAAATGATAACGGCACTAGCAGAAATAAGAGAGATGAAGGAACAACAAGCAGATCTCGAGAGGCGCCTGATGGGAGTCAAACAGTCGGATGCCGAATCTAGCTCCAAACGTGCAACACGCCGCAAGTAGAGCTTGTTCAAACCCCAACAATTTTGTTATAAAATAGGATTTCGGATAAAAGTTTCTTCCCTTATTTCCTTTTGTATCTGTAATCGGAGACCTCTAGGTAGGTCAAATTTTCAAACAAGAAACGTAATGTAACACACCTCAGGTGTGACCTTTATATATGAATATGAAAGTACTTCTTTGTATACCTCTCGGAACTTATGGGTGTTAACAAAAATTACTATGCCTACCTTGAAACCATAAACTAAAGTCAAAACAAATTACAAGATATAACTAACACGCGATTATCAAAACATTAGAAACTTATAGTATTCATTCTTATTTTTCTCTACCAGAACATGCCTCCTCGTAGATCAACATGCAGAAACTCAACTTCAACACCACCTCCACCACCTCCTCTAATTATGGATGTCGTTATGTTCCAGACTGCTGTAACCGCAGCGATGGCTCAAATGAGCAACAACGGATCAGGGGGAGGAACAAACAGCTTTACAAATGGCCAAGGTCAAGGCCGTTCAGGGGTATGCACTTACAAAGACTTCACCAACGGAAAACCTATTCCCTTTTATGGGACTGGAGGAGTATTGGCTCTATCTCAATGGATAGAGAAAACGGAAGCTGTATTCGAAATTTACGCATGCCCTGAAGAAAGCAAAGTAAAGTTTGCTGCTTTTACTTTCTCTGAACGTGCCCTGACATGGTGGAACGGCCACGTCCAGACACTAACCCTAGTGGTGGCGAACTCCATGGGTTGGGAAAACCTGAAACGAATGCTCCTTCGAGAATACTGCCCAAGAGGCGAGATTCAGAAGCTTGAACAGCAACTGTGGAGCCTTTCGATGGTAGGCTCGGACATAGCAGGTTACACCAACAGGTTCAGTGACTTAATAACACTTTGTCCAGGGATGTTAATCCTGGAAAGCCAAAAGGTTGAGAGATACATCTGGGGACTATCACCCCAACTTCGAGGAAGTGTGTTAGCTTCCAAACCCATGACCTTCGCCAGCGCCAAGGAACTGGCGCAATCTCTCGTTGATCATGGTGTCTGTCAAGGAGTCACGACTATCATGGTTGAACCAACCAAAGGGAACAGCAACAACGAGATCAATGCCAACAACAACAAGAAGAAGAAATTCTGGAACAAGAGAAAGGGGAAAACTTCGCAAGAACCTTCAAAGAAACAAATGGTTGCGGTTCATGCTGCTACCACCCCCACCACAACTCCTGCTACCCCTACGCCAACAAAACCATATGCGGGGAATCTGCCTAAGTGCAGCAAGTGCAACTACCATCACCACGGTAATTGCCGCGAGATGCACTATAAGAACTGCGACAAGAAAGGGCACACAGCCCGTTTCTGTAAGGCGCCAGCGCGACCAGTCACTCAAGTTCCTGGTACTGGGATAAGCCAGGCATGTTATGGGTGTGGAGAAACTGGGAACTTCAAAAGGGACTGCCCCAAGACGAGGAACGTTGGTGGCGTGGGGAGAGTGCTGGCAATAGGGCAGAATGAAGCAATAGCAGACCCCAAGGTGGTTATGGGTACGTTTCTACTCAACAACATTTATGCATGCATACTCTTTGACTGCGGTGCGGAGAGAAGTTTTGTGAGTCATAAATTCAAACACCTACTTAGTCAAAAACCCCAACCACTCAATAAAATATTCACTGTAGAAATGGCAAACGGTAAAATAGAAAACGCAAACGATTTGTACGTAGGATGCACACTAAATTTAAACGAGCACTTGTTTCGAGTCGCTCTTATGCCCATCTCGATAAGAAGTTTCGATGTCATCATCGGTATGGACTGGTTGAGCCTTCACCATGCCGATATACTTTGTCACGAAAGGGACGTTCGCCTCAATCTGCCAAACGGCGAAACCCTTGTCATTTATGGTGACAAACCTAGTTCAAGTTTACAAATCATCTCCTGTGTTAAGGCACAAAAATATCTTCGTAAGGAATACCATGCCTTTCTAGCCCACGTAGTAGACCAGAAACAAGAACCAAAGAACATTAAAGACATTCCAGAAGTCTGCAACTTCCCAGATATTTTCCCAGAAGATCTTCCAGGAATTCCACCAGAGCGCCAAGTTGAGTTCAGAATCGACTTAATCCCCGGAGCTACCCCAGTAGCAAAGTCGCCTTACCGTTTAGCCCCAGCCGAGATGCAGGAACTATCCAGTTAATTAAACGAGCTGCTGAGCAAGGGATTCATCAGACCGAGCTTCTCACCATGGGGAGCACCAGTCCTATTCGTGAAAAAGAAGGACGGATCCTTTCGCATGTGCATCGATTATCGGGAGCTGAACAAACTGACGATCAAGAACCGATATCCCCTACCGCGCATAGACGATCTGTTCGACCAACTGCAGGGAGCAAGCTACTTCTCAAAGATCGATCTAAGATCTGGTTATCACCAACTGTGAGTGCTGGAAGGAGACATCCCTAAAACGGCTTTCCGAACACGTTATGGTCACTATGAGTTCGTAGTAATGCCCTTCGGATTGACAAATGCTCCAGCGGTGTTCATGGACTTGATGAACCGAGTATGTCGTCCCTTCCTGGATAAATTCGTGATCGTGTTCATAGATGATATACTCATATATTCTAGAAGCCAGGAAGAACACAGCCAACACCTCCGCCAAGTTTTGGAAACGTTGAGGGCAGAGAAGCTTTACGCAAAATTTTCCAAGTGCGAATTTTGGATTCGGAAAGTGGATTTCCTAGGACATGTAGTAAGCAAGGAGGGGATACACGTGGATCCTTCTAAGATCAAGGCAATAGAAAGTTGGACCACACCAAGGACCCCTACAGAAATCCGAAAATTTTTGGGACTTGCCGGGTATTACCGAAGGTTCATACAGAATTTTTCGAAGATTGCCAAACCACTTACCACCCTAACGCGGAAGAGTGTGACCTTCGAATGGGGAGAAAAACAAGACGCCTCGTTTCAAACGCTAAAGCGAGCCTTATGTAGTGCGCCTATCCTAACCTTGCCCGAAGGAACGGAGGACTTCGTGGTCTATTGCGATGCATCAAACCAAGGACTTGGGTGTGTCCTGATGCAACGAGGGAAGGTCATCGCCTACACCTCAAGGCAACTAAAGACGCACGAAGTAAACTACACAACGCACGATCTTGAGCTAGGAGCAGTCATCTTCGCTCTGAAGATATGGAGACACTATCTCTACGGCACGAAATGTACGATATTCACCGACCATAAAAGCCTCCAACATATTCTCAACCATAAAGAACTCAACATGAGACAAAGACGGTGGGTAGAACTACTAAATGATTATGAATGCGAGATTCGATATCATCCCGGAAAGGCTAACGTGGTGGCCGATGCACTCGGCCGGAAGGAATACTCGGGCCGCAGAGTGAAGTCTTTAACCATGACAATCCATTCACACTTGTCCACACAAATCAAGGAAGCTCAGATAGAAGCCTTAACATCGGTAAATGTGGCAGGAGAAGCCTTAAGGGGAATGGATAAGAAGTTTGAGGTCAAGAATGATGGAGTTCATTTCTTCATGGATCGGATCTGGACGCCGAAGTTTGGCGGATTCAGAGAAGTCGTCATGAACGAAGCCCATAAAACACGATACTCCATACACCCCGGCTCCGATAAGATGTATCTCGACCTCAAGAAGTTGTACTGGTGGTCGAACATGAAGGCCGAAATTGCTACCTACGTGAGTAAGTGTCTGATGTGCGCCAAGGTCAAAGTAGAATATCAAAAGCCCTCAGGATTGTTGCAACAACCAAAAATACCAGAATGGAAGTGGGAACGTATAACCATGGATTTCATAACCAAACTACCCAGAACGAAAAACGGACTCGACACTATCTGGGTGATTGTCGACAGGTTAACTAAATCAGCTCACTTCCTACCGATCAAAGAGACGGATAAATTAGAGAAGCTAACTAGGACATACCTCAGAGAAATTGTACGACCACATGGTGTGCCCTCATCCATTATCTCGGACCGAGATAGTAGGTTCACCTCAAGGTTCTGGCAGTCGCTACAAAAAGCTTTGGGGACAAGGCTAGACATGAGTACCGCTTACCACCCACAAACCGACGGCCAGAGCGAGAGAACCATACAAACTCTAGAAGATATGTTGAGGTCCTGCGTAATCGATTTTGGTAAGTCATGGGACACACATCTACCCTTGGTCGAATTCTCGTACAATAACAGCTACCACACTAGTATCAAGGCTGCCCCGTTCGAAGCCCTCTATGGTCGCAAATGCAGGTCACCTTTGTGCTGGGCCGAAGTGGGGGACACACAGCTAGCAAAAGGACAAGCAACAGACAACACGCTCACTGGACCAGAAATCATAAGGGAAACTACGGAGAAGATTGTTCAGATTCGGGAACGTTTAAAAGCATCAAGGGATAGACAAAAGAGTTACGCAGATAAAAGACGGAAACCCTTGGAATTCCAGGTCGGAGATCGAGTCCTACTAAAAGTCTCGCCCTGGAAGGGGTTAATACACTTCGGGAAGCGCGGAAAACTAAACCCAAGATACATCGGACCCTTCGAGATCCTTGCCAGGATCGGTCCAGTGGCCTACAAACTTAGATTACCTCAGGAACTCCACAACGTACACCCTACCTTTCACGTATCAAACCTAAAGAAGTGCTTGTCTGATGAGACCCTTGTCATCCCTCTAGACGAAATCGCAATAAATGAAAATCTCCAATTTGTAGAGGAGCCAGTAGAGATCATGGATCGGGAAATAAAAAGGACTAAACAAAGCCGCATACCTATTGTAAAGGTCCGCTGGAACGCCAAGCGAGGACCTGAATACACCTGGGAACGCGAGGATCAGATGAAACATAAATACCCGCATCTTTTTCCTAACCTGTAAACTCTATATTAGATTAAATTTCGGGACGAAATTCCCTTAACGGGGGGATGATGTGACAACCCTATATTTTTCCAAAAGCAGTGTAACGCTCGAATGTCAAATACAACGAAAACTATTTGGAATCAACTAAATTAACCTCAAAAATAAAGTGTTCAAATATCTGAGTTGGGATGCATCAAGTTTTAGATATCGTGCCAAGGTTTCCAAAAACATAAAGAACGTTCAAAATCGGGTTATATTGAAGAAATTATAATCACTCGTATATTTAAGACACGCCGTTAAAACGCTATTTAACGTAAAAAGAGAAATCTCGATAAAATGCATTTTTGCCTCAAGTATCTAAACAAAAGATGTAGAGTTCGCTAAACTTTAAACATACATAAAAAGATCGCCCAATTTGGACCTCGTATGAAGAAGTTACGAATTTTCAAAGTTTCGTAACAGTAGTAGAGGGCTAAAAACTCGAATTGAAGATCGAGTCTTAATTAGCTAACGCAACCTAAATGAGAGTTGAAGATCTCCACAATAGGAGCAAATTGATAAAAAGACAAACGAAAACCGACGTCGAACAAAGAAACTATGAATTTTTAACGGACTTTAGGAGTCCCGGCCTATTAAAAATATATCATTAAAAATAAAGTCAAAACTAGCCGACGGAGTCTAAATGAAAGTTGTAGAGCATAATCTCACTTATGCGTGGATATAAAGGACGCGAAAAAGGGAGCCCGTACGCGAAAGTTACGGAATTTAGAAGACGGGAGCCGGGATTACGCCCCGCGTAATATGGGAGTACGCCCCGCGTACTAGACCCAGAGTCGAGTCCCATCGGCTGCACCTCTACGCTTAGCTAGACCGGAGTCGTAAGCCATGACGCATTGTTACGCCCCGCGTAACCGAAATACGCCCCGCGTACCGAGTACGCCCAGCGTACTCCGGAAGTACGCCCCGCGTACGAGGAGTTTCCAGCCTATAAATAGAGAGGTTAAGCTTCGAGTGTTTGCACACATTCTCAAATCCTCAGTCACTCTCCCATACTTCTAAGCCCCAGAGATCATCCCGACGCCCTCGGTTTCCGCACTCGAGCCCCCGACGAAAGATCTACGCTGCAGAGATCCCCGAAGATCCCGAAGACGCAACTTTCCGCGGTCGAAGTTCTGCTCAACTCTAGCCTCTCTCTCTTCAAACCAAACGAGTGAGTTCATGCCCCTACTTTTCAATTCTTTTCATGTTTTAGGGGGGGGGGGGAATACAAGTACATTACAAGTCAAAGTATCGTTTTTATAAACATAATTATAATATCTATCTTGTAGGGTATTGATACAAACATCTTTATGTTTAGAGGGCTATTATATCACCAAGTTATTCTTACTAAATGGAAACATACTTTTGAGAAACTATAATGAGTATAGTTAACAAGTTATTCATACATTTTACATATACATTTTGACAAATGAAATACTTTCAAATGAAGTAAAGTCTTTATCATCGTAAATCTGTTTATACCAAGTAATGTGAGATATTCAAACTTCAACGTACTCGTATGTATGCATTTCAAGTCCTGTATTATATACCATAATCTCTTGGAGAGAGAGCGTGATACTTGTGTATAGATCTATACGGGATTGACAACCCTGCACCTAAACTATTAGCTATAGTTAGACCGGCAGGTCTGGGGTGACAAATGTCATAACACTACAACACCTGAAGAATGTTGTTACAGGCCGTCAGTGTCAATAGTATGGTTATAAAACTCACATAAAAGTATAAAAACAAGTTTGATTTACGAGATTCATATATGCATTCAGTTTTCCCCTTTATTTTTAGCACAAAGTTTATCGTTTTTATTCAAGTATAGAACATACTAACGCAATCCAACTCTGGAAACTTTTCAAACCATTTATAGAAAATATTGGATCTTCTGAAAACCTCGTTCATAGATTTACTACCAAAAAGGACATACTTTTCAATGCAAAACACTTATGAACTCACCAACTTAATTGTTGACACTTTTTCGAAACCACTTGTATTTCTCAGGGAATCAGTGATACAGGTAACCACCAGCTTTTGGAGAAAGAACACTAAGGATGTTTTATTATCGAACATTTATCATCATATTGTAATATTCTTTTGCTAATATGTATAACGCTACATTATACGTTTTCATTATATATATGATGGTTGTGTTACTTTCTTTACAATATTCAATTGTTGTGATACTACGTGAAGTCATCCACCCTCGAATGTTTCTGCCATTCTGGTTTGGGGGTGTGACATCGGTCGAGTAGCTCCTAAGGATTAATCGGAGATTAATCGGGACCTAGTCGAGATTTTTACAACAGTGATATATATATAATCAAACGGTTCGGTTCGGGTATCCACGGATATCTAAATATGAAAACCAAAAACCGATCCGTTGATATCCGGTTTTTTCGGTTTCGGTTTTTTTCGGTTATGGTTTTTTTCGGATTCGAGTTTTTCGGTTTCGGATTGGCCGGTTCGGCTCGGTTTTGAGGTTTTGAGGTTTTTTTTGCACACCCTTACATCTACCCATGTTTATCCCAACATTATCGTAGATATAAAATACATATACAATTTAAATCATTTAAAACATGTATAAAATCGTTCATCCAGCATAGACAACAAGTATTCAGATAATATGCACACATAGCACATAATTTATATAAATTACTTCATATCTATGTGTAAGATGAAAGTAACTATGCACTCACAACACGTAATATATATTAAATACTTCATATCTATGTGTAAGATGAAAGTAACTATGCACTCACAACACGTAATATATATTAAATACTTCATATCTATGTGTAAGATGAAAGTAACTATGCACTCACCTGAGAAGGTGGTGAATCGGTAGTCGGACAGCGCTTCGTTTACTTTAAAATAATTTCCTTCGACGAAACTTAGTATTATTACCACTAGATTTTAGTCTAATATTTACCGTGACTAATTATTAGTCTTATTATTATTATTATTATTATTATTATTATTATTATTATAAGTTCATAATAACAATATTAATTTTAAATATAAGCTATATTAAAATAGGGTAAGCATAACTTACTTACAAGGGGATTTTAGCTATGAGTCGGGCTCTGCAGGGGCAGAACTTCGTCGTTGAATCTTTCTAAGAAAGATTCGTGCAGCATTTCAACGCTCACCTTACTATACTAAAACTACAGAAAGAGAAGTCGAATCACGAGGGACCGAAATGCTCGGGGGATAAGAAGAGAAAGACTCTTGAATCAAGAGAATGGTGCAAGAAATATGAGAGCCCAAGCCTCTTATTTATAGTAATTGAATTTACAAAAACTACCCTCCATAATTACTTAATGACCTTATAGTTATATAAACAACTAAACACTCCTTTATAATGCTATTTTAAATAAATTTAATGATATTTGTACCAAACTAATGTCGAAAGAACTCAACATTAGTCTTATAATGACCGCATCGTCGATACCTTTCTAATGATATATACATATGTATATATATGTGTACGTATATATGATTGATACTTTATTTTAATACGTAAATATGCTATTATTATTTTTAACTCGTTCATACGAACTCCGTTTTTGACGTTCTTTATATCCACGCGTAGGTGGAGACGTACTCTACAACTTCCGTTTAGACTATGTCGGCTAATTTTGACTTTATTTTTAAAGTTATATTTTTAACAGGCCGGGACAGGATTGGTCCGTTAAAATCTTATAACTTCTTCATCAGATGTCCATTTTCGTCTGTCTTTTTATCGTTATGCTACTAATAAGGAGATCTTCGATTCTCGTTTAGGTTGTGTCGGCTAAAAACCGCTCGATCTAATACTCGAACTTCGGGCTGTACACCGCTAAGGCGAAACTTCGAAAAATCATAACTTCCTCATACAAAGTCAGATTTGGGCGTTCTTTTTATGGACGTTCTCAGCTTAACATATTCTATGACTTTCATTTAGATTACTAAGGCTAAAAGTCGCTCTATCATAAATTTGCTATTTACATCTTCGCGGTGCCGTGCCGGTTTCGTCGCTAAACCTCGACGGGTCATAATTTCTTCGTTATAACTCGGATTTCGGCGCTCTTTATATGTACGGAACCCTTGATACATATTCTACAACTTGGTTAAGATTATTTATTCTAAATAATCTTTTGTCGAAAAGTCATTTTCGACCCCTATTATCTCTAAATTGACTAGCCCGGATCTACGGACGTTACATAAAGTGTAGTGTCACCACACCAAATGTCTTTCCAGAAAAGGATTTTAGTGTTGGATCCTGGGATGAGCGAAAAAAGGCAATCGGGATTGATGTTGTGGTCGTTCAGACATTTCACTAACTTAAATATGTTGCTCTACACGCCAGTAGCTCCTTTCCGTGACAGATAGTTGGCAGGGTGTTTTCGAAGATTATGGAAAGTTTCAATAACATCTACCCATAACCAACCGTGTTTGTTTTTCAATCTCCACCACCACTTGACTAAGAGTGCAGTATTTTGAGCTTGCAAAGTACCCACTCCAAGCCTTCCAACTTTTTTATCTGATACAACCGTTGACCAATCGACCCAGTGTATTTTCCATTTATCTTCGTTGCCTCCCCAAATAAATCTTCGTCTTATTTTTTCCAAGGTGTCTAAAATTCCTTGGGGTGCCTTGAATAAGGATATGTAATAAGTATGTAGGCTCCCCAAAACTGATTTGATCAGTGTAAGTCTACCACCAAATGACAATGTGTTTGCCTTCCAGTTAGAGAGCTTGGATTGGAAATTTTCAATTATCGGGTCCCAGTGTTTTTTCAGAAACATGTTGGTGCCTACGGGTACGCCAAGATATGTGAATGGGAATGAGCTCTTCATACAACCAAGGGTTATGGCCATACTTTGCAATTCAGGATCGGTGGTACAGATTCCAAACAGTCTGGATTTTTGGAAGTTAACTTTTAGACCTAAAGATATTTGGAAGCATTTTAGTATTCTCGAGAGGTTCCTGATGTTGCAGTGATTCCATTCTCCTACAAATATGTCATCGTCAGCATAGAATAAATGAGATATCTCAGGTCCGGAATGAGTGAGACATCCAATAAAAAAGTAAAAATAATTGGTTGGTAGATTTATACCTTTCTTTTTTATTTATTTCAAGACAATAAGTTAATCTACTCTAATAAATGAAAGTTTTTTTTTGCCACATGTAACTGTCATTCAATTTGCCAAATGTTATTTTATGGTTATTTTGAATTAATTTGTTTTCAACATGTCATTTTATAGGTTTTCTATTTTAATAAATTCCACATAATACTTTAATATAATAATTACAATAAATATAGTAATAAATGAATATCAATTTCATTAATTGACTTACCTTTTTATTTCAAAATTCCCAAATTAAAGTTCATTAGTTTATTTGGTTTATTTATTTAAATTTAAAAAATAAAAAAATCAATTTTAATAATTCATTATTTTTCTTATTTTCTTATAAATTCAAAGTTCTTAAATATTTAGACCTTTATATTTAATTTTTTTAATTATCTCATGTAATACATGGATTTTACACCTAGTACTATTATAGTTGTATGTGTATATTTAATTTTGTTAATGTTTCTTAATAAGTTAACTAATTTTAATAATAACATGACAAAGTTAATCAAACGAACGAGTATCATCATAACGGACTTATTATATTTTAGGCCCAAAAGTCTGACCCATAAATACATGATCCAAGGCAGGTTGACCAAGAAATTTTCTCAACCGTCGGATGTAAATGCGATAAACAACATTTCGATACCGTGTACCGCGATGCACTGGAAAGATGTTAACATTCAACAACAATCTCATTCGTAATTTGAAATTTATCCCCCTCTCTCTCTTAAAGAGACGTTGTAGCTTTTTTGGCATTTTCTATGATTCCATTACTTTATTGTTTCAAAAAGAATTCCACATTAAAATAATCAAAAAATATATTTTTTTATACTCTGCCGTTTTCAAGCAATTTGATGTTCCCATTTAAAGCTTTTGGATTGAAAATCAATGCAACCACTAAAAAGAAACACTATACACACACAAAGATTGAGGGTTCCCTTTCTTTCTCTCTCTAGATAACGTTACAATTTTCTCTCAAAATCTCTGCAAATTCAAATGTTTCTTTAACGATTGGAAGCTTCAGGGTATCGAAGAGCTGAAAATGGCGAAACCCATTTGCCGATCGTCATCATTTCTTGTTTAGGTAAAGTTTTTCGGTTTAGGGTTTGTTTACTTCGATGAGTTCTTGCTATCCATTTCTGGGTTTTGATTAGTATGCTTGTTTCTTGTCGATTCACTTGTCTTTTTGAAGCGTGATGTTCACAGCTGAAGAATTTTGCTCTGTGTGACCTTATTTTGTGTTGTTTTAGTCTTGTTTTTCCCGAATCGAGTTTGGGTTTGTTTATTTGTGATGATTTTGGGATTCTCCTATTCTAGGTTTCGATTATTGTTAGTCGAATGTGGTTCAATCGACCATCGTTGTCGAGTATGTAGTCAAAAGGTAAAGACTTTAACTATTTGTAATCATGGGTTTCTATGAAATCTTGATCATGTTTCTCTATTATAACGGATTCCTTTATATCTATGATTACTGAATAGATTTCATTCGTTTATTTTTTTGTTTTTATGCTTGTTTTGAAATGGGATTATGACTTGAATGTGATCAATTACTCTTTGTTATGTATGATGTCACACCTTAAGACTTCTACTGCGTATATTAATGAGTCTTCCAGAAGTTTTCATCTTGTTTATATTTAATCAACTTTTGTTTATTATATCATTTATATGTAGAATGTGATTAATTGACCATATTGTTTAATATAAAGTTAAAGGTAAAGACTTATAAATGGATTTGTTGGTGCTAATATATATTTTTTTTTATATCCCCTTTCTTGAATTTGATTTTCCTGCTTGTTTGTGGTGTGGAATTATGCGTGGAATGAGGTCAATATTTGACTTTCTTTGTTAAGTAGAAAATTTTAAGTATTTGAATTACAATTTATACCAATATTACATAGCTACAACTTTTTACTCATAACATTTTTGCTTATTTGTAGAATATATCATCTTAAGTTAAATTTGACCTTTTTAAATTCCAATGATTGCTTCATCTTTATCATTGTTTGTAGTCATTTTGAAGCTTTTGTTAACAATTTATCTATATTCATCATGTCAAAAACCTCAAACTACTAACATATCGAATCAAATGATTAAAATTCACAGATGGAATTTGGTTATTGGACAAAATAGTAGTGGCATTTGTCCAACCATCAAACACAAGAAAAAATGGGAGTTCAAAAACATGGATCAAAGGGCGGCGGAAGTGGCGGCTATGTTGGCGGCTTTCTCCATCTTTTTGATTGGAACGCAAAATCCCGCAAAAAGTTATTCTCAAGCAAATCAGAATCACCAGGTACAAAAATCCATCTCCATAATTTACAATATTAGTCCCTACATTGTGATTTTCCACATTTACCCTTAACATTTCATCATCTTTCGTGTAGAACAACCGAAGCAAACAAAGAGAACCGATGGCAACATGCCAATGACACGATTCAACATGGTAAATACTTGTATACATTCCATTAATCTTCACTTTGAGTTACTTTATAGATGAACTTTTTGACCTAAAAGTCAATGAAAACTTACAGATGGAAGAAGATGAGATGATAGGTGGATTGAGTTATAAAGAAAGTAGCGATTACAGTTGCGCAACTTCGATAACTGATGATGATAATTATGGAACTAAAGCTCCTGGAGTAGTTGCGAGGCTTATGGGGTTAGATTCATTGCCAACTTTTAACTTCTCAGACACGTATTCAAATCCATCTTTTGATTCTCAATCTTATAAAGATTCATCGACACCTTATATCACGAAAGATCCTAAATTTGAATCGATTGATTGTCAAATGGAAGCGATAAAATCCACACCTCAAAAGAGAGCATTTGAGAAGTTTCAAACCGAAGCTTTACCTCCAAAATCTGCTAAATCAATCCCGATTACTCGTCACAAGCTTTTATCTCCTATCAAGAATTCAAAATTCGTGTCATCAAGTAACCCTAAAAGTATAATGGAAGCTGCAACGAAGATACCTTTTGGTGGATCATCTTCTTCATCACCATCGCCATCTTCTTCGGTTCCTTTTAGGGTTAAAGTCTCGAAGGAGAATCTGAGTAGAAAACCGAAGGTTCCGGAAGGTTCTAGAAGGGGGATAGAATCGAATGGTGTTAAGAATGTTAAAGGACAACAATCTTTAGAACCAAAAAAGTCGATTTCTTTAGCTCTTCAAGCAAAAGCTAATGTTCAAAAACGTGAAGGGTTGAATCATCGAACTCAATCGGTCAAAACTCAGTCAAACACCGAAAGAAACACACAAAAGAATCCGGTTTCTTTAAATGTTTTAAAGCAAAACAATCAGAAACAAAATAGTTTAGTTGACCGAGGAAAGTCAACTCCACAAACTAGAAAACAAATTTCTTCCCAAAAAAGTTCAAGTAAAGTCTCGGAGAACATAAAAACTAGCCATAAAAAGGAACCATATTCCACCACTCGAAGAAAACGATCAATGGAAGACAATAATCATGGTGAAAAAAATGTTGTAAGGGATAAAAGTTATAGAAGTAGTAGAAACGATGTCGTTTCATTCACATTCACATCTCCAATTTCACGTCCAATCATCCCTACAAATAACGCTTCAAACTCATCATCATCGTCTTTGAACTATAATGTTATTGGAAGTGATGCTTTAAGCACTCTTTTGGAGCAAAAACTTAGGGAATTAACGGGTACTCCTGCATCAGTTTCTCAAGATTCATTAATGGAAGGTGACATTAGAGATGATTCAAGTCACGGGTTTTCTTCATATGATCCTCTACATCTTACAAGAAAAAACAAGGTAACAAAATTTCATGTCTTTTAGTTTTATATATCTTTTTTGTAGTTTACAAATGATTAATTTGATGTATTGTGATGTTTTAGGACCAAGATATGATCGATAGAGATGATTCAAGTGTCGGGTTTTCTTCATATGATCCTCTACAACTTATGAAGAATCATCAGGTATGTTATGAAATATGAACAAGATACTAGTGTTCTATGTGTGGTTTTTTGTGTGTAAAGATGATAAATTTGATATCTTTTGTGATGTTTTTAGGATCAAGATATGATCACTAGAGATGATTCAAGTTGTGGGTTTTCATCATATGATCCTTTAAAACTTATGAAGAAACATCAGGTATGTTATGAAAAAAATACAATTGTTTTTGTTAAAATTCTTGTGGTTTATACTTTATAGACATTAATCTGATATCTTTTGTAATGTTTCTAGGGCCAAGATCGAATCAAAGGTGATTTGAATTACGGGTTTTCTTCTAACAATAATCCTCAAGAATTTATGAAACACAATAAGGTGATTTAAGTTACAATTGTTTTTTCTTCTAATATACTACAATTCATGTACTTTTCAATGATTAACATATTTTTTTTATGCTTTTTTAGGTTGTAGAACCGATGTCAGAATGTAGCACAAACGACTACGAATACCGAAAATTTCTTCGTGCTCAACAACCGAGTCCAAACTCGGTTCTTGAGCCATCTTTCATCACAGAAAGCTGTAATTCTTCAGACACTGCTGATAGTTGTAAACCAAATTCAACTTCTGTTCAAGGACAAGAGCTAATTGGTAAAGCTAACACCTTTTCAAGAAACTCAACTCCCATGGATGTTGACACCGAGTTACTTGACTCAGCTTCTTCCACCTCAAAACTCAGCAAATGGGAACCCGATTATGTTACACAAGTGCTTGAAGATATCGAAACCATGTTCACAGATTTCACATTAGGAAAGACTCGAAAGATTGTGAACCCACGTGTGTTTGATAAGTTAGAGTTTGGTAAACCGAATGAAGAAGTGGTTAAGTTGAGGCGTGAGCTTGTGTTCAATTGTGTGAGTGAATGCATGGAGACAAGGTGTAGGGTGTGGGGTAAAGGGTTAGCCATGGTGAGTAGACCTAATCGGTTAGCTCAAGATGTGTATAAGGAGATTGTGGGGTGGGAAGATATGAAAGATAGTATGGTGGATGAGCTTGTTGATAAGGATATGAGTGGTGAAGGGTATAAAAGATGGCTTGATTTTGATGTTGAAGTGTTTGAATATGGAGTTGAGATTGAGAGTTGGTTGATTGATTCTTTGATCAATGAAGTGGTGGATGATATCTTAGTTCTTTAATGAAGAATCAAAGACTCTAAAGACATGTTTTTGAACGTTATTTCGTTCCTTGGATATGTTTTTGTTCTTTTTTGGTGCATAGTTTTAGAAATTGTAATGTTGAAGTTTCCCCTAGGGGCTAGAATGGCCGGATCTAAGATAGTGTAAAAGTATAATTACATAATATACAAGTATTTTAGATTCGTTCATTCTTGCTGTTGGGAAAACTATTTGTCATTTTTTTGCATATGAACCTATGAAGCTTTATTTAAACTTTCATTGCATAAGACTACATGATTATATAAATAAGATGACATGGTGTGTGGTGGTAAGTTGCGGTGGTCATCCTACCTAGCCAAGATTGTACGGCGGGTTAGTGGTTAGTAGTTAGTATATGAAAGTTAATATCACGAAACGGTCATATATATTGGATTGAGTGACGATTTAAAAATAAGTGAGGATTGCTTGTAAAGACAAATTTTTGTTGTAGGTTAAATAAGGAAAGACGGAAAAAAAAAGAAAAAAATGTTTAATTATTATTAATGAATTTTTTATTTAATGTTAATATTTTTAATTTGAAAAATAAAAATTTAAGCAAGGATGACACATCCTATTTATAGGCAAAAATTAAAAAAAATGGCAAATACATATGCAATGTCTATGTTGAATCAAAATTTGATAAACAAGAGAATTACATCACATCCTTCAGCCTAAAATAAGTTTTTTTTTGTTTTTTTTTTTTTTTTTGAAATCACTCTATTGTTTAAGTAATATTCTTGTATATTTTTAGAGTTAATGATTTTAAAAGTAATGAATTTTGCCTCATGTACATTTTTAATCATTTAAATTGTTTGAACATGTTTTATTATTAAACTCTTTTTTTTTCCCACAAAATACCATTTTAACCAACTATTAATAGTTTAGCAGGTTTCCGACGACCATGATATCTCAAATCATGTGTTCCGGTTAACATAAAATTCCAATGAGTCTTCCGTCCAAAAAAACTCTTCCTCTCTTCCTTATCTCAAAATGGTATGTTGCAAACTCCAAAAATCCTATCTCTTGATTCACTATTCTATCATATCTCTTCATTTGCAAACTCTTGCTCTTGAACACACATAAACACGATGATCACAGTTTTCTTAAATACACACTCTAAATCTTCATTTGCAAAACTCCAAAAGTTGATATTCAAAGACATGCAACCGATTTCTAAGATGAACAAGATGAAGATAAGGCTTTGTTTTTTTAATGATTTTTAGGTTTCCTCAAACAATTTCTCTAGTTCTTGATGAATTGATTTCTAGGTTTGATGAAGATATGAGTTTGTTTTTTATGGAAAAATTGAATTTAAAAATACATTACAAAGAAGATGAAGAAAAATACAATGAAGAATTAGGTTTGTTCTTGAACGATTTCGATGTTTGATGAACAACTCATAGGTGTGATGAAGATTTGGGTTTATTTTAGGTTAAAAAAGCAGAGATGTAAGCTTAAAACGATTTCTAGGTTTGTTCTTGAACACACACATTTCTGGGTTTGTTTTGGCTGAAGAAGATGACTGGAATCTTGTCAAAGGTACATGGTAGCTGAAGATGCCAAATAAGCATTAACATACATAAATGAGCATTTTGGTTTTTTTAACACGATAAGAGAGTTCAACATAATTCGTGTATAAAAAAAACTTGAGTGTGTAGAACAACCCAAATTTTACATGTCATCAACCAAAATTTCTACAAGGATATCGAATGGTCATGTTTTAGAAAATGTTTATGTAACAACCCAAAAACAATGATAAATTGTTTCATTTTAAGAACCAATAATTAATTCATCAATTGTCTCTAAAACTATCACCAAGTACAACATCAAATTATTAGAGTACAATTATCCAAAAAGTGTGGAAATCATGAAGGGATGATGTTGTGCCATCACACCGCGCCCTTCCCTTTCGTACCGGAAGTATCTGAAACCATAAACATAAACTGTAAGCACAAGGCTTAGTGAGTTCTCAAAAGTACCACATGCCAAACATACATCTAGGCCCAAACTTAGGGCGTATTCAAGCCCAAAACACAAATATGGGCCCAACCCTAGGGTTTATTTCAACCCGATCAAACAATAATAGGCCCAACCCTTGGGTTTATTTCAAACCGATCAACAATAATGGGTCCAACCATGGGTTTATTTCAACCCAATCATACAATAATGGGCCCAAACCTAGGGTTTATTTCAACCCGATCATACAAACATATAAAAGTCACATAACAGCTAGTATTCTACATAGCAAAATAATGGGTTGGCATTGGTGCCTTCGACCCACAGGTACAGTGAAAAGACTAACCTTTGACAGAAGATAATTGTATCACACACTCGAGCTGCTGCTAACATGGCTCCTCACGCTAATCATAACCCAATAATAACCCCAATTAATAATCATAGTTTAACCCACAAATAATGGACCAGAACATAATTTATCCTACTGTGACATCCCCTAATTTCTTGGCCAGAAAAGACCGGTTTAATTTATGCTTTTGAAATAATTTCAGAGTAATCATTTGATTAAAAGTGTTGCGGAATTTGTTCCCGGAAAAACATAATAAATATGTTATCAAATCATTTTCGAAGAAATGTACTTTATTCACTTAAACCATTGGGATGTCATTGTCAATACAAAACATAAGCATAAACAAAACTTACATTCATTTACACTAGTGACCTACTTCTCTTTTAATCTCTCAGTGTAAGGCAACTTCGTATCGATACCTGTGATACAAATAAACTGAGTGGGCCAGTCTTGGGAGCCTGGTGAGCATATAGGGTTTTCAACCCACAATAAATAATAAACTTATTAAGTTCTTAATCAACAATAAATTTATTAATTTCATCAACCAAAATAACCTTAATTACCCATTCCCATTATCCTCACTTTACGTCCCTAAAACAACTATCACAAGGGACCAAGCCTAAGGATTTTTCACAAGGGATGACACCATTGCTTTGGGGGTTCCTCAGCAAGTTATGTTAAATAAAACAAACACCGGGGTGACAACATTGCTTTCCCTCAGCAAGTTATGTCAAACAATACATCCTAACATAAAACAACCAACAAGGTAACAACATTTCTTTCCTTCAGCAATTTATGTCAAATAGACACGAAGTCACATCGTCATCATGTACTAGTCCATTGCTCTTATTTATCGATGGTATTTCCCACGGGAGTTTTCCCCCGCAATACATGTCAATGGGTTTTTCATATAATAAGTCCATAGCTCTTATTCATTGACGGTATTTCCCATGGGAGTTTTCCCCCACAATACATGTCAATGGGTTTTCCATACAGCTGATGAACATAATTAAGGGGTTTTCCCCAGCCTTACTTGCCCTAAAGGCACTCATGAGGGGAATAGAGTACAAAGAATGAACATTTAAGTCCATTAACACCTACAGGTTATGAGCCTGCTAGTGTTCCACAGACTATCAAAACAGTCCATGGTTGTCATCCATACTCTGCTAAATGATGGGGGTTTTAGAGTACATCGAATGAACGCTCAAGTCCATTAACACCTACAGGTTACGAGCCTGCTAGTGTTCCACAGACCGTCAAAACAGTCCATGGTTGTCATCCATACTCTGCTGAATGACGGGGGTCAACGTTGGGTAAGGGATTTTCTCATATTGCACCACTCATGCCAACATTTGGGTAAAAGCATTTCCCATATTTCACCACTCACTCTCATCTCATCTATCCAACTCACCTTTCATCACACACCAACTATTTAACTCATGATCTATATCACTAACTCATGAAGCTTGTCCAATAACTTCATAAAAGAACAAAGACTCCAAATTTCTTCCAAATAAAAGTATAGGGAAAATACTGATAAAGTACTCTCGTATGCTCCCGTACCCCGACACGTAATAGTGTCAAAAGGAAGAACTAATGGATGAACACACAGTTCAAAAATACCTAATGAACATATAGTTCAAACATACGTACCGATTACAAGTCTACTAACGTTCCACTGGGCTATCTAAAATAGTCTGTGGCCGTTGTCTATACTATGCTAGATGACTAGATCATCTTAAACATCGATACCTCTCATCAATTTTATTTCATCACACATCATCTAATTCATCTACCCATGTTTTACCCAACATATTTGTATATATACAATTTAAAACTCGTATAAAACATCAATTCAACAGTCACCTCAAATAACAATTAATATATTTACACATAGCACGTATTTTAAGGTAAATACTTCATATCTATGTGTAAGGTGAAAGTGACTATACACTCACTTGATTTAATGAAAATCGGGCAACAATTCGTTTCCTAAAACGATCGTTTCTAATAAAACCGAGAGTTTTATTGAGAAACCGGGTTTTGCAAAGGTCGGGCTTCAAAACCGAAAAGATAAATTTTTCGGGCCTTCGGGCACTCCAGGACGTGTTCCGGGCGTTGGAAATGATCTCGGGGCATCGGGGGAGGTCAAAATAACCAAAATATTGAAAAAGGGGTAAAAATGGGCAATTTCCCAAAATTAACCGGGAAGTCTCGCAAGGCCACTATTTATAGGGGATAGCTACGAGGGTTCGGCCAAGAAGGAGGAGTCAGCGAAGGCAGGTGGCATCCGCGGAGCGAGGACAGGTGGCGGGTGCGAGCTTCAAACACGCGAAGGGCACGCGACGCCTTCGGATTGGGCCAGCGAGGCTCGGATGATGAGTCAGAAGCGAGGCGTCGGAAGATCATTAGACCGCACCCTCGGTCAAATCAGCAAGCGACACGTGTGTTGCGCACGAGCTATGCATGCGAGGATCACGTGGCCAGCACCATTCCTTGCAAATTTTCTCGAAAATTGTGCCCATTCTTGTAAAATCCATAACTTTCTCATACGGGATCCGTTTTTGACGTTCTTTATATGCACGCGTAGGTAAAATTACACTCTACAACTTTCGTTTAGACTTCATCGGCTAATTTTGACTTTTTATATTATTATTTTTAACAAACCGGGACAGGAAATCCGTTAAAAATTCATAACTTCTTCATCCGACGTCCGTTTTCGTCAGACTTTTTACCATTTTGCTATAAATGATGAGACCTTTGATTCTCGTTTAGGTCGTGTTGGCTAAAAATTACTCGATCTAAAATTCGAGTTTTTAGCTGTCTATTGCTAATCCGAAACTTCGAAAAATCATAACTTCCTCATACGAAGTCAGATTTGGGCGTTCTTTTTATACCTACTCTCGGTTTAACGAACACTACGAGTTTCATTTGGATCACTAAGGCCAAAAAGTAGTTTATCAAAAACTCACTTTTTACGACATTCGGCACCGTGCCGGTTTGTTGCGAAACTTCGACAGGTCATAACTTCTTCGTTATAACTCGGATTTCGGCATTCTTTATATATGTGTAATCCTTGTCACGCCCACTACAAGTTTCTTAATAGATATTGGCTTTATCTAAAATTTAATTTTTGACTCTCATTTTTATTCTTAATTAATTAAACCCTAATAATTAAGCATAAAACACATAACTCACATAATATTCACATAATTCCTTTTCATTTCTTCTAAATGAGTTACAAAGGTTAACCTAGACCATTATGTCAATATTAATGTCTAGTCTAGAAACACGGGAGTTACACCTACCAAGGGCAAAAGACCATTTGCCCTTTCACCCATGGCCCAACCAACCAAAGCCCAAAACTCCCTAATGACACAAAGCTCAAAATGGCCCAAAAGGCTTCCTAAGCGTACGCCTTGTTACACCCAACGTATAGCTCAACCTCAGAAGACATAGGGAGTTGCAACTTGGTACGCCCAACGTACCCAGGGTAACACCCAACGTACTCATCAGGCTTCAAAAAAACTTTATTAAGGTCTTCATACCTTAAGACTTTACGTCCAAACTTCAGATCCAAAACGAATAAACGTCTGGAATCATAAAGTTGCAAACTTTATGCCTTTGCATGGCTACAAGGAGTCCAAAATCCAACTCTAAGTCTTATTCATGACCAAAAGGCTTAATAGATCCATCATGCATGATTGGGAAAGACCAAGTTCCCATTTTTATGAACCACCATGCTCTAAAATGAAAGAAAATCCTCCTCATTAGGTCTGGAGTTGCTCAAAATCTCAAGATCCAAGGCTCTGGTACCATTAATGAACATATCTGACTATATAGTTAGATCTAAAGAAATATGCATCAAGGTTTGAGCTTTATACCTCTAGAAGATGCACAAGGTTGAGCAATTTTTGGATCCAAAGGATTGAGTGAAACACCTTAAATCCAAGGGTCTTCCTTCACGACCAAGAACACCAAAATGACACTCTAAGGCTTCAAAACACACAGACACACTTAGGGTTTCGAAATGGAGGCTAGAGGTAGGAAAGGGTTAGAGTCTGTAATGTTCCTTAAATAGGGTCTAAACACTAAAATTTAGGTTTACCCCTGCAGAATTACACTCAACGTACCTATGCGTACGCCCAACATATGCAAGGGACTCACGATACTCATTTAAACGTCTACGCCCAACATACCTATCTCGTACACCCAATATAAGGACCAAATTTGCAAAATTTTAAAGAATTAAACCACAAATGAAAATACCTGGAACATTGGTGTTACAAATCTCCCACATTTAAATCAGACTTCATCCTAGAAGTTCACCGCTGCAAACAAGTCCAGGTAGTGCTCCTTCATCTCATCCTCAGGCTCCCACGTCCATTCCAAGCCTTTCTTGTGCTGCCATTTCACCTTAACTAGGTTCACCACTTTATCTCGTAGAGCCTTGGTCTTCCTCTCAAGAATCACAATCGGTTTCTCCACATAGTTCAGATGCTCATCGTCCTGAATATCATCCAAATGAATCACCGCTGAATCATTGGCTATACACTTCTACAACTGAGAGACATGGAAGGTGTTGTGGATTTGACTGAGCTTATTAGGAAAAATCAAGGTGGTATGTAACCTTGCCCACCCGGGCGATAAGTCTGAAGGAACCAATAAACCAGGAGCCCAGCTTGCCCTCTGTTAGGTGCATTTGTGCACCTTTTTGTGCATATTCTAGTCCCTTTTATGCATCTATTTAGCATAGTTGTCCTTTATTTTTTGCATTTCATCAAATTCATGTGAGTCTCTAGAACAACCATATTTTCACGCTTTCATGATCTTTTCAGGTAAACTGGAGGTTGGAACACTCTTTGGGAGGTGTCGGGAAGCATGGGTGAAGATTTTGGGATGATCTGATGCAAAATAGAAAAGTTGAAAAAATCAAGATTGGACTTGGAGACAGGAGCGTACACATGTCATGCTTAATTTGTACTGGACATCCCTATCCAAGACCACAAAAACGGCACCCCATGGCGTGCCACAACCTCCCGAATGTAGATATTTACCAAATTCTCTGTATAGATACTCTCTTGGATCGTGATACAATGCATGCTCGTGTTCACCAAATGGGAACCCGATTATGTTACACAAGTTCTTGATGATATTGAAACCATGTTCACAGATTTCACATTAGGAAAGACTCAAAAGATTATGAACCCACGTGTGTTTGACAAGTTAGAGTTTGGTAAACCGAATGAAGAAGTGGTTAAGTTGAGGTGTGAGCTCATGTTAAATTGTGTGAGTGAATGCATGGAGACACAGTGTAGGGTGTGGGGCAAAGGGTTAGCCATGGTGAGTAGACCTAATCGGTTAGCTCAAGATGTGTATAAGGAGATTGTAGGGTGGGAAGATATGAAAGATAGTATGGTCGATGAGCTTGTTGATAAGGATATGAGTGGTAAAGGGTATAAAACATGGCTTGATTTTGATGTTGAAGTGTTTGAATATGGAGTTGAGATTGAGAGTTGGTTGATTGATTCTTTGATCAATGAAGTGGTGGAAGATATCTTAGTTCTTTAATGAAGAATCAAAGACTCTAAGATATGTTTTTGAACGTTTTTTCATTCCTTGGATATTTTTTTGTTCTTTTTTGGTGCACAGTTTTAGAAATTGTACTGTTGAAGTTTCCCCTAAGGGCTAGAATGGCCGGATCTAAGATAGTGTAAAAGTATAATTACATAATATACAAGTATTTTAGATTCGTTCATTCTTGCTGTTGGGAAACCTATTCACAATTTTTTTCATATGAACTTATGAAGCTTTATTTAACTTTGATTCTTGGTGAATTCAAAAAAATGATGTACAATTTTCATTGCAGAAGACTTGTATTGTGGTGGTGGATTGCATAGTGATTGTCGGCAGCAATAAGTTAATTCGCCGTTCAAATAGTTAAAAAAATGAATTTGTATAAAAAAAAAAAACCTTTTTAAGTTTGTGAAGTTAAATAAATAAATAAATAATTATCTCATAATAGTTTTTTATGTATTTATTGATTTTCTAAGGTTTTGTGGATATATATATATATATATATATATATATATATATATATATATAGAGAGAGAGAGAGAGAGAGAAGTTCAATAGAGAACCAATATTGATCAAAGAACCAAGGAACTTATCTTAACCATCTATTTTCTTTTAATCTTGGTCATTAATCCTTAATTAACCAAAATAAACACGGAGGGGCATTTTGGTAAATTTAGGCTCTCATTTAATAATCATGTTTGTCTCTGTTAGCTTCTTCTGTTACTGTGCATCATCTTCACCACCGATCGATCCAAAATACTCTCACCTGTTCGTCGAAATCTTAATCTTTTTCATCCAATTTACTAATAACTCAAAGAACTCATAATGAATCGGTAACCTGGAGTTTATATAGAGATTAGAATTGATAATGATACAAAAAAGGAAACAAATAAACAAGATAATCACAAAACTTTAAAATATATGCACAAGATAAGATAAGATTATCAAAATCACTAAAAGTTTTGAGATAATTTAAATGTCGAAGATGCACAAGATATAATTGATTATCTAAATGTCGAAGATACATTACAGATGAATGATTACAAGAATTACTGAAGGAAAAACAATAACATCAAATGCATATTCAACATACGACATAAAATTAGCAAAGGTATTTTTAACATCTATTCATATTTCGTCTATGATTATTAGGTTAGTTATAGATTTTCATTTTTTTTGTTATTCTTCCAATGCACTGTTTATAAACTTATTTCTTTTGTTATTGTACTCGTCTGATTGTCAAATTCTCATGATTTTACCGTTTAATCTTCAAATAGTTGTCTTTATTTTTAATTTGCTAATTTTATGTCGTATGTTGAATATGCATTTGATGTTATTGTTTTTCCTTCAGTAATTCTTGTAATCATTCATCTGTAATGTATCTTCGACATTTAGATAATCAATTATATCTTGTGCATCTTCGACATTTAAATTATCTCAAAACTTTTAGTGATTTTGATAATCTTATCTTATCTTGTGCATATATTTTAAAGTTTTGTGATTATCTTGTTTATTTGTTTCCTATTTTGTATCGTTATCAATTCTAATCTCTATATAAACTCCAGGTTACCGATTCATTATGAGTTCTTTGAGTTCTTGTTCAGATTTGCATTTGACTATTAATGAACAATCACATAAGTTTTTTTTCTTTATATAAATTTCACATTTTCTATGTAATGTAATAAAGAAGACGTTTTTTTTTTGCTTTTGCAATTGGTCTTGACTTTTACAAGACTTATCGTCAAGAATATGGTTTTGATGTGAATATGTCAAGTTAAAAAAGATACAATGATGGCACAATTTGTCTTAGATATTCTACATGTAGTAGATCTGGTTTCACGGAGTCGTTCAAGAATGAAAATATTAATGTGAACTTTTCAGATGTTAAGAAAATGATAACTTCTTCTAAGAAGAACGGATGCCTTGTTGTTTCAAAGTTCAAGAATCTCCGATGTTCTTTAATGTTCTACATTTATGTGTTTGTTGAAGATCACAACCATGAACTTGTTGCTCAAGATTAGTTGCACTTATTAAGGATTAATAGGACAATCAATTTTCTTGATGAATCCTTTATATATAAGGTTGGTACTTGTAAAATTGGTGCTTCAAAAGCTTATAACTTGGTGAGTAGTATGAAGGGTGACTTTGATTCTAGGGGAGGGACTGCAGTTGACTTCAAAAATTTTAATATAGATTTCAGTTCTAAATTTGGTGTCAAAGATTCCCGAATGGTTGTGGATATAATGATAAACATAAAATTGTGTTTCTCTAATTTTTCATTTGAGGTCCAAACAGATGTTGATGATCATCTTACTGGACTTTTTTATGTTGATGATACTTCGAAAGCCAACTATAAGGAATTTAGAGATGTACTATCTTTTGATGCTACTTATCAAACAAAAAAGTGATTCCTAATCCTTATTTGTTCTTTTTTATGGTATTTGTTCATTTTAATAATACTTATCAAAAATAAAACTATGGTATTTGCTCTTTTTACTGGAGTTGACTACCACAAGCGTTGTGTTACTTTTGCTGCTAGTTTACTAGCTCGTGAGACAACAGATGCATATGTGTGGTTGCTTGAAGAGTTTTGTAAAGCATTTTTCAAGCCACCCATGATGATTGTAACAGATCAGGATTCATCAGTGAAGAAAGTCGTTAATTTTATTTTTCCTAAATCCAAGCATAGACTATGCATGTGGCACATCACTCAAAAACTTGAGGAAAAGGTATATTCTTTGTTTCTTGATTCCTAAATATGTTTATAACCATCTAGATTATAAAGCACACTGTGAATTCACAATGTAAATTTACATATGATGAAAGAAACAAATCTATATCATTAATCACACTATGAATTCACAATGTGAAAAAAAATGTTATGTTACTATGAACTACATCAAATATTCAACTTATGTAATGATTCTTATGTGTTTCTTTTTTTTAGATTCATATCAATGTCATAACCATCCAAACTTCCAAAAGACATTTTTTGATATTGTATGGAATCTTCAATGTTCTCCACAAGCTTTTGAAAGTTCCTAGTCAACAATGTTAGATAAGTTTCATCTCAAAGAAGTTGAATGGTTAAAGACTGCTTTTAAAATAAGGGATTTATGGATTCCGGCTTATGTGAGAGATCTTGAACTTTCTAGTTTGAAGCGAACTACTTCAATATCAAAGAGCCTGAATTATGCTTTCTCATATTTTTTGCATCATAAATCAAATTTAGTGAAATTCATGATGTCATTTGATAGTGTAATGGAGAAGCAAAGACATCATCAATCTTTATTATATTATCAGTGCACAACTACTATCCCCAAGCTAAGGACTCATTTGGCTATTGAAAAGCATGCATCGAAAATTTATACACATAATATTTTCTTGGACATTCAGAAAGAGTTATACAAATCCGTTTTTATTGTGTTCAAGAATATGTAGTTATTGAAGATGAAAGTGAAGTTTATGTTTTGAGAGATAAGAAGAAGAAAAAGTTGATTGATAAAAATGTGAATAAGGATGAAGATTCTGATGATTTTTATCGAAATAGTCTTCATTCTCATTGTCCTAATACTCATTACAAGGTATGTCTCTTTGTCTTAATAGAGTTTATTAAATATAAAATGTAGTTTAAAAATTCACACTGTGAATGGAGGATGTTTTGCCAATTCACAGTGTGAATTCTCATAGAGTTATAAATTGGTTTGTACTTTTCATTAGATTAGTATGGAGTATGTATTTTTTTTTAATTTTATTTGAAGTACATATTTATGTTATAGTATTATGATTTCTAATGTTGATTAATAATGTGAATCAATGTTATTTTGTATAATTTTTATTGAATGGTATGAGATAGAATTTCTTATTCACATATTAATTTGTTTATTAATGATAATTTTTTCGGTTGTATTTAGTATAAGGGGTGATAGCATTAGCATCAGTTGTAGCTGCATGCTTTTTGTCCAAGAAGGAGTGTTATGCCGTCATATGTTTTTCATATTAAATATGAAAGACTACGATGAAATTTCGTCAAATTTCATTTTGAGGAGATGAGGAAAAAATATCATAGCCGATGGATTGTTAAGAAAAATAATACTCGTATTATCATAAAGGCCGTAAAAATGAATGCTTGATTCAAGATGCTTATGTTATTCTTCGTTTTGTCCATTAACAAGATAGGAGATAATGAGGATGAGTTGGCTATATATATATATATATATATATATATATATATATATATATATATATATATATATATATATATATATATATATATATATATATATATATATATATATATATATATATATATGGAAACGATCAAATGAGAACACCAAAAAGATTGAGAACGCGAGAACACTTCTGGACCAATCATTTTACAAGGTTATATTAGTAATTGCATATTTAATTTAAATTATAACAAATCTTAATCTCCTAAATTTTAGCAATATTAATTATAGTTACTTAAATTAATAGAATAACCGATTTTTTTTATTATATATGACAAAAATAATTTTTATTAATTTTTTGTTAAGAAAGTCATTTTTTTTTAATTTATCATTCATCAGATATTATATGTATAAAGATTGAAAAAACATTTTCTCTTTTGTATTCATAAATGAACGAAAACATACATTAAATTATTTTTTGTAAGAATTTTATTTGATTTGATTATGTTAATTGTGAAGGATTATATATAACAATAAAAGATGGAATGAGTAAACCACCATCCAAAAAAAAACTCAATTCAGTCGTAATCATAAACGTATAAAGTACATTTACAAATATAGAAAACCAGTACATCTGGAATCATTAATGAATAAAGGAAAATGTAAAGATAAAAAAATATACTTTAGTTGTAATCACAAATAACTGAAAAAGATAAAAAAAATCTGGTTTGCTGCAATTCTTCTTGTTGCTACCAGCACACACAAAAACAAAGAAGGATACATGTGATCATTGTTATTCTTGGGTTCACACCTGCAAAATCAAGTTCAAGGATAATTAAAAAAATCATATAATAACGTTGTGTATATATCTTCACATTCACAAATGAAAGTATTTTTGTCTTTTGATGGCAGAGAAAGGAAAAAAAAACTTTTTTAGTTTTTACCACAAACCTTATAATGAATAAAGATTTATTCATGTATGATGATTACTAAAATCATGTATGATGATAACTATAATCATGTATTAACACTGATGAATAAATTGAATAGAGCTGGAAATCATAAATAATTAACACTCATGAAATAAAATCTATTAGTTTTTATCTCCATTTCATAATCATTAGTGAATTTTAACATATTCACAATTAAATAGGATTGAAAAAAAATATAAAGTCTACCTTTTTAATATCTTGATTTGGATCCTTTTCATTTGAATCTTTAACACTAAAAGAGATTCAGAAGCTTGTAACGATTAAGGAGCATGGAGATGAATCTAATGAGCTATCATAATCTCTTGGTTCAATCAAATTAGGACAATGAACTTCCCCTAAAATAAATGAGTGAGATAATTAAAAATTACAAAACAAAAATCATGATCAATTTATTAGGGATAAACTAATCACACTTATTTAAACATAGTCATTGAAGCATTTGGTCGAACAGGTGTTGTGCCAAGAATAGTGCACATATATTCCTTTGATTCACCTGCCTCTTCTTCTTCTTCTTCTTCTTCTTCTTCAATGATTCAATGATTCAATTCTCTCCCTAAAATCCACAACATGCATCAAATAAAAAGTTTCAAGATATCCTTCAAGAAGCTTTCATTAATCTGCTCAACATTCAAGGAAAACTTTACATCAGAATCCCTCCAGGCATGAATTCAACCCATTTCCCCAATTCTCTCTAAACCCAAGTTATATCGTTTCTTATAATGATGGGAATTAATCAGGTGTGGAATCGCGACTTGCGATACTAACCCTAGATACAAACTATCTGAATAGAATTGCAGAAATCGATAACCCTACCTTGATCGCAAGTAGCCTTTTAAACCATGATTGGTCGCTTGCAGCAACAGCCGCACAAAGAGGTTGTAGGAATCAAGGTGATTGACAATTTTGAACAAGCGATGCCCTGAAAATCGATTCAACACATCGAGCATCTTGATCTTCTCCATTCATCCAGACCTTCATAGTATCACATTTAAGAAAAACCAAGAACAATCCTTTCTGATTAAAATCGATTTGCAAGTATGGAATCTCAAGATGAAGGTTGTGATGATGGTTTTGGAAGTGTATGGTGGTGACGGATCAATTAGGGTTTAAAGGTTTGAAATTTGTATTTAGAGAGTGGGAGGAAGAAGGATACGTGAGTGAGAGATCGAGAGAGGGGGGATAGAGATATTCCAGCAACTTGACAAAAATAGGTGAACATGTAATGACCATATTACCCTTTAGACTGTAAGAAAGTTACAATCTCATCCCATGACTTTTAGAAAGTTACAATTTCATCTCATGAATTTTATAAATTATATTAGCCTTAGATCGCAATATTTGAAGAGCTCAGATCTGTTCTCGCGTTCTCAACCTTTTTGGTGTTCTCATTTGATCATACTCCTATATATATATATATATATATATATATATATATATATATATATATATATATATATATATAGCAACTTCAGGAGGTTGATAGTGGTATTCCTTTATGTACCTGATCAAGGGCATCTTCGAGTAGATCGGTTCATATTGAAAAAATTATTGGAGCTGCAATACCTGATGTTATCAACATTCATAATCCACGGGCGATTAGAAACAAGGGATGGGCCAATGGTAAAAGAATCAAGAGTACTAGAGAGAAAACAATTTAGACATCTAAAAAGGGTTCCATGTTGTGCAGTTTATGTCATAAACCAAATCACAATGCTAGGAGTTGTATTTTGAGGTTAAAGAAGTCTGATTTAGAATCTGAGGTTACAGAAGGCTGTTTGTTTCTAATTTTTTTTTTAAGACTACTAAAATAAGATTTGATTTTCGTAATGATCATTCAATGCATAGAAATGTTAAAATATTCATGTTAATTTTGATATTCATTGTATTAGACTTTATTTCTAATAATTGAATATATATATATATATATATATATATATATATATATATATATATATATATATATTTCGAATTTATAGTTTTTGGTTAAAGAAATTTTTTATTTTTAGTTTTTTGAATGTTTTCTAATAAAATTTATGTATTTTAATTATCATTGTTAATCTCACATATAAAATTTTCATGCTAAAGATTGTCTTTATGTAATTTAATTCACATTGTAAATCTCAACTATTAATTGTTCTAATGATCTATATGTACTGTAATTCACATTGTGAACCTGACATATAAAATACCCATGTTATAATGTTATAATATGTACTGTAATTCACATTGTGAATCTCACATATAAAATTTTCACAAGTTTAATGTTACTATATATATATATATATATATATATATATATATATATAAACAATGTAAATTTTCTACATCTATTGTATAGTTGATTAATTACATTAACATTTATTCATTTAGACCAAAAGAAATAGAATAAATGCATGAAATGATAATGTACTTTCAATTCTTTATTCAAAGTAGAAATATACCCACTCTCTACCCCCACACACCAGTAACATATCTTTAATAAAACATGTTATTGTATAACATACATGTAGACATTCACATGAAAATATAAACATATTTTAAGTATTAGTAAAGTTCATCATATTTGATATAGAAATTCACATCAAAATGTAACATAACAAGGATTTATATGTTCTTAAAGAAATTAAAGTGCATCTAAACTTATACCAATTATGAATAGAAAACTAGAGTTTTAAGTTTTACACTTCTTTTTCCAATCCTTAAAGTACTATATCCTTTCTCCCCTTTTTTCTCATCCCTTTTCGAGCAAATATTGTATTTCTTCATTAGTCTTTGTTTGCAAACTTAGCTATTTGTGCAATGATTTTTGACTTGTATGTGTTTGTGTCACTCAATAGTATCTTTGTCAAATACTTAATGCATAAATCATTTAGCACACTTTGTTGTTGTTTTGATTCTTTTGGCAACCTACATGTCTAATTTACTGTTTTATCTCTCATATATGTCTCCATATGACGCATGCAAAAAACTCCACAGTCAACATGATTATTGTAATGCCCGTAGATCAGGGCTAGTCAATTTAGAGACGATAAGCGTCAAAAATGATTCTTTGATGAAAGATTATTTAGAATGAGTAATCTTAACTAAGTTATAGTATATGTTACAAGGATTCCGTACATATAAAGAACGCCGAAATTCGAGTTATAACGAAGAAGTTATGACCTGTCGAAGTTTCGTGACAGAACCAGCACAACGCCGAATGACGTAAAATAAGAATTAAAGATAGAATGATATCTAACCTTAGTAATCTAAACGAAAGTTGAAGAGTTCGTTAAACCGAGAGCGTGCATAAAAAGAACGCCCAAATCTGACTTTGTATGAGGAAGTTATGATTTTTCTAAGTTTCGACTTAGCGGTATGCAACCCGAATACTTGATTTGAGATTGAGTGGTTTTTAGCCTAAACAATCTAAACGAGAATTGAAGATCTCATTAATAGTAGTGAAACGATAAAAAATATGCGAAAACAGACGTCGGATGAAGAAGTTATGAATTTATAACGGTGTTTTCCTGTCCCGACCTACTAAAAATAATATATAAGTAATATATTTTTATATATTAAAAATAAATCAAAATTAGCCAACGGATTCTAAACGAGAGTTGTAGATCATAATCTCACCTATACGTCGATATAAAGAACGTCGAAAACGGAGTTCGTATGCAAAAGTTATGAATTTCTGAAGTTCGAGGCGCGAACTCCAAAGCTGTGTCAGAGACCACGACGTGGCAGGACTTCTGACGCATTCTGGAGCCTAACAGAGCAAGTGGATGATGACGCATGCAGTGACGACCAAGCCCACGATGTGGAAAAAGGTGCCACGACGTGGCAAGGGCCAATTTTGCCCTATAAATAGATTTGAAGGGCCAACCTCATCTCTTACCTATATTGCCTCGATTTACGTGCAAAGAAGTACCCCCGAAGCCCCGGTATCATCCCGAGACCCGAAGCGATTCCCGAAGCCCGAAGATCCCGAGAAGTGAAATTCCCGAGCCAAAGCTCTACCCGCAAGGAGCCCGGTTTTTTTTGCGAAGATCTTCCAGATCTACCGAAGAATACTACTTTTACAAGCCATAGTGTTATCCGAGCATCATCTGATCAAGTGAGTGTATAGTCACTTTCATCTTACACATAGATATGAAGTATTTTATAAAATACGTGTTATGTGTATAATATAAAGTTGTTTATACGTGTGAGTGTATAGTCCCTTTCATAACACGATTTTAATACAAGTATTGTTTGAATGTATTAAGTATATGTTTTGGGTGAGTATGTGATCACTTTCTTCTAACATATATATATATATATATATTAAGTATTTGCTATGAAATTCGTGCTATGTGTTTATATATTGTTGTTTATTTGAGATGAGTGTGGAATGGATGTTTTATATAGGTGTTAAAGGAGTTAATATGTATATGTATTTTATATCTACAAATACGTTGGGTAGAACATGGGTAGATGAATTGGATGATGTGTGATGATAATTAGGTAATGAGAGATAGGTGATGATAGAAAGGTGATGATAGATAGGTGATGATAAATAGGTGATGTGAGATGAGAGGAGATACCATAACCTTGACCGACGATGTGGCAATTTGGCGATGTAATCATCTACCAGAGTATAGATGGCGATCACGGACTATTCTAGATGACCCCGTGGAAACACCAGCAGACTCATAATCTGTAGGTGATGAATTACGAGTTCAGACGATGTTGTAACTACGTATTCATGCGATGATACTCTAACCCTTACAATAAATTACGAGTCCAGGCGATGTTGTGACTACGTATTCATGCGATGATAGCCTAACCCTTACTATGAGATACGAGTCCAGACGATGTTGTGACTACGTATTCATGCTTTAGGAACGAATATATATAAAGGAAATGTGATGTAAGAAGTTGAGAGGTAAATACGATGTAGGAGATGACCCTTAGAATAATTCCTTAGGAAAGGTACTTAAGAATAAACAAACATAATGGGGATGGGTAATTGGGTTGATTGTTTGATGATTGAATATAATAATTATATTATTGTGGGTTAAAAACCCTATATGCTCACTAGGCTCCCAAGCCTGACCCACTCAGTTTTCTTTGCAAGAGTATAAGTTGGTGGACTTGACGAGAGAATTTGGATTATAGATCAGTAGTTATAAATAACTTTTGTAAGGTCTATTTTATATTGTTTATGCTTTTGGTCTGTCTCGGAACATGACATCCCGAGATTTTGTTATTTAATGAAAATACATTTCTTTAAGGAATGCTTTGATAAATTTTATTTTATCATATTTTATTTTGGGAACAAATTCCGCAACTGTTTTCCTTAAAAAGGATTACTCTGATTTTAAAACAAAGCATAAACAAATCGGTCTTTTCTGGTCGTGAAATTGGGGATGTCACAATTATCCCTTGTGCGCCAATTCATGTTCACCCTTTCTGGTTCAACACCCTCCAAAATTAAATCTGGTTTGTGATTGACACTCATCAAGTACCTACTAAAAAATAGTTTATGCAAAAAAGAAATTGTCATTTTCTATAATTATTATTTTAGTCAAATTATCATTTTGTTAATATTTATCTTTAGAATGTAAATTTACTATTCTTACCAATTCATTAGGTGCATCATGAAAAGCTCTTGAAAGCTTTGCAACTGAATTCCTATTGTCAATGACATCAACTGTTGATTCCTCTAAGTTTATGCAGATGATGTAAAAGTGATTTTTTTGATGAACTGAAAATAACATATGTTTTAATATTTTAAATTGTTAAACTATGTTTAAATGATGTAATATATTCAACAAAAAGAACAATTTATTACCAAGTGAACTTTTTCAAATGTTAGAAGTTCTTTGTCCTTTTTCATTGCATCTTTGATATCTAACTCAAATTTATTAGATCTTTCAATGAAAGGGATTTTTTTTGTCAAATATGAAATGTCTTTGCAAAAAATTTAAATTTACATCAAACTTTAAATACTAAATTTTTAAATTCACAATAAGGTACATTTTAAATTTAAAATTATTCACACTTTGAATCATAATAGGATTCACTGTGTGAATTTTATTACTTATTCAGAATTATTGAAAATTTTATTTATTATATGATCAACATTCTCAATCTATAAATGACTACATAAGTTTAAATTTTATAAATACCATAACATTTATTATGATATATGTTTTTTAATTAACTTACCAACATTGATATATCAAAGAAATACCAATTCACTGCATAATTTGATTTAAGCTTTTCTCCGTAGTTAAAAACATCAGTCCAAGCATCAATGACATGTGCATGTAGCCATAATCTTGCCTGCATGGTTTCGATCATTCATCTTCCAAGCACATAACCTCTCTTAGTTTGAAATACCTTCTCACTTAATATGTAATCAAATAAAACACAAAAGCAGTTAATAGAAAATTAATTTATATTTGCTATTATATACTATTGTATTTAAAGAAAACATAACATGAATTATTACCTGCTGTTACCAATTCTGTAAAAAATTATATCTAATACTTTTACTTCATTAGGATATACAAATTTCGATGCACAGACCTCTTTTTGATTATAAGGAGAAGATACCTTCAGTGATGGTTTTTTAATCTTTTTCCTACATCTCTTCTTCCCTCTTGACCAATTTCAATTCCCAAGTTATTATTGTCACATTCTGTTTCTTCTGAATCATAACTTTCTTCTTCACCAAGTTTTTCATCTTTTCTTTCTTTCTTTTCTTGTTCATCTTCACTGCCTTCATCTCCTTCCTGAAACTTTTGTGTTAGACCAAGACCAAGTTCAAGTGAAAAACTAGGCATTAATGATTTTCTAGTATTTTTTTCCCTTTTTTATCATATATTATTGTTTATTTATTTATTTGTTTTGTAAAACTTTCTACATTGAAAAAATCATCACAATCATCAAAATTTAAAATACATCGAACAGAATCAACAATCTTGTGCACTTTTGGATCATTGTAAAATTTCCTGGTGTTACCATTAATACGATTGGTTGGTTCTTAATTTTTTTTGCTGGTGTAGTTTCTACATCCACATTTTTATGTATATCACCCTTATTCACATCCCTTTCTCCATCTTCAGGTATTTCATGTTCATTCAAATTCTCATCTCTTTTTTATTCATCTTCATTCTTGTCACTTTTTGCATCATCTCCATTCATCAAATTTGTTTCATCTTCATTTTGACTTTTATAATTAAATTGTTGTTCAAAGAATTCCTTCATATCTTTCAACTCATCACTTTCTGTGAATTTTGTTGTTGAAAACTCAATTAACTTTCCAAACTTCATTTTATCATTCACTAGTTTTTATAATTCTTTTTTGCTTTGAATATCAATTCCTGCAAAATGAAATAAAAAATGTTAATAACAATGAATTTTCTCAACTTTTTTCTATAATAAATTACAGCTTCACAATATGAATGCATTGATGAGGTATAACACTTTTAATGCATTTTAATAAATTACATATTCACTATGTGAAATTATTATAGAAAAAGTAATAAAATACACCTTTATATTCACAATGTGAATCACTTTATGAATTCATCTTAACTACAATTTTATAACATATATATATATATATATATATATATATATATATATATGTAATACAACTTCACAATTTTTTTTAATTATATAGATTATTAACTTACATCTAGTTTCATATCTTCATTTTCATCGGTGTTAGATTCTTCAGCATTCTCTATAACATCATCATTATATTCCAAAGTTCCAAAGTCACCACTCTTTAACTCAACTTTTTCCCTTTTCACCATCATGTCATAATCCAAAAAATGTAGTGCATTTATTTGTCAATTTTCATGCTTATCATTTCTCATAAACTCCAAATAAGCTAGCTGTTTATGTAAACAAAAATATGATTAATTAGTTTTCTTATAATAATATAAATAAAAGTGTTAATTAAAAGAAATTTCCTTACTAACAATACAAGAAGTGGCCCACAATAGTAGTTTCCTCTATCGGTTTCAACCTACGTCATCTTTGACATTTTCAAGAAATCGTTATAAAACCACACCAATCAATTTCTCTCATAGGTGTTTTGCCTAACAAATGTGTCAATACTGCTGTTTTATAAGTTTCAGGCTTATTCTGTTCACATATGGTATTAACAAACATTAATAGAAAGTTTGTTTTGAAAATAATCCCTGAATTTGATGATTCTTTAATCCTCTCTTCAACATCTAATGGTCTCATAGCCTTGAAATTGTATTGTTGCTTCTAATCCATTAATTCTTTTCCTTCACATTGATTAGTGTTGTATATAATTTTCACATAGAGGAATTTCAAGCAAGTCATGAACAAGAGTCGGTGTTATATCTATCTTTGCATTAGCAAGATGCATTTTCATATCTGATGGATGAATGAATTCACAACAAAACATGTCAATTTCCCAGAAATTCCATTGGTTGCAATTCTCAGCAAAGACCTCAATCCCATTTCTCTAACAACTTTTTTCTATTCTTTGTTTAAAGATTTAACCATATGAAAAAACTTCTTTGGGCTCATTCTTGTTCTCAAAGATACTCTGTCATTCGAATTTATTGGCACTTTTGCCTTTTTTTCTTTGACTACTTCCGGAGTCTTTGTCTTGACAATCTTCATTTTTATCTCTGCTTCATTTGTTTTTCTTTTTCTTTTACCTGTTAGTCAATAATTTTCGTAAGCTTCTCATACTATAACATATACTATAAAATAACTAACAATATAGCAAATTTACATGTGAAATATTTTAAAAAGTTTGTTATTAAAAAAATCATTCACAAGGTTTTTATTTTGAAAAATATAATATAATACATAAAATAAACATGTGAATTTGTTTATAACTTTGTAAATTTAACATGTCAATAGTAATAAATAAACTAGTTGCTTTTTCATAAGATTTTTTCTTTACAAGGTTATCATCAGCTTTAATAGGCGTCATATCTTTTTTGTATTCAACCATTTTAAGTCTTGGACTCTGTCTGATTTCTGTTCATGTTTTAACAAAATTAATGAGAATTTATTTTATAATATGAAATTCAATTATAATTTTATAAATACCAACCTTGTGTTGTTTTCTTCAAAACATATTTGTCTTGCTTCATCGAATTTTTCGTTTTCTTTTTGTTAGTCTTCTCAGCTTTTGAAGTTTTTTCTTTTTCAATTTTTTCATCACGAGTCTTTTCTGCTTCCTTTTTTCTTCACTTATTACCAAATTCCTCCGCGGTTCTCTTTGCGGTGTTTTTGGAATATATTTTTGAACCTTAAACTACACAATGTGAAATTTTTAATGTTAATATAAAAAAAATATAAGTAATATTATGAAATACATCAAAGATTCACATTCTAGATTTACATTTCATACCAAAACATGTTAAAAAATATAAAATTCACCATGTGATGCATGTGTATTATGTACACATACAAATGGTGAATCTTTTCACATATTGTGTGCATAGTGAAAACAAGCGAAAGTGGTAATCAACTTGCAAAACATTTTTAAGAGATTCACAATGTGAATCTGTGAGGCTATGAGTTACATCAAAGATTCACATTGTGAATTTATGCATTTCATACCAAAAAAGGTTGAGGTTCACCAAGTGATGTACACATACACATGGTGAATCTTTTCACGTATTGTATGCATAGTGAAAACAAGTGAAAGTGGTAATCAACTTGCAAAACATTTTTTTAACAGATTCACAATATGAATTTGTGAGGCTATCAGTTACATCAAAGATTTACATTGTGAATTTATGCATTTCATACCAAAACAGGTTGAGGTTCACCAATTGATGTATACATACACATGGTGAATCTTTTCACGTATTATGTGCATAGTGAAAACGAACGAAAGTGGTAATCAACTTGCAAAACATTTTTAAGAGATTCACAATGTGAATCTGTGAGATTATGATTTACATCAAAGATTCACCATGTATTCATAGTGAAAAAAAGTGAAAGTGGTAATCAACTTGCAAAATATTTTTATGAGATTCACAATGTGAATCTATGAGGCTATGAGTTACATCAAAGATTCACATTGTAAATTTATGCATTTCATACCAAAAAAGGCAGAGGTTCACCAAGTGATGTATGCATACACATGGTAAATATTTTCATGTATTATGTGCATAGTGAAAAAAAGCGAAAGGGATAAGCAACTTGCAAAACAATTTTAAGATATTGACAATGTGAATTTGTGAGGCTATGAGTTACATCAAAGATTCACCATGTGTTCATAGTAAAAACAAGCGAAAGTGGTAATCAACTTGCAATACATTTTTAAGAGATTCACAATGTGAATCTGTGAGGCTATAAGTTACATCAAGGATTCACATTGTGAATTTATGCATTTCATACCAAAATAGGTTGAGGTTCATAAAGTGATGTACACATACACATGGTGAATCTTTTAATGTATTATGTGCATAGTGAAAACAAGCGAAAGAGGTAACCAACTTGCAAAACATTTTAAAGAGATTCACAATGTGAATCTGTAAGGCTATAAGTTACATCGAAGATTCACCATGTGTTCATAGTGAAAACAATCGAAAGTGGTAATCAACTTGCAAAACATTTTTAAGAGATTCAAAATATAAGTCTGTGAGGCTATGAGTTACATAAAAGATTCACATTGTGAATTTATGCATTTCATACCAAAACAGGTTGAGGTTCACCAAGTCATGTACACATACACATGGTGAATATTTTCATGTATTGTGTGCATAGTGAAAACAAGCGAAAGAGATAAGTAACTTGCAAAAAATTTTAAGAGATTCACAATGTGAATCTGTGAGGATATGAGTTACATCAAAGATTCACATTGTGAATTAGTTTTTTTAAGAAGTGTGTGTTGGAATAGTGTCTAAGGCTGCAACTATATTAGGCAAGTATTTGACCCGATTGTGCATTGTCCTTTTGGGTTGCCTTCACCATAGCAACTTGATAGGATGATTTATTATGAGAGAATAAATATTATTAATATATTATGAGAATAATATAAGGATTAATAATATTGGTATTTGATTAATATAAGTCATAAATTAATTAGTATTAATTTGGTGACTTAAAGAGATTAATTAAATAAGAGGGTATAAACTGTCAATTGTTTGATAGTTACACTTTAGACTGTAAATCCTTAAGGGATAGGGATTAGACGGATTCTAGAGCTTGGGATAGCTCAAAATCGTCCAAGGCTTATCTATGGTAAGGATTTGGATTGCTTTAAGGAAAGGATTATCCAATTAGGGTTTAAGGTGAAACCCTTAAGGAGTCTACAAGTATAAATAGACCCTATGGCAAAGGGAAATCGGCATCTCATCAAGAATAGAGAAACCCTGGCCGATTTCCTCCTCTCCTCTCTCTCAAATCATCTTTATTGCTATTTGGTGTTTGTAAGCCATTAGAGGAGTGACAATTGTGACTCTAGAGCTCCAAGACAACAAGATCAAAACAAGAGATTCAAAGGTAAACTTCTAGATCTGATTTTGTATTGTTATTATACCTAATTAGTTGTTAGAAGTCTTGGATTCAAAGCATGTTTAATTAGAAAACCTAGATCCAAGCATTAGGGTTTTGCATGCGCACATAGGAAAGTTCTTATGGCTAAAACCCATCAGTGGTATCAGAGCCTAGATTGTTTTCTATTAAATTGTTGCTTGTTTGTTTGAATCTTGTTTGCAAAATTCGAATTTTGTGTTTCTGTGTCGTAAAATCGATGAGTCCCATGGTGGACTCGACGAGTTGGCCTAACTCGACGAGTCCAGTTGGGAACTCGACGAGTTCAAGCGTCAGGAAGGGCCAAATTCGGGATTTTTTCATACTTATCTTATGGAAACTTACCTTTATCATATTAGATCAATCTTAATCCGATTTTCTGATATATATGACTATAATCTTGATCTAATTAAAGATATTTATCAACTAATAAAATATTTAATTTCCTTATATGATAATTAATTAATTATTTTGATTAATTTGGTAATTATCTTGCAAGAAATCATTAAATAAATCACATATGGATAATTAAGGAATTAATTGTTAATTGAGATTATTTGTTATTTGATCCTCCATGTTTTAAATGTTTAAAACTTGTCCTCAAGTTTTGAAATTTATATTTTGTGATTAAAAGTTTTAATTTAGACAATTTAAATTTCAAACCCTAGATTTTTAAAAGTTTAAAATACAACCCTATACTAATATAATATTACAAGATTAATATATATATATATATATATATATATATATATATATATGTATATATATATGTATGTATAAGTTAAATGCTAGTCTTACCGTTAGTAGGCCTCATTCACGAAGCCGATCTATAAGGTGGGTATAAGGTTGCGGCCTATAAAATGGCGCTTAATGGGTGTACACTCACACCCACCGCTTTCTTGATCGGTGGAGGGTCGTTAGCCGAACGGGTAGGATAGGGCAACCTCATCCTCTCATTAAAAGTATAATATGAAATACAAAGTAACTACACATATTTTAAAATTTCCCAATCTTAGTTACTTTAGGAAAAGTGAATTGATGCAATCCCATGAAATTGCACTTTGCACCCTTGCTAAGAAGTTAGTGGAGCATGTGTGGTTTACCGGCACACTAATTGGTTCTAAGCAAAGGTGGCAAAGGGTGATTCATTGTTTATCATAGTTCGATGGAGTGTGTGTGGTTTACCGGCACATCGAATAGGTGATCGTTACAATGAAGGCACCATGTGAATTTGCATGGTAATTCACACCCGCTTTGTGATCCTCGGTATCCAGTCACAAACAAGAGGAGCATATCGAGATTTAAACATGCCATTGAATAGTTTCAATGAATCTCATCCGAACCTAGGAATTCTCAATACATTTAGGACTTAAATTATGTTTTTATGGTGGAGAATTAGTGAATCGTGATTCACTTACCTTCATATTATTTGCATGTTAGATTACGGCATCCCTTTTCTAATATGTAAATATTGTTGTTGGATCCTAGGCCTAATTTTTCTTATTGGGTGATAATTAGGGATTCATATTCTAATCTATCTTTGTCCTTTCTATTTGTAGATGTCGAACTCAAACAACGCTGCTGCTAGTTCTTTCACATTGATGAGCCTTTGTCAAAAGGTCACTTTCGATGGGACGAAATTTAGCGAATGGATAAGATACATTCGCACCATTGCTCGCTATGAGGATAAGGAGTATGTCCTCGATGAGAAGCTCGAGAAAATCAATCCTGAAATCGCTACTCTGGCTGAAATGACCGCTTTTGAAACTTATGAGCGCGATGCAACGAAGGTACATTGCATCATGATAGCCACCATGAACTCCGAATTCCAAAATTCCTATGAGGACATGTACCCGTACGAGATGCATCAAGACTTATTGGAGAGATACCACCAAAACGCGAGACAAGAGCGTTATGAGATTTTCACTAACATGATTTCCGCGAAGATGGGTCATGGAGAGTCTCTTACCGTGCACCTGCAAAAGATGCAAAGATATGTCGACCGCCTTCGCAAGTTAAATGTTGACTTTGGGGAAGACTTGGCGATCGACATGGTGCTTCACTCTTTGCCTCCGAGCTACAATCAATTTAGGATGACCTACCACATGAACAAAGAGGAGGTCACCCTAAGCAAACTCCAAGGTCTCTTGAGGGTCGCTGAGAGCAACTTCAAGGACAAGTCTGTTGCACCAACTCCCAATCCGCCTGCTGCTCCTGTATTGGCTATTGGACAAGGAAAGGGAAAGAAGAGGAAGGCTTCGTCTAAGAACTATCGCAAGGTTAAAGCCCGAGATGGTGCCTCTTCTAGTGGGACCAAAGTTGATCCTGCTAAGCCCTGCCCTAACCCAAAGGAGGCAGAGTGTCACCACTGCCACAAGATAGGACATTGGAAGAGAAGCTGCCCAGAGTACCTGCAAGCCATCAAGGAAGGAAAGATCAAGCCGTCTTTCGCAGGTATATACACAATTAAATCTAACGATTCTAATCATGCTATTTCTTGGGTTCTTGATACCGGTTGTGGTTACCACATTTTCTCTAATGTGCAGGGACTAAGAAGAAGTAGGGATGTGGAGCAAGGAATGATCAATCTAATCATGGGGAACAGAAGATCGTCGTCTGTGACCAAGATTGGAGTGTATTCTTTAGTGCTTAGGAATAGTTTATGTTTAGATTTGAACAATTGTTGCTATTCGCCAGAAATGGCTAGAAACGTCATTTCATTTCATGGTTTATTTAGACAAGGTTTTAGATTTTCTTTTAATAATGAGAATGGTTCTATTTTAGCTTATCTAAATGGTGTTTTTTATTTTGAAGCTATACCATGTAGTGGAATATATGAAATTGTTATGATTGTTGATAACTTAGGAAATGATGTTTTGAACATAGATTCTTCCAATAGTATGGATAGAGCATCCTTGTGGCATTGTCGTCTTGGACATGTCAACAAAAAACTCATAGCCCAACTCCAAAAGGATGGAGTGTTGGAGTCATTCGACCTTAGGGAAGATGACACATGCGAGTCTTGTTTACTTGGGAAGATGACCAAGTCACCCTTCACAAGTACGTGTGAAAGGGGTGAGGGTCTATTGGACCTAATACATACCGATGTATGTGGACTGTTTAGATCAACCATGAAGGATGGAAACCGCTTCTACGTGACTTTTACCGATGACTATAGTAGATATGGGTATATCTACTTAATCAAGCAAAAGTCAGAAACTTTTGAAAAGTTCAAAGAGTTCAAGAATGAAGTGGAGAATCAATTGGGCAGGAAAATCAAGATGCTTCGATCCGATCGAGAAGGAGAGTACCTAAGTCTTGAATTCCACGATTATCTCAAGGAGTGTGGAATAGTTTCACAATTGACGCCACCTAGGACACCACAATTGAATGGTGTGGCAGAAAGGCGTAATCGAACCTTATTGGACATGGTTCGCTCTATGATGAGTCATGCTTCACTATCAATCTCTTTTTGGGGGTATGCCTTAGAGACTGCCGCCCATATCCTTAACTGAGTCCCTAATAAGAAGGTCGCCAAAACACCTCACGAGATGTGGACAGGGAAAGCTCCCTCATTGACACATATCAAGGTTTGGGGTTGTGAGGCTTTCGTAAGACGAGATACTCACGACAAGCTCGAACCTCGTAGTGAGCGATGTATTTTCATCGGCTACCCGCAGAAATCCTTTGGATATCTCTTCTATAGACCGAAGGACAATGTTATCTTTGTTGCGAGGAGAGGGATTTTACGAGAGCAAGAACTCATAAGCCAAGGAGACAGTGGGAGGCAAATCGAGCTTGAAGATATTCAAGAGTCGATAGATGAAGGAACCTCTACCGCTGGCACTCAACCCGAGGAGGAAACTCCGGTTGAACCAATTGACGAGTCCTTACCTCTTAGACGTTCCGATAGAGTTAGAGTTCAACCCCAGTTTTATGGTTTTCATATTACTACCGAAGGGGACACGTATATTAGTGATGGTACACTAATAAATCTTGATGAACCTAATAGCTATAAGGAAGCCATGGCAGGCCCGGAGTCAGTGAAATGGAAAGAGGCAATGGATAGCGAGATCCAATCCATGTATGATAATCAAGTTTGGAATTTGGTTGATTATGTGCCCGGACGTAAGACCGTTGGGTGCAAATGGATCTTCAAGAAGAAGACCGACGTGGATGAAAATGTACACACATATAAAGCGCGATTGGTCGCGAAGGGCTTTACTTAAACTCCCGGAGTTGACTATGATGAGACCTTCTCACCAGTTGCGAAGATAAAATCTATTAGAGTGATGCTAGCGATTGCCACATTTCATGATTATGAGATTTGGCAAATGGATGTCAAGACCGCTTTCCTTAACGGAAAGTTGGCTGAGGATGTTTACATGGCTCAGCTAGAGGGGTTTGTGGATCCGAAGCATCCGAATAGAGTGTGTAAGCTTGAGAAGTCCATTTATGGACTTAAGCAAGCGTCTCACAGATGGAATCTTTTCTTCGATGAGAAAGTCAAAGAGTTTGGATTTGTACGAAGCGAAGATGAATCATGTGTATATGTTAAAGCCAGTGGGAGTATAGTAAGCTTCCTCGTTCTATATGTCGATGACATATTGCTCATAGGAAACGACATCTCGACTCTGCAGGAGGTTAAGTCCTGGCTCGGGAAGTGCTTCGCTATGAAGGACCTCGGAGAGGCTTCTTACATTTTGGGAATAAGGATAGTAAGAGAAAGAAGTAAGAGACTAATAGGACTTAGTCAGAACACTTACTTAGAGAAGGTACTAAAACGTTTTAGTATGGAAAACTCAAAGAAGGGAGAATTACCGATACAAAGTAATGCCAAGTTGAGTAAGACTCAAAGTCCGAGTACCGAAGCTGAAATAGCATAAATGAGCCGAGTACCATACGCTTCCGCAGTTGGCTAAATCATCTACGCTATGACTTGTACTCGCCCTGATGTAGCCTTTGCTTTGAGCATGGTTAGTAGATATCAAGGGAACCCTAGCAGATCCCATTGGATTGCGGTGAAGAATATCCTTAAGTACCTTCGGAGGACGACGGAATGGTTCTTAGTCCTCGGAGGGAGTGATGAATTGAAGGTGCGAGGATATAGTGACGCTAGCTTTCAGACCGACAGGGACAACTACCGTTCGCAGTCGGGCTGGGTCTTTACCCTGAATGGAGGAGCAGTGACATGGAAAAGTTCCAAACAGGAAACCGTAGCTGATTCAACGTGCGAAATAGAGTACATTGCAGCGAGCGAAGCGTCAAAGGAGGCAATATGGCTGAAGAACTTCATCGGTGATCTTGGAGTCGTACCTGCCATAAAGGAGCCCATGGAGATTTTCTGTGATAATGAGGGAGCGGTTGCCTTGACCAAGGAACCGAGGGATCATGGTAGATCTAGACATATCGACAGAAAATATCACTTTATTAGACATCGTGTAGAAGAATGACAACTCGTAGTGAAGAGGATATCATCAGAAGATAACCCAGCAGATCCGCTTACGAAGGGACTGAGTAGGGTTAAGCACTTGCAGCATGCTAGGAGTATTGGGCTGAAGGATGATATTAGCATAGATTAGATAGATAGTAGTAGAAACGTGTAATAGATAAATGTAATTAACATTTGATGATTAAATAAAGGAGTTTTATTTATGAGTAATGTTACTGTCTTATGTTAATTGTTTAACTATTGTTTCATTTTGCATGTTTTGACTTCCAGAATAATTAAGTTTATTAAGAATAATCGAATTATTCAAATTGTCCACAATCGTTCATATGTTTGAAGTAGATATGAATGAAGATTGTCGTGAATTGGTGCGTAGAGTGTCTAAATGGTATTAGACATGGAAAGAGATTGATGCGACGTTCATGAGTGCTTATGAACTAGTTTTGAGCATTGGAACAAACCCGCGCTTGCTGGAATCACTTTATGGAATATGATATAAAAAAGGGTGATCGCAAGACGATAATATCATATAGTCTTAAAACCTAGATATATGGTTTGTTATTTGTTAATTGATTGTACATTGATAATGCGAAAATGCATCAGTAACTCGGTGTTATAAAACGCATTGTTGTGTATAGTTGATTAATGAATAAGTAAATGCATATAAGTCGAAGTTTATCTGTAACTTTTATCCTAAGAAGGTAAAAGCGATATCTCGGCCGCTCGATGATTTGATTTGACTTATGTGCCGGGCCTGGTCATAACTGAATTGACGTGTTCGATTAAGTTCTATGTCAAATAAATTAGAGATCAAGAAACCTAAATGCTTGACTAATCATTCCATAGAATTGTCAGCATGATGTCTAACAGAGGACTGTACGATCCCTTATCTAATGGACAAGATTGATTACATCAGAGTTTGACAGCGTCTTTGAGAGCTATGATTGCAAATCAAATTGTACTTGTGCATATAATTGCTAGACTTATCCAAGTGGGAGACTATTGGAATAGTGTCTAAGGCTGCAACTATATTAGGCAAGTATTTGACCCGATTGTGCATTGTCCTTTTGGGTTGCCTTCACCATAGCAACTTGATAGGATGATTTATTATGAGAGAATAAATATTATTAATATATTATGAGAATAATATAAGGATTAATAATATTGGTATTTGATTAATATAAGTCATAAATTAATTAGTATTAATTTGGTGACTTAAAGAGATTAATTAAATAAGAGGGTATAAACTATCAATTGCTTGATAGTTACACTTTAGACTGTAAATCCTTAAGGGATAGGGATTGGACGGATTCTAGAGCTTGGGATAGCTCAAAATCGTCCAAGGCTTATCTATGGTAAGGATTTGGATTGCTTTAAGGAAAGGATTATCCAATTAGGGTTTAAGGTGAAACCCTTAAGGAGTCTACAAGTATAAATAGACCCTATGGCAAAGGGAAATCAGCATCTCATCAAGAATAGAGAAACCCTGGCCGATTTCCTCCTCCCCTCTCTCTCAAATCATCTTTATTGCTATTTGGTGTTTGTAAGCCATTAGAGGAGTGACAATTGTGACTCTAGAGCTCCATGACAACAAGATCAAAACAAGAGATTCAAAGGTAAACTTCTAGATCTGATTTTGTATTGTTATTATACCTAATTAGTTGTTAGAAGTCTTGGATTCAAAGCATGTTTAATTAGAAAACCTAGATCCAAGCATTAGGGTTTTGCATGCGCACATAGGAAAGTTCTTATGGCTAAAACCCATCAATGTGTAGCATATGATTAGATAAATTAGTTCTTTTAATCTGAATGTGAATGTTCTAACCTATTTTTTTTATCTTGCATATCTTCAATTTTTTCACTTGTAGTTGAAGGTAGAACATCTTTTAGATTTCTTGTGAATTTCATTCTTTTTTTTATTATCCTTTTTTTCGTTGATCTTTTCTTCATTTCCTGTTTTTGATTAACAAATCAATTCAAACATGAGTTCATGATATGAAAGTTATGATTTATTCATATAATTTACAATGTGAATCAGGATTATAGATCAATTTAACATAACATTTATTAACATTGTGAATTCACTGTGAATCAAAACATTACCAATGCAACTCTTTATAAATTTACAATGTGAAGCACAATAAGAGATACAAGATCAATCAAGCATAGATGCGATATGTGAATTTGCACATGATGAAAAAAATCAAATGTAAATGATAAAGCACACCGTGAATTCACAATGTGAATCAATGCTATGTTAAACTCATATGTAATCGTGATTCACTTTGTGAATTGTCAAAAAATGTTATACTCAGAAACATTGAATATTTTTTAAATAATCAAATGTAAATCACGAAGCACACTATGAATTCACAATGTGAAATTAGTTTTTCAGTTTAATGAATAAACTCATAAACGACTTAGATTCACGATGTTTTATAAAATTATGGTTTGTAATTTAGATATTCATGATTTCTGTATCGATTTGAAGAAATTTAAATCATTAGGTTTTTGGTATTTATACAAATTCACAAAAGTTCATGAAATTAGGGTTTCGATTTAATGAATAAACTCATAAACAAGTTAGATTCACTAAGTTTTAGGAAATTAGGGTTTGTAATTTAGATATTCATGATTTTTGTATCGATTTGAAGAAATTTAAATCATTAGGTTTTCGTTATATATACAAATTCACAAAAGTTCATCATCTGAGGGTTTCAAATCTGTCTAAAACGATTTGGTTAATAAAATCATATTCACAGATTCATCGAATACATAATGTAACATATAATTTAGAGTTTAGGTTTTGAAACTTATCAATCGGAAAATTTGTTGTTTAAAATGCATTAAATGAGATGAGCGGAATTAAATAGCAGTCAAATATACCTTCTAGATTCATTTTTACGAACTTTCCGGCGAGATTCACGGTTGATTTCGACTGAATCGTTGTCGGCGATGAGTTGAAATTGATGTTCGTCGGTGAAGTAAAAAATCGCTTTCAATGAGAGTGTAAAATCGATTTTGAGAGAGATGTGAATGTGATACAGATGAACAATAACTAACGTCATTAATTCACCGTGAGAGTTAATAAGTTTTAGGTTGACGAAAATCCTCCCTTAAGTTCCGTGTTTGGTTATAATCAGTTGCACACTATTGTTTTTCACACTTTTACAACTCAAATCCAATGACTATTATTTTTTTGATCCAACCATCTTAATATGTTCATTGGTTCCTTGATCTATATTGGTTCTCTATTGAACCCATCCATATATATATATATATATATATATATATATATATATATATATATATATATATATATATATATATATATATATATATATATATAGGCTTAGGTTATTGTGTTCTAACTAATTATTGTGTGGATGTAGGGATGATTGTGAACCAATCATTTTAGTTATTTTAAAAAAAATGATTTACCTATATTATTAAATTAAAGAAAAACAAAACAAAACCCTTTGGTTAAAATAAGGGTAATACTGTACATTTGCATTGCCTTAAAATTAGGAAACATAAATTTAAAAAAGTAAATTTTCGGATTTTAAGAGATATTTGATTATCTTAATTTTGAATTCTATTTTTTTTATTAATTCAGTTTAAATAATTATAACATAATTTTTAATCATTCATAGTTTTATTCTATCAGAATAACATTAATTTTATAATGATATTCTATGAAAATGCAAGTCATAAACTAATAAAAAATCTTACTTCTTGAAGAATAACAATTTTTTTTAGATACAATGTAAATTATTTCTATCACATTCTTAAAAAATAAAAAACTTTATATTGTATTCTATGATAATAAAACACTTATTAATAAAAAAAAAACAAACACAATTTGTAGATTATTCAACCAGAATATACTATTATATATAGTCTTACCATTTTGTTGTAGATTATTCTGCTAGAATATAATGATTAATAGTGTTTTCTTCGATGACCATTGTTCATCTCTATTACACACACCATCATTAAGCCTTCATGCCCATGATCACCGTGTTCCCTTCACGCATTCTATGAGAATGACTGTAATGAAACCAAATTATGTAATAATAACATTATATAATAAAACAAACTTTAGTAATTTTAATAGAATGCATACGACATGGTCATGTCAGATATAATACATTCTAACATAATATAATACATTCTACTGATTATTCTAATTAGAATAATATATTAGCTGTAGAATATTCTTAAAGAATGGAATACTTGTTGAAGAAATGAATCGCACATAGAGAAAGAAAAAAGGAGTTGATGGTAACCGAATCAAGAAACCTAAAATTTTAGAGCTGAATTGATCAATAAAACCCATAGATCAAGAAAAAAAATTGGAAAAAGAAATAGAATAAACATAAATTTTGATGAACCTTGGGAGTCTTATGATGCAACAATAATCCAATAGCGTTACAATCCAATTTGTAGAGATGATATAGTAATCCACTTGTGTACCGTCTTGGAACAAAAAACGTCACAAAGATGGATTTAGAAAAAAAAAAAAAAAGATGGCTCTCGTGAGATGGATGCACATTTGTATCAAATGAAGCGGAAACATGTGTGTGTCTATATATATATATATATATATATATATATATATAGAGAGAGAGAGAGAGAGAGCAAGAGAGAGAGGTGGGTTCAATTGAGAAAATAATAAAGATTGAGAATGAGGGAATCATTCTCAGCCACTCATTTAATTAGCCTCTAAACATAAAGGACACGGTGGCAAACTTGTAAATATGATATAATAGCCTTCAATCACAAATACGAACAGTTGAAATTCATTCGTTTTTTGCTCTTTCAATCGAACCTTCAATTATGTTTGAATACGAACATATCTTCAATATCTACGATTAATTATACTCTCAGCATCATTAGAACAACATCATCGATAATCAACAAAAAATTTCGTATCATTCATTCAACATCGTTCATCAAATAAAACATCGAAATTAAGGTCAGAAAAAGATCAAATCATTTTTTGTTTGAAATTTTCATATATTTCTCCACCAATCTACTATTTTGTAAGATTTAAGTAGTCAAAGTATCATATTTATCACATTTTTAAAAAAATTAACTTGTATGCACTCCAACTGTTTGATGAAATGCATAAACTAAATTACCACGTTGTATTCACATATGAATATGTTTTCTCACCTGAATCAATATGTGATTATTAAAACACAAAACAAATATGCAAGTCTGTATGTTATTCATATGTGAATAACATATAAAAATTATATATATTTCTGAAAACACATTGTAATATTCATATATGAATATACTGTGCAATATTCATATATGAATATACCAACTATTATTCATAAGTGAATATACGATTTAATATTCACAAGTGAATATACTATGTACTATTCTCATGTGATATACCATGTAATACTATATAATATTCACATATGAAAATATCATATAATATTTATAAGTGAATATACCATGTAATATTCACAAGTGAATGCATCGTCTAATATTTAAATATGAATATATTATGTTTAGTATATGCTATATTCATATATGAATGATACTTAAATTGTAAAAAAAAAAAAATTAATCATAGTTTTTATTCATAAGTGAATAACGAATGTACTGTAGTAAAAACCAGATTCATTTTTATTCACTTATGAATAATGATAGCTGAAAATATAAAAATAATTTTTTTGGTATATTTAAAATCATTTTTCTATAAAAATAGCTTCTTAAAAATTAAAAAAAAACGAAAAAACTATGTTTTTGTATATATTAAGGTAATGCTTAGGATAGTTTAAGGAAACATCTTTTGTTGGAAAACACATGTGCATTCATTTCCCATTTTCGCCGGTACGTTGGAGATTTTTGCGGCAAAAATAAATGATTGGCTGAGAATGATTCCCCAATTCTCAACCTTTTTTTACTCAATTCAGTCCTCTCTCTCTCTCTCTCTCTCTCTCTCTCTCTCTATATATATATATATATATATATATATATATATATATATATATATATATATATAATGAAAAAACTTTTAATTTATCATAAGAGGTGTTTTGGTTTTTCATAATAAGGAACACAAAATAAAGTAAGAAATCAAGTGCACATAATAATTTCACCTTTCAGTTTGGATAATTTAACTTTTCATTAACCCAACTTTCTTACAAATTACAATTACATACGTAATCCTCTCGTACAAAAGAAACCAAAAATCAAATATACTTTTATAAATTCAACTAGGTTACAACCTGTGGAAACCATGTATAAAAAAGTAAAATAATATTGATAATTAAAAATGTATTAAAAAATCAAATAATTTATAAATTTTTATTATAATAATAAAATAGAAGTCTTTTAGTCTAAATTTCTAATTGTCTAAATCACTTAGTGCTCTATTTGAGTTTCACAACTATCAATATAATATTTCCACTTGCGCCTGAAGTCTAATTGTGCAAAACTCCTCAATTTTTTCATGGAGTTATAAAACCTTAGCTAAATCATGTATATGCCAGAAGTCACAATTGTGCATGAACATTCAAAATTCCCAATTTTAAAAATATTCATCTGTTGTTTTTTTACTGTGGTCCTATAATAGAGAGAATTGCTTTAATAACACATGACAATTAACCATCGAATGTTAATACATGTACATTAAACATCTATGATGAAAGGAGAATTAAGTACTTACAGAATGAATTTCAAAGACTTACGCCTTATAAACATCCTCAAACAACAAAATTCATATATTTTTTTAGCAACAACCTACTTCTAATTACATATTAAAAAATTAAGCAAAAAACAATTTTTTTTGCATAGATGGACACATGCAATACTTTCAATTCTTTTTGTACAGCCAATCAACTAAAGGGCCAAATGCATGAAATATTTGTGTACTTCCATTTTGTTGTGTATAACATCCTGCTTTCATTTCTTCTGATTACAAAATTGTACTATGAACAATTTTCTTATTATGACTTTTACTTTAGAAATTCTAATCTAAAAGGGAAAAAAGTTTAAATATTCTTTTCCATGTAAGTAAGATTATTCCCATTAACTGAAAAAAAACTTGTTAACCTATGCCACATCATGCAGGATTGCAGGTATTTTATGTCTAACCTGCAACCAATCAGATATAAAAATTAAAATTAGTCAAACGATCAAACCTGCACAAGTCATTTGTTTAGATGTAAGGTTTCTTTGTAATTCTCAGGTTTCATATCAATCAATATGTTGTGAAGGGAATGTGATTACCAATTACCAAAGACAAAAACCTCATCGTCGTCATGAAACTGAGGTCCAGGTTTTGATCAATTTTATATAATTATTTAGTAATTAACATGACAATAAAAATAACAATAAAAAACTCGAACAAAATATCAACTCTTTATACCTGAATGGATGGCAATGGTCTTCTTACCCGTTGTCTTAGCAAAAGATACATGTGGTATAATCAATCAAAAATTCTTAATACACAAAAATTAAAAGAAAATAAAAAAAATAAATAAATAGTAAGTAAATGTTTATGCCTAAAATATCATTTAAGTGACTATGAAGTTTACCTTGACCACCACCATCTTTACCGATCTTTGATATTTCTACCACTATACGGTCGTTAAGCCCTTCTAGATGATTTAGCCTTTGTTAAACTTCATACATGTGGAGAAGATATATATATATATATATATATATATATATATATATATATATATATATATATATATATATATATATATATATATATATGTTTCATAAAATAGAATCCAAATAATTATATGTGTACTGATTATTGACTAAATCTGCAAAAATACAAAAATGTCCTTTATAAACAAATTGTAGAATTGTTAGATAACCAAACATAGAATAAAAAATTATTGGCTACATCTGCAAAACATCAAGTGTAATATATTATATTTTATGTCTAGAACCAAAGAAGACAAATGCATGTGATTAAGCAAACTGGTACATCAAATTGAAGAGTAGATGTAGCAATCATACATTTTTCTGGTTCAACAGAAAGGAAAGACGCAATTAGGTTGACAACAGATTCCGGGAGTTCTTTACACCTTTCCCTAAGAGAGCTTTTAGAATCATTTGGTTTAAACATTATTGCAAGATTAAGTGACAAATTTTTCCAGAACTCATCTTCTGGATTGCCACAAAGCATGAATATTTTATGCAATTGTTCAACCTGCAATGTGGTTTCACTGCCCAATCAAAACAAACAAATCACAAATCGCAAATCCCAAGTATAAATTCAAGATTTTGAATCCTTATTACCTTTGTTCTCCCTTTTAAGATATGTCGACCGCTGAAAACTTCAACAAAAACACATCATCTTCATTGCATTTGGTTCGTTTCTTATCTTAGTGTATTTGTGGTAACTCCTAAAATAGATAAATATTAGAAAAAAAATAGTTATATTATTTAATATATTTAGTTATCTATCCAAAAAAATTCCCAAATGTAACCTATCAAAACATAATGAATAATATCGGTAGAAGTAAAAAATAAAAATAAAAATTTAATTAAAATATTCACATTAAGTGAAATAGAAACAAAAGTTAGCACACAATTCTGAAATGGGAAGATGTAATTTCTAAGGACTCTTTTCTCATTCAATACAGATTTGACAAAACCAATAGTCAAAATCAATCCATTAATCCAGAAACAAAAAACTAAGCTTATGATTTTTTGAAAAAATCTATCCAACGGATTCAATTTTTTCCATATTCAGTTACTGTGATGCTTTCTATAAATTTAATGATCAACGCTATTAGCAAAATAATTGAAATCCATTTGAATTGTGGAAGTAAAAGAATACCCTTTTGAATCCAAAATCAAACTGGGCAACTATTGCCTGGCATATATGGGACATCCTATACAGTACTAACAAAATAATTCAATAAATGAACAACAATGATCAAGAAAACAAAGACCGGAGTAAAAGAAAAACATGGCGCAATTGTAAGAGATATAGCATCGAACACATAGCGGACATTAATATTTAGACATAGAAAAACTTTACCTCGACCATCGATTTCTCGATCTGATTAAACATTTGTAGAAAATCCTCCTCATTTCTCATGACATCATTCTCGATCGAGGAAAATTGCTTCAGCGTCCAAAAGTTTTACAAAAATTGTAAGTTACTTTATCAACAAAATGCTCTGCCTTTCATGAGATTAAACAATGATTATGATATCTACATTCCAATTGAAATAAAAACTAACTTATTAACTATAAATATTGGAAGAAAGATAGACACGAAAACCGCAATCGGACTAATGAATTTGGAGACTCTACTTCAAGTAACCTAAATTAAATCAATGAATTGAAGCTAAAGAAGAAGATTACTTACTTAAAATCGAGATTAACAATTTGCAGAAATCTGTTATTCATGACAATCGTCTTCAGAGAGAGAGAGAGAGAGAGAGAGAGAGAGAGAGATATGAGCGGATAGAGTAGAGTTTCAAATTGATGAGCGGCTGTCTCCCGATAATAATGAATGAATAAGAGGCATAAATGGTAGTTTTGGAAAATCACTTACGTGTTTTAGGCAGGATAAATCAATTTTGGGGGTCTAATAGAATGCCACGTGGTAAAATTGTTTTTATTTATTACATTAGGAGAGGGGATGATCCTAGTTATATCTATATAGATGATAAAAAGTTCCCCATCATCATCGTTTAAAATATATTTTAAAGAAATAGGGTATTAATATTTGATTTAATAAATTAATGAGTAAATTGCACGAATGGTCCCTATGGTTTGGGGTAATTTGCACGTTTTTTCCTTAACTTACTTTTTAACTCGGAAGGTCTCTACTGTTTGTTTTTGTTACGCGTTTGGTCTTTTGTTACACGCTTGGTCCTTGTCTTACCTAAAAGACTATTATTTGAATAGAGAAAAATGATGTGATAGGTAGGGTAAGGTGACGGGAGTGGGGTTAGGAGTGTTTATTTAAATAAATTAAAAAATCAAGGGCGAAATAGTCTTTTTAGGTAAGACAGGGACCAAGCGTGTAACAAAAACAAACAGTAGGGACCTTCCGAGTTAAAAAAATAAGTTACGGACCAAACATGCAAATTACCCTAAACCATAGGTACCATTCGTGTAATTTACTCTAAATTAATATTATTAATTACAATTTAAAGTTATAAATATATCCCTTTTATCATGTTTTGAAATTATTGGTCCATATTAATCCTTACATCCATACAATAATTAGTTACAATATTTGAAGCTACTTTTTTTTCTCTCTCTTTTTCTCTCTCTCTCTCTCTCTCTATATATATATATATATATATATATATATATATATATATATATATATATATTGAGAAAAGTTCAATAAAGAACCATAATTATGGGTTCTTCAAGGAACCAAATCTTTTTTTTCAATTTCTAGAGCTTATTCTTTATCGAAAAAAAATCTAAAAATATCTAAATTCATATATTAACATTGTGAATGTGAAAAATATTTTTCGGATCCACCGTGTGAATCCGGATTCACGTTGTGAATTTTCGAAGATTCACATTGTGAATTTGACGTAAAAAAAATTCGAATTTTATATCATTGGAAAAAGGATAAAAAGTTATGAATTTCTGTATTTTTAGTTTTTTTTTTTGATAAAAAATAAGTTCTAAAAGTTGAAAAAAAGACTGGTTCCTTGGTTAATTATGGTTCTTTATTGAACCTCACCCTATATATATATATATATATATATATATATATATATATATATATATATATATATGACAAAATTGCAAGAATGGTCCCTATGGTATATCAAAACTAGCAACTTTGGTCCAAAATAGGTTTGGCTCGCAAGCATGGTCCAATAGTTTCGTTTTGTTGCGAATTTAGTCCAATTACCTATGAACTTTTTTATAATGACGGATTTGCCCTTATTATTTTATTTTCTATTTTTCTTGTATTACAACAATTAAAAATTAAAACAAAAATAAAATCTCTCTCTCTCTCTCTCTCTCTCTCTCGTCAAGAGCTTTTTCTGGGTTTGTTCTTGTCCACCCAACTGGTCCTTCTTTAACCACCCTCATATTTGGGCTTTAATCCCAACGAAAAACCCCCTGAAGCCTCAGAAGCCTTTTGAGAGCTGAAGCACACACACATATACACACACAATCACAATCATGAACCCCGTATCAGCGATCTTCACCTTGCTTGCAATCACTCTCTTTCTCTATCTCTCTCTCTCACACATACAAACTCTTTTTCTCTTTCTCTTTCTCTCTCTCTCTCTCTCTCTCTCTCTATCTATCTCTCACTCTTAGGGTTAGCAACAACAATAAGAAACCAAAATTGGCCAAGGAAGATGATGTTGCCACCGTCTAATCTCTCATTCTCGTTATCGAGATAGAGAAAGACGTTCAGAAACCCTAAACAGCAGACGATGGTATGAAGTCCAGTGAAATGTCGCTGCCACTGTGAAGGGGTTCAAAACCCACTTGCGATGGTGGTTTGCTAGAAATCGAGTCAGAGAATGAGATCGTTTGAGCCAGAGAAGAAGGATATCGTCGTTCTCGGATAAGGGTAGCGATTTAGGGTTTCGACTACTATCACTTTTGTCATTTGGGACGGAGGATTTGTGGTTCGACCATGTCATCTAGGAGGGTTTCGACCACCATCACACACGACGACATATTTTTGGTTCGACATTCCTGCGAGAATGACGGCGATTTCCGGAGGTAAGAGAGGAACAGTAAGAAGGTTTAAGGATGTAGGTTCGATTAAACATATTTAGGTTCGATTTTATTTTAGGATACCTTCATCTTCATCTTTGCCGGTCTTCTCTTATTTTCTCCATATCTGTTAAGCAAAAAATAAACAAGGGACAAATCCATTTTTAAACCACAAAATAATTATATATTGTTTTCGTTTGAACAAAAAAATAATGGTGTTTTTTGTTTGATTCCATAAAAAGAAGGAATGTAACTGTTAATGGAAAAAATATATGTTTCATGTTCATCAATTCGAGAGAGAGAGAGAGAGAGAGAGAGGGAGATTTTATTTTTATTTTATTTTTAATTGTTGTAATACAAGAAAAATGAAAAATAAAATAATAAGGGGCAAATCTGTCATTATAAAAAAGTTCTTAGGAAATTGGACTAAACTCGCAACAAAACGAAACTATTGGACCATCCTTGCGAGCCAAACTCATTTTGGACCAAAGTTGCTAGTTTTGATATACCACATGGACCATTCTTTCAAAGTTAAATAAATTTTTGTTTAAATATTCATATTTATTTTTTTTGTTTTATCCAACCCGTATAACATACGGGTCTCACAACTAGTAAATGAATAATTTTAATTTCCTTTTGCCAAGTGTCACTTTAATACAACTCCTCATTAATATCATGTTATGTATCATGTAGATATATTAGGTAACTCATTTCAAAATTCAAATTTACATTTTCTAATTATAAGTTAAATTTGAAGTTATAATAATTTTAAAATTTTGATATATCTCTTAATTAATAATTAATTTAAAATGACTTATTTAAAATAATTAATTAATAATTATAAAGTTTTATTAAAAAAATTTAATTAATTTTATAACCGAAGTTCCCACGGGTTATAAACTACTATATATATATATATATATATATATATATATATATATATATATATATATATATACTATAATAAATGAAGATAATTTTGCAACATGTCAGTCACTAATAAATGTTGACACTTGTCATTTTGTGATATTTTTTAAATAAATAATATCCACATGTCAATTTATGGTTTTTTTTTAATTTTTAAAATTAAAAAGTCACATAATTTTATAAATATATATATATATATATATATATATATATATATATATATATATATATATATACACATATGTAAAGTATTAAATGTAATAAATATTATACTAAATATGTTTCTTAATTCCTTATTTCAAAACTTTATTATACAAAATACTTATTAATTACATTTTAATATTTTATTTTCCGTAATTAACCTGTGAAATACACGAGTTTTACACCTAGTATATATATATATATATATATATATATATATATATATATATCTCATACATACTTATAAAACTAACATTTTTTCTTAAATCTCATGCATTTGAAATCCCCTTTTTTAACTTTCTCAAACCACGTTCATTTGAAACACCCTTTTTTAACTAATACAATTCAAAAAATTTCTTAATTATGATTTAACACTCAAAAGTTTTATAACTTATATTATGTTTAATTAGCATTTTGTGAAAAGTTTACAATAAAAGGCCAATCTTTTGTGTCTTTTGTGTTATATAGAATTTTACATGTAAGAAGGATTTGAAGATATTGTGATTCAAAAGTTTTCATATAGTTGAAGCATTCACGATCCAAATATGCTGATTTGAAGAAATGGGTTATGTCGCATCGATGGTAATTGTAGTATGATTTTTTTTTCAACCAAAACAAATGAAGCTTTTCTATTCTTTCTTTATATTCAGTTTCTCATTTAATCTTTATATGTGATTTGTGTGTATTACTCAATCTTGAATGTGACTCTCGAAACATCAATGTTTTGCTTTGAATATCTTCCTGCTTCTTCTTTTTCAAGAAAAATATTTTGATTGCAGGTTAGTGGAGAATTGTTATGAAGTTTATATGGTTGAATGGTGTTAAATGAAGAAAGAAGATTCATAAAATGGATATAGGTTTTTTGTTTGAGCAAAGTTGGCGAATGTTAATTTTTTCTTTTGATTTAAATGTATGTTTATGTAACATCTTTATTTATATATTCAACACTCAATGCTCTTATTTATTTGATTGTAGTTTTTTTTATTTTGATTATGCTTATTTTCTATTATTTTTTTGTTGGGTTATCCTACACAACATATTTAAAAGATAACATAATTTTGAACATTTTATATGTAATTATGATAGTCTTATCATGATATGTTCTTCATATAAAGTAATTTATCCATATTACTACGACAAGAATTAGATATGACATTTACGAATATATATATATATATATATATATATATATATTATATGTGATTTGTTTAACATGTATATGCACCTATGTATGTTATAAATTTATAATTAAATATCTTTATGTTTAATAATTGAAGGGATTAAAATGATGCATCGAAACCAACTATTTAGAAGAATATAATAATAATAATCATACATACTTATAAAGCTAGCATTTTTTCTTGAATCTCATGCATTTGAAACCCTCATTCTTTTTTCCTTTCACCACATTCATTTGAAACTCCCATGACTTTTCAATTTCTTTATAATAATAATTATAATTTGGTAATTAGGTTAAATAAATATCAAATCTAAAGTGTATTCATATATAAACTAAATTTCAATACTAAAATAATATCTTTAATTCTACTTATAAGATTATGTTTTTTAACTTTTAACATATTATACTTAATTTATTAGTTTTAATATATTGTTGGATGCAAACCATTATCATTTTAAAGGTATAATTTTTGAGCAATTTGTATAAAATACTTAAATTATTAATTAAAATATAACATTATAGGCTCAACTTAAATATAAATTTTATTTAACTTAAACAACCCAAAGATTATTTTATAAATAGTTAAAAGTGATAAATTGTAGTGTCTTTCTAATAATGATTGTAAGTTGGTTAATAAGGTTAAATAAATATCAAACCTAAAGTGTAATCATAAATAGACTAAATTTCAATTTTAAAATAATATCTTTACTTCTATTTATAAAGTTATGTCTTTAAATTTTAGCATATTATATTTAATTTATTAGATTTAAAATGTTGTTGCATGTAAACCATTATCAGTTTAAAGCTACAATTTTTGAACAGTTTAGACAAAATATTTAATTGTTAATTTAAATATAACATTATAGTGTCAACTTAAATATAAAGTTCAGTTCCACTAAAAAAACAAAATAATATTTTGTAAATAGTTAAAAATGATCAATTATAGTGATAAATGCAAAAACTAAATTGTAATATCAGTTTAACTAAAATATTTCCTAAATATATTTATATAATCGTTAAAAAATTTCAAATAAGTAGCTTAAAATAACTTATAATAACAATAGTTAAAAATAACTCTATATAAATGATTATATTGTTACCTTTAAAATCAAAAAATAATGTTTGATGTTTTAAATAATTATAATGATAGAAATTAAAACATTAAGCAAATAAATTATAAAAAATTAGTTAAAAATAACAACTATAAATAATATTAAACCATATATAATATTTAATTTTATTGATGTGTAACTCGTGAGTAGAAGTCATTCAAACGATTGAGATTATGACGTTATAATAGATTTATATATTATCATATAATTCAAAACAATCAATATATTATATCAAATTTAACAACAAAGTTAGTGTTATATTTTAAAAAATATATGTTTGTAAAGACTTCAACTATATAGGTGTTTCTGCGCATTACAATGTCAACTCAAATATAAATTTCAGTTCCATTTAAAAAAACTAAAGAATATTTTGTAAATAGTTAAAAATGATAAATTTTAGTGATAAAAGCAAAAACTAAATAGTAATCTCAATTTAACTAAAATATTTCTAAAATATATTTTTATAATCGTTAAAAGTTTTCAAATAATTAGCTTAAAATAACTTACAATAATAATAGTTAAAAACAACTCTATATAAATGATTATATTGTTAGCTTTAAAATAAAAGACAATGTTTGATGTTTTAAATAATTATAATGATAGAAATTAAAACATTAAGCAAATAAATTTAAAAAAATAATTAACAATAAAAACAACTATAAATAACATCAAATCATATATTATACTTAATTTTATTCATGTTTAACTTGCGGGAAAAAGTCATTTAAACGATTGAGATTATGAAGTTATAATAAATGTATATATTATCATATAATTCAAAATAATCAATATATTATATCAATTTAGTATATACAAATTATTATATCAAATTTAACAATGACGTTATTGTTATATTTAAAAAATTATATATTTGTAAAGACTTCAACTATATAGGTATTTATGCGCAACGCGCGGGCATTCGTCTAGTAATAATAATAATAATAATAATAATAATAATACATTTCCAAGTATCGCATTCATTTGAAACTCACACTACAACTCAAGGGTTTTCTAATTTATGTATATTTATTAATTACAACTCAAGAGTTTTTAACTTATGATTATTAATTAGTAATCACTAATAAATTTGTATTTTCCTTTTTTTTTTATAAAGTTGTAAAGTTTTGCTCATTAAAAACATTAATATATTTGAAGAGATTTGTGATTTAAATATGAAGAGTTAATATAAATGTTATAATAGATGTTTTAGTGTTTTTATGTTATTAAAAGGTATAGTGTTTATTTTTCATATTTTTTATTATTCGTTGTATATATATCTTTTTTAATATAAATGTAATAATAGAAGTTTTTCTATTTTTATGTTACTAAAAGTTGTAGTTCATATTTTTGCTCATACGTTTTGTTACCCGTTATATTATCATTCATTTTATATATAATTTACACAATTTTAAACACTTTATAAAATTATCAAATAATCGTATATATATCAAAATGACTTAAAAATTAAACTATAATGTTTAATAAAACTAATATGTCAACTGTATGTTTGCTTTACTACTAACATTTTGTTTCAAAATAGAAATATTAAATAATAATTTGGTAAAAATTATTATTTTAACTATATAATTTTATTCTCACGCAACCCGCGGGTAGGAATGGCAACGGGGCGGGTTCGGGGCATATCCCATACCCGAACCCGATATTTATATTTGTCCCCGAACCCGACCCGAAACCCGACGGGTTTCTTATCGGGGCGCCCCGTCGGGGCTAAAAATATCCCCGAACCCGACCCGAAACCCGATATAGACCCGAAACCCGACCCGAAAATGGTGGCAGAAAAAATTAGGAAAACTACAATGAAACAATTGAGAAATTAAAACCTTACAAATGCTTAAAATACAAATAAGTTCTTAACATAAGTGAACCAAATAGAAATTACTAAAGTCTAATATCGTAACTAAATTCATCACAATAGTGAGAAATTGGGAATACGTGATGGGATTGAAGGTTAAAGTCTTCGGGTGGCTGAAATGGGTAAGAGGGATGAAATCTCATTATATATATATATATATATATATATATATATATATATATATATATATATATATATATATATATATATATATATATATATATATATATAATTTTTCGGGTCGGGGCGGGTCGGGGCATGCATACCCCACTCCCTGACCCGAACCCGAACTAAAAACCCGATAATGACCCGAAACCCGACCCGAAACCCGATAAGAGTGACCCGACCCGCCCCAAAATCTTCGGGGTTCGGGTATTCTCGTCGGGTTCGGGTTTTTTTGTCATCCCTACCCGCGGGGATCCGCGGGGATTCGCCTGGTATATATATAAGACTAGTATATATATATAAGACGGGACAAGCAAAAGGTTAATGGGCTAGCAAGCAAGTACACGTTGACCTGTCAACCTTTTACCAATTTTTTGACAATTACCTAATTTAATATATTTGGCCATGAATGATAAATGTGTCTACGGGGTTGCATATAAATCCAAAAACTGGTTTATGAAATTTTCTACAATAGTGGTCATCAATTGCATAATATGTTGCGTTGTGCCTTTCGTTCAAAACCACGAAACGTTGCAGATACTCATATCGGAGTCCCACACACTTTATCTTAATTAATTACATTTTATTCTCATTCTCTTCGTCTTTTAGTTTATATTTTAACCATTTTCATATATTAGTTTAATCAATCAAAATTAATAAAACTTAAAATACTTTACATCATTAGAAAAAACTTATTGATACTTCAAAATAAAACAACATTCATTATAAAATAACTTAGTCTATTTTGAACTTATTTAAAAGAAATCATTTCATTTAAAAAAACTAAATATTTTGTTTTATCATTAATTATAAACTTATAAGTTAAATTATATATATGCTTAATAAAAGACTCTTAAACCAACCACGTGTCATCTTTTAAACATTATCTTCTGCGAGGTGTCATCCCACTATCATTCTAGAATCCGATTTTCCCGCCCATGATTCACATCATCAATCTACATTCAATTCCTAAATAATAGTTGTTTGGTTGTATCAATTGACTATCCTAATTTTCCTGCACTCAATTATTCGAATCCCAACAAAAAAGGACATGTACCTTTTGTAGACCTTCTGCTTTCATTTTTTCCCACTAATTTTTTCTACCAATTTTCCGATTATACCTTTCACTTGAAACATATTACACCACAATCATACAGGCTGGAACAAGATAATATTTCTAACTATAAAGCCTAGAAATTAAGAGGTGATCACCGTAATCTCACGAAATTATGGAGCTGATCATTTTCAGGTTTATTTTTCATTCTCTATTTATACTATGTGAATCCACAACCATCTTTCTTAACCCACATTTTCTTTCTTGATTCCACTATTCATCGATCCAAAGGTTCTCCTTGTGCAATTGGAATTTTTAAACCATAATGTGTATCTACAAGTGGTGATGAGCACTCTTCTTTATTTTAAGTTTTTGGGTAGTCATGTTTTAAGAATAAATATACTATGAATTAAATAGTTTTTAATTTTTTTGATAGTAATACAATAATTCTTCATGATGGTTATGGTTACTTTATATTGTCGATTTTAAATGTGACAGTTATGATGTTTCTTTTTTCTTCCTTCATATTGAACTCTAGGTGTTTAATAAAATGACAATGAGAATTTTTTTTTTGTTATCAAACACTGTTTTACACTTACAAACAGTCATATACATATTTTTAAAGTTTTATCAAACCTATTGGTGAGCAAAGACCGCACCACAATTAAAATTAACCGCATTAACCGCAACCGATTAACCGAAACCGCAACAAAAACCGATGATGATGTTTTTTGTTTTTCCAAAACCGTAAATTTGCGATGCGGTGCGGTTATTAGTTTTCAAAAACCACAAAAAAACTGCACCGCACTGCATATATTGTATACAAGTTTTATTATTAATTATTAATATATTAAATAATAAAAATAAGACAAGTTTTATGGATGAAAGAAGGATAAAATTCTAAAATACAAAAATGTTTGTTTTTTCTTATGTTTAACTTTGAAAAATGATGAAATTTAACAATTTTAAGATATTTATTGTTAATTACTAGTGATTTAACGTTTTTAAGATATTAGTTGTTTGTAATTTAAGCTAATTGTCTTATACCTTACGTTTTTTTTTATTATTACAAGTAATATCTTTAAACTCTTAAAACTGTTTGAACTCCAAAGTACGGTTAAAAACCACATAAAATAACCGTACCAAATTCATGCGGTTAATAACCGAAACACAAAAAAAAACAAAACCGCACCGCAAAAATAACCACACCAAACGGTTTTGAAAATGGATTAACCACATTTGCTGTTAGTGGTGAGGTTTTTGCCAATAACCGCACTGAACCGCACCGCACTCACCCCTAATTATTCAAACCTATCTGTGTATGTGTTGATGTATTTATGTGTTATGTTGTGTTGTGTTGTTGTTTGTGTATGCATCTCTTATATGTCTTATCTTAGTTCCTATAATTGTTGGCATATGTGACATCTCATAATTATGAAAACACATAAAGTTTTTCTAACAAAAAAAATTGACTAAATTTCCTTCGTCTTTTCTGAACTTTGGTATCAATTAAATAAGAATTTTCTTTCTTTTATTCTAGCTTTGTCGAAAGTTAATATACAAAAAGTGTCATGACGTTTTTAATATAATTATTTATTAAACACATATTCAATGTTTGTTTATGAATATGATCAATTATATGTAATCACAGAAACATTGTTGATTGCATGTTATATTGTTTTGTGGGAGACAGATATGACAGTAAATACAACTTCATTCATGTGTAACTATGCTTTGTAGTAATTGAAGCATTTGAGGTTGTGTTCATAATTTTGTTCCGAAAGACTACAATATTTGTTTATAAGTGTTTGTGTTTGCTTAGTTTGGTTGATTGTTTGAGTTAAGAAATATTAGACGATGCAATTTAATCACCAAATATTATGATTATTGAATATGAGATCGATTTTTTTAATTTATAATATTCTTTTTTCATAAAATTGATTTTTAAATGATTTAGACTCTTTTACTCATCAAAAAAAAAAAAAAATTTCAACATTTTTTTGAGCTACATATCTTTAGATCTCAAGCCTATCTCTAACATCTTCTGATTCTCATTTTAATTTCTCTGTTTTCAGGTTTTTTGAAGGTTGTTGGATAGAATTGAGGTTACAAACAATGAAAATTATCAGGGGTTAGTGTCACATTATCAAGAATGTTTTGAAATTATTAGGGATTAATATCGACATTTTTAGGCGTTAATATTGTCAAGATCGATACATTGTCCAAGAAATTTAAGATGTAAAAGGCTCTTTTTGTACGACTATACAAAAGATAAATTACATTATATTATGCTTTTATGCTATTGTACTTTTGTATGGTATATGATTATAAGGTTTCATGTAACAAATATTATGTAGAGCAAGTGAGCAAAGATGATTACGTAAAAATATGATGTACACCGGAAATTATATTTTAGCTAACTTTTTATTACATAGGTTAATTACATGAAGGTTAATTATATTTTAGCTATGTTTATTGTTGGTATTTTTTATAATACTTCAAATTAAATTGGTCAATGGAATTTCAATTTGGATTAATTTAATTTTTATAATGACTACACAAGAATTTGGTGATTAACGTAAGGTTGATTGGATGTAATATGATGAAGTTAAAATCCAAGCTGCCATTCAACCAAATTTTTTTTTCCTTATAATTTTGCTACAATAAAGCGAGAAAGGTCAAACGGTCATTTGGAGGAAGAGGGTAAATAAAGATTAGTGTCAAGAAAGATCTAATCTTACAATGTGTAAACCAATAACTATTAAACGCAATGAAAATGTGATGCTATAATTCAATCATATATGAAAATATATTGTTATTTCTTGTATTGAACCTACAAAGAAATTAATATATACCGTATTCTTTTAATACTAATATTTATTTTCATGATTGTTTGTCTTTGTTTTTTTCCGGTTTATTTTATTCTCTATATCATTGTACAATATGATCATATATTAATTTAAAATAATGATAATATAGTTACAACTAACACATCAAAATTTGTATTAAAATAAAAGTTTACATATATAAGACTCATAATTGCTATTTTTATAATGTATATATTATTTACGTTGTTAACCATGGATTCCACTGGTTATAGCCTAGTATATATATAAAGACAATTTCGGTCATCCATAAACAAAAATTATATATCATTTATAAATATTATAAGCCGATAGGTTTAGAAAAATGTTTCGCATCTATAATAAAAAGATATATTTTATTTTTTAATTTAAAATAAAAAGAGAATGTTAAATAAATAAAATTATGTTGGGAAATTTAGGGTTTGTGGTGGAGATCTGGATACCAACTTGGATCGTGATATCACTTTCCGAACTGATATTTCTACCCTATGCCTAGGTTACAAGAAATTCAGCCTAGGATAATCCAAGTGGAACTTACGTTTCTAGGCACAGAAAACGTAAGCCAATATGCTAAAGGGTTCTGTGAATGTGTGATGAAAAATGAGAGCTAAAGAACGTAACCCTCTTCTGTATAAAAGAGTTGTTTATATATTAAACAAGATTAGGGTTTCTTTAGGATTGGGCCGTCCTTAGTTGCATTGGAAGCAAGTAATATTAATCTGGATTAGGCTTACCAAAACTAACGAGTTTCGTTAGTTTTACCATAATCACCCTCAAGTAATATTAATCCAACGGGACCCCAGACAGGGGCTCTGCCCCTTGGACCCCGCTAGGGGCGCTGCCCCTAGACCCCGCCAAAAGGGCGCTGCCCCTTTGGAAACCCCGGACCCAGGGGCACTGCCCCCGGACCCCTGACTAGTCGTCGAACCGGCTTCTAATTCGATCTTATACGTGTGTGCAGTCCACACTACTCCATACATATATTAGAGTACAAATTTGAAGCCCCTTAGCTCACACGTTAGTTCCGGTTACTTAAAATGACACGGTGACACTAAAATCACCAACAAATTATATGATCCATTTATAACTTTTAAAAAATTTATGAATAATACAAATGAAGTTAAATTAAAAGAAAATCACAATAGTCACCGAAATACACCTTTCGAATTTAACATCTTTGTTTTCAAATAAACCTAACATAGTATAGAAAAGAGAAATTTTAGAAAAAATCCAACTATTTTGAAAAATTAACAATTAAGTCTAAAAATTACTTTTTTGAATAGAAAAGCCCAAGCAACCAGTAAATTTCTTCAGTTTAGCCCAGTTTGACATTTTCAGCATGTCATGAGAGCAAACTGTTAACTTTTCAAAAATAATGAAATTCTTACGAAATTCTTTGGGAAAATGACTTATTAAGGTAACTAACTATTTCAATTGTCCATATATAGGTAATGTTCTTTTTTTTTTGTACTCATTAGTGAAACCAAACTTGTTTTGTATGTTCACATTTAGGTAATATGATCGGTTATAACCTGTTTTTCACATGTTTTACCCGGTTGCATCAATTTACCTCAGTTAAAGCGAAATACGTGGATTCTTACGTGGCCATTACACTCCTTTCTCATTTAGTTAGGGTTCGACAAGTTCAATTTCTCCAAAATCACCTCCCGATTAGAATCGATTCATAAAATTGAAGATTAGAGTTTGGAGTTGAAGCCACGTATTGAAGTCGAATGTAAGTTGGCGTCTCGATCATCTACAGGTAAGTATTTAACTATAGATGTTCATTACAGTGGACTATTTGCCCCAAATCCGTTGAAATACTTAGAACTCGAAAAAATAACAGTGCATGATGTCGATTTTGGAGGATTTACGTATAAAGAGTTTCTTTTGGGGCTTATGAATTTAACCAAAGGAAGTTGTGATAATGTATACTACTGTAGTAGAAAGGAAACCTTAGGTGAGGGTATTATAAGAATCAACAGTGATGATGATTATTGGGAGTTTGTTATAGCTACTTATACTCCTGAAGCTGAGTTGGATGTCTACATTGACCACCAAAAAGAACTAATCCTTGATTAGGCTGACAATGAGGTGTTATCAGATGGTAACGGGTGTGAATTGGATGACAAGGAAGAAGAGGACTACAAGGTAGAAGGGGATGACAATGATGAAGATGATAACTTAGATGATATATTATGGCATATGAGCATGAAGTTGATGAAGAAGTCCATACCTTTAACAAAACTGTTGGTGACAATTTTTTAAACAAACTTTCAGTCATTGGTAAGCTTAGTGATGATGATGAACCTAATGATGGAAAATATGATAAGGTTGTATTCCATCTCCATGATGAGAAACAAGAATGGGATAAGATGATGCAAATTATAGGTATGAAGTTTGCTAACCCAATACAATTGAAGCTATGTCTAACCAATTATGCAGTGAAGGATAGGTATGATTTATGGTATGTAAAAAGTGATCATAACAGGTTACTGGTCAAATGTTGTAAAGGTATGAAGAATAAAGGTTGTCCCTTTAGGTTGTGGGCAACCTGGATGAGCAATGAAAGGTCATTCCAGATTAAACCTTTAATTGATAACCATAATTGCTCAAGAGTCTTCAAATTTAGGTCCATTGTTAGCTATAAATGGATAGGGAATCATTTCATGAATGAGATATTCCAGAAACCATAGATGAGTGTGAGGAAATTGAAGGCTAAAGTTAGCAAGACATTTAATTTGATTGCAAGTGTGGGACAGTGCAGAAATGCTAAGAGGTATGCATTTAAGGAGATAGAGGGTACTTTAAAGGAACACTATGCTAAAACTTGGAGCTATGGAGAAGAGCTAAGAAGGACTAACCCTGGATCAATAGTGAAGGTGGATGTAGATGTCATGCCTGATGGAATCACTTACTTCTTAAAGTTCTATATATGTTTAAAAGTTGTGAAGGATGGATAGATTAAAGTTTGTAGGAGGGTAATTGGACTAGATGTCTGCTTCTTAAAAGGCATTTGCAGAGGTCAACTGCTTGCTGCTGTAGATAGGGATGCAAACAGCCGTATCTACCCTCTTTCTTGGGCTGTGGTTGCAGTGGAAAGTAAGGAAACATGGAAGTGGTTTGTTGACCTTCTCCTTGATGACATTGGAATGGAAAATGGGCATGGATTGACATTAATATCAGACCAACACAAAGTAATGATTTTATCTTCTCTCTTTATTTAATACTTAATTTATATGAAGCTTATGTTTTGTTTGTATGCTAACAGGGATTACTTGAGGCTGTTAAGGAAAGGGTGTCTGCAGTAGAGCATAGACAATGTGCCAGGCACATATGTGCTAACTTCATGAAAAAATTTAAGGGTCAACAGTTCAGTAAACTTTTCTGGTATGTTGCTACTTTTACTACCCATGCTAAATTTGAGCAGCATATGAATGAAATCAAGAAGCTAGAACCACTTGCCTATGATCATCTGATGGAGAGGGACCCTAAAACTTGGAGTAAAGCATTCTTTCAGACTGATAAGGCATGTGATGCATATGAAAATGGTGTATCTAAGAGTTTTAACTTAGTTATTGATGCTATCAGGAAGAGACCTCGAATCACTAATGTTAGAGGAAATTAGAATTTATGTGATGGAGAGACCTTGTAGACAGAAAAGTAAGGGAAGTTCTTGGGGAGACTTAAACAAATGTCCTGCCATTAGATTGAAATTGTCTATGATTAAGGAACTTCAAAGGTTAGTGGTTGAATACCTTATATATATATATATATATATATATATATATATATATATATATATATATATATATATATATATAGAGAGAGAGAGAGAGAGAGAGAAAAGTTATATGGAAAACAAAAAAAACCATAAAAAACCCTAAAAGTCATAAAAATGCATAAAAAAATACTTAGAGATCACAAATCTTTTTTTACTTTATATTCTTAAAAATCGCAGGTATTTTATAAATTCGCTGAAAAAAAAATTTAAAAATCTTTATTTTTTTTTATTTTTTTATTATTTTTTGTTTTTTTTTTCAAAAAAAAATTCAGCGAAATTATATAAAAAGTTACGATTTTTAAGAATATAAAGTAAAAAAAAAAATATTTGTAACCTCTAAGTATTTTTTTCATGCATTTTTATGATTTTTAGGGTTTTTTGTTTTCCATAGAGCCTATATATATATATATATATATATATATATATATATGTGTGTGTGTGTGTGTGTGTATGTGATTCAATTGTTTATGCTTACATATATATGTGTGTGTGGACAAATTTTTGGAGAGTTGTATCATATGGTTATCAACAATTTGAAGTGAGGCTTTTATAAGATGCATATGTTGTAGACCTTGGTAATAAGAAATATGGATGTAGAGCTTAGAAAGTAATTGGTTACCCGTGTGCATGGATATGTTGCCATTTCAAACCTCAATAGGGATTCAGAGGACTATGTATCACCATGGTGGACCACAACAATGTTTTGTAATGACTATATGTACACCATTAAGCCACTTAATGGTAGTGATATGTGGCCTGATGTGGATTACATCAAGCCATTACCTCCCAAAAAGAGAATGATGCTAGGAAGACCATAAAAAAAAGGGATCAGATTGAGAATGAACTAAAGGGCAATAAGCATACAATCTCAAAAAGGGGTATTGTCATGAGATGTAACATATGTAGGGAAACATGGCATAATAAAGCCAAATGTCCTCAAAAACCAATTGGGGAATCATCAAATCCAAATTAAAAAAACCCAAACATATAACAGTTTGTAATTCTAACATCTAAATTATTGCATAGCAAGTAAAGTGAAGGTTCAATTGGTTCAAGAAATTGATGTGGAAAGTGATAGTGACAGTGAAGTTCAAAGGGAACCTGATAATAAGGTGGAGTCTGATGAAGTTGATTTACAAGATGATAATCATAGATATGAAGATGTAGACCAACCTGATGTTGAAGTTGAAGTTCAAGGACAGGGTCAATGTGTAGTTGGAGGGGTTGAAGAACAAGTTGAAGTTGAAGTTCAAGGACACGGTGAATGTCTAGACAGTGAAGACCAGGTTGCAGTTGTAGATCAAGTTGAAGCACATGTTGTAGTTGAAGTTTAAGGACAGGGTGGAGGTCAAGAAGGTGAAGAACATGCTGTAGTTCAGGATCCAATTGGACAGGATGATCAAGGACAGACTATAGTTCAAGATCCAGTGGAAGAGGAGCTTATGCAAAAATTACTAGCATTTCAAGTTCTACAGGGAAAGAGAAGAAGGAAACCTTCAGAAAGAATCACAAAAATTCAGATAAGAAAGAAATGGGAGGGGAAACAGGGGAGCAGTGGTGAAAATCTGTTTGAATTGGAATAGAATTTGGCACTTTGTTATTTTTTTGGCATCTTTGACTGGGAATCTTGTGTGTAGTCATATGTGTAACTTTTGGAGATGTGTCTAGTCATATGTGTAAGTTTTCGAATATTGTGTGTACTTTTTGGTAGTAATGCATGTGTAACTGTGTTAGGATTAACTTATGGCACATCTATTGTAAACAGTGTTTCCTGGGAATCCAATGTTTGATTATATTACATTCCCATGTTTCATTATATTACATTCCAGTGTTTTATTATATTTCATTCTAATACAACAGTTCCATACAAAACATCTGAAGGAAAAACAGGTAAAATAAGTTTATTGCATTAATTACCTACATAAGCATAAACAAAAACAGGTGGACTACATCATTCTAATACCAATCAAGTTTCCTTCATGAACTACATCATTCAACCCTAATACACTATGAACTACATTTAGATCAACATTTTCACATACAATACAAAATAACAAAAAGCGCAACTTTGTGAGTAAACAACTTCCACTTGACTTTGTCCAATTCTTGTCTATTAACCAAATTGATGTTGTTTTCTTGTTTGATCTTCATCCTACATATGCTGATTTCATTCTCCAAAGTGCAAATTTTCAAGGTTAGATTGCAGCTTTCTTCTGGTTTCCTCCTATAGGGCTTTCTTCTATCCGTCCTCCCTTCATCCCCATCCAGTCATTGCTAGAATTTACAGCTTGGACTTTTTCCATTCTTGAAGAAAAATTAAAAAAAAAATGTTAAATTGAAGGATGAAGAAGAAGAAAGTTGCAACGTACTCAACAATATGGAGAAGAACGTTGCAACGTATTCAACAATATTGATTTACCATCGAGTTTTGAAAAACTCTAAATTTTCTTCCAGGGTTGTCAGGGCTTCTTGAAGTCTTCACACGAGATCGTAAGTCGCAATCACATGGATGATCAGCTTGAAATTCATCTTGTTGTTTTGAAGAATAAGATGAGGAAGAAGAAGCCATCGTCGATCTAGGGTTTAAAATCAGGAGTGTAATCGTATGACACACTTCTTCGACTGTAAACAGCGAGAATATATGCACAATGCCACGTAGGTGCAACGTATTCAAGTCATATGCCAGGTGGATGCCACATAAGCAAAAACAAGTGATACCCGGTCATATTATCTAAATGTGAACATACAAAACAAGTTGGTTTCATTAATGAGTACAAAAAAAGAACATTACCTATATATGGACAATCGAAATTGTTAGTTACCTTAATAAGTCATTTTCCCAAATTCTTCTATAGAAAACCATAAATTTTGAATTATATAAAACTACTATAATTTTTTTCTTGATTTTAACCATACCATGAACTTTTCTTACAATTTAACCACAAAAAATTGATTGAAAAAAAACTCTAACCATAATGGTGGATGGAGCCGTTGAAACAGCGGGTAGACGGGCAGTACCGTGGTAGTGACAACTCCGAGCAACTAAGGGTATCGTCAAATTAAATTATAGTAAATTGGACAACTTGCATTTTTCGTTCTTTTTTTTTTTTTTTTTTTTTTTTTTCTGTACTTTCATTCCCACTTTACTCTTTTTGACCATTGCCTAGCCAGTAAGATTTTTTTTCACTTTTCTACCAATATAAATAACCACATGTACCATTTAAAATATTTACATATTCTTTGATTCTATTCTATCTTTCGGCAATTCCATTCAATTTTTCTATATAACTTCATTAAACTCTTTCAACAAAATAAATTGGAATGACAGGAAAATAGTAAGAGAAGAAAATTCATATGGTTCATCTTCATCCGATGATGAACCCATTTTGATGAGAAATTTTGTTGAACAATACCCGAGTGATCTTTTAATCTGAACGACGCACATTACAAGCATGATTACTATCTTGTGGTTGAGATATATCAAAATTGGGCGGTATTTGTGAAATCATATCCGCATCTAATAATCGATAAAAAAACGGTTCAAGGCGGCACAAAAATCAACAAGAAACGACGTAGAACGTGCTTTTGAAGTCTTCAAATCACGTTGAACCATATTACAACAACCATCACAATCAATGTCGTCAAAGAGAACAAGACATATAATATACATTTGTATCATACTACATAATATAATACTGCAAGATGAGGGTGTTGCGATATTTCATGTGCATTAATATGATCCACCCACTGACTAAGTAGTGGACATACAAATACTGCATGAATTGTGCAACGCTGAAACCCACCACCAAGCTTCGTTCGATTTTTTCTGATTAAAATGAACATACCTACATTACATCTTCCGATAACCAATTTGTTTTAATTCTTGTTTTAGGATTTTAATTGCCATCTTATCATTTTAATTGTGGTTTTCGGATTTAATTTATGTTTTGTTGTAGTAAGTTCTTTTAATTAAATGTTATTTTAATATTTTAGAAGGTTTTAGTTTAATTTTAATATTTTATAAGTTTTAAATTAGTAAAAATTAACTTAAAAAGTAAAATGGTAAATAGCACAAAAAACACTCGGTTTACACCAAAATTCTAATTTGACACTGTGTTTTTTTTTTGTCTCATATTTGATACTGTGTTTTCAAATTTGTTACAATTTTAACCACTTGACCGGTTAACCAGGCTAATTTGGCATGATGACGTGCCAGTTCTGATGACGTGGCATGTTGACATGATATGCTGACGTGTCAAAATTGAATTTTTTTTCCACAAAAAAACTAAGTTTTCACCTTTTTTTTTCGATTTTGACACAGTTAATTTTTTCTTTCAATTTTCACACTATGTTTTTTTGTTCCAAATCAAACATCAATTTTTCCAATTTTGTTCAATGTTGACAATTTTCAGTTAAAAACCATAGTTTTGTATAAATATAAGGTTCTTTTTACATTCAAACCATAATTTATATATAAATATGTATTAGTTATATAAAAACCGTATTTTATATTAAATACTCAACTTTAAAATGAGTTTGAAAGGTTGGAGGCGTGTAGTCGATCAAAACTCGAATGTAAAATTCGCAACCCGTGAAATTTGTACACCTTATTAGAAGTTTATGGTTAGTTTGATTCTCATGATATAACTAATGCATATTTATACATTATGCTTTGAATGTAAAAAAAAAAAAAAAAAAAAAAAAAAAAAAAAAAAAAAAAAAAAAAAACACCTTGTATTTAAATAATAATGTGCTTTTAAAAAAATATATTTATACGGTTTAAAATGTAATAAAAAGTATATTTATACGGTTTCAAATGGAAAATGATCAAAATTGAACAAAATTTGATAAATGATGTTCGATTTGGAAGAAAAAAAACGTAATTCCAAAATTGAAAGAAAAAATTAAATTTAGTGTCAAAATAAAAAAAAACTTAGTGTTTTTTGTGGAAAAAAAATTCAATTTGGACACGTCAGCATATCATGTCAACATGACACGTCGTTAAAACTGACATGTCATCATGCCATGTCAGCATTTAATCTGGTTAACCGGTCAAGTGGTCAAAATTGTAACAAATTGGAAAACAAAGTGTTGAGACAAAAAAAAAAAAAACACAGTGTCAAATTAGAATTTTGGTGTAAATTGAGTGTCTTTTGTGTTGTTTACCCAAAGTAAAAATAAAAAAAATCAAAATCGAGAGGAATGAGAAATATGAGTTTTGGTTTGTTATGGGTTGAGAGGTCTAGATATAAGAAGAGAGAGAAAAATATGTGTAGTGCAGTAGTGAGATGATAAATTATGTTGAAAGGGATGATAAATTACGAAACCTCTCAAATAATTTTGATATTCATCGTTAAATTAAGTAAATAATTGTTAAATTTATGATGAATACAATTTTTTTTAGAGTGGATATAATTTTCATAACATAACGTTCAAAAGTTTATTTTGTAAATAATGAAGTAATAAAAGTATATAACATGAATAAGTTACATCCTCTCTAATAAATGAAGATTTTTTTCGACTTGTTATACTCTCATCTATTATGACACATGTCATTTTATCATAATTTTGAGATATTTAATTTCAAATTTTAAATTTCAATTTTAATAAATTTACAATTGAAACATTCGTATTTAACGTTTCGTTATAACTAGCACATTTAATACACGGGTCTGACAACTAAATACATAATTTTAATTTAATTTTTTCATGTTTTTTTTATAATTCTTATTTATTTCAAATTTCTTATTTAAATAAACTTGTTTTTAATCATTTGTATTTAACATTTTGTTGTAATCAACCCATATGATATATGAGTATCACAACTAGTATCGAATATTTGCAATGAGGATTCCATATTACATGTTAACAGTTTCAATTGAAATATATGTGAATGTTGTGTTTGGCGCGCCACAGCTAGCTAATAAACTAACTTATTTTTCGAGCTTTTTTATGTTGTCGTGTTTGACAAGTCAAAAAGTAGCTTATAAGCTAGCTTTTTAAAAAGCTACTTAGACTAGCTTTTTAGAAGTTTTTTTTTTTTTAAAATTTTCCGAATATACCTCTTAATTAATTATAGAAACAAATATTCTTAAATATCCTTTTATATAATTTTATATATTTTAGCTAGTTTTACCAAATGTCATTTTTTATCGGATGGCTAGTTATCAGCTAGTTTTTTTTTTATTTAAATGCTAGATTTTCAGCTAGTACGACAAACATAACCTAAGTATAACCCTCATGATGATGAGAGCCTATTGGTCGAATAATAGAGTTTCATAAAAGAGGTTTGTGATCGACTTTTCATATGGACCTTGAGACCGGTTGGCGTATACCGCTAAGATGATATTAGGGGTGACAACTTTTGATCCAACATGTAACCCAACACTAACCCAACCCAAAATAGACGGGTTTAGGTTGAGATTTTTGCCCCGCCAACCCGTCAACCCGTTTATTTTTTGGGTTGGGTTGGGTTACTTCTTTGGGTTCACAGGTCAACCCGCCAACCCGTATATATTTAATTATTAATGAAATTTGATTTTCTTCCGTATTCGTAATATTTCGTATCATTCTATTACTTCCATATTCGTAGATGGCTAGTCTGTTTTTACGGTGCACAAATCAAAAAAGAAAAACACATGTCGTCATTTTTAGATACTCACGAGTCACGAACGAAGAACATTTCCACTTTAATGTTTTCATTATTCAATTTTATTTGGATGTTACTGAGTTTATATTTTGAAAACCTCTTTTTCATGTTAATTACTTTAATTAGTTTATGACTTTATGTTGAAAAAAACTCATTTTTGAAAATGCATAGCTTATTTATTAAACAAGTTATATGGTTTGGGTTCGACTCACTTATTTGTGAACCTGTGAACTCATATACTTAAACGTGTTATATAAGTTGGGACCCACCAACCCGTGACCCGCCAACCAGTCAACCCGTTTATTTCATGGGTTGTGTTGAGTTACTTCTTTGGGTTCGCGGGTCAACCCGCCAACCCGTATATATATTTAATTATTAATGAAATTTGATTTTCTTCCGTATTCGTAATATTTCGTATCATTGTATTACTTAAATATTTGTATGTGGCTAGTCTGTTTTTGCGGTGAGCAAATCAAAAAAGAAAAAACGCATGTCGTCATTTTTAGATAAACACAAGTCACGAACGAATAACGCATCCATTTTATATGATTGTTTTCATTTTTCAATTTTATTTGGATGTTACTGAGTTTATATGTTGAAAACCTCTTGTATGTTAATTACTTTAATTAGTTTATGACTTTATGTTGAAAAAAACTCATTTTTGAAAATGTGATGCTTATTTATTAAACGAGTTATATGGGTTGGATTCGACCCACTAACTTGTGAATCTGTGAACTCATATACTTAAAACGGTTATATGAGTTGGGACCTACCAACCCGTGACCCGCCAACCCATCAACCCGTATATTATATATGTTGGGTTGGGTTTCTGTTTTCTGACCCGCCATCCCGTGACCCACCAACCCGATTGTCAAACCTAGATGATAATGTTTACCAAATTTTTTTATATTAAGTATTAGGAAAATGAAGTTAATCATTAACTCGTTTTTCATTTCTGAATCATTATGCAATCATATGTTGTGTTAGTTAATACGTCAATTCGAACGTAACACTTTTGAATTATAAAAACACATGAAATTCAATAAAAAAATTGGTTAAATTTCTCAAATATAATTCAACGGGCAAAGTTATATTCAATTTTTATATTATAATGTTTGTTAAATATTCATATTAAATATATCATCAGTCAATAATTAAATATATCAAAAGAATACCATAAAAATGTTCTAAATATCTTGTTTATCTTTTTTTTTTTTTTTTTTTTTTTTTTTTTTTTAGAAGGGCTGGATTTTAAAATATCTTGTTTATCTGTTGTGCAGCAAATTTATTAATCCAAAATGTTATGATCTTTTTCTATATGATTATGCAATTTGGCGTATATAAATTATTAGAGATTTAGATGTGTTTTATGTGTCGTGAAATGTACGACAAAACATGTTTATGCATAAGTAAATGAGTTGAGATCTTATGCATACACATTTTACCGTTTACACAGTATACTTGTCCGGAAATTTCATATATACAAGTTTTGGTCATAATTTCTGCCACGTAACATCGTAGATAAATTCACCTTTACATTGTGAGTTGTAGATCATGACTCGTATCATTCATGTCAACCACCCATTTCTTAAAACTTTATTGACAATGATAGCCCTTAGTTTTTGGATTCTTCAGTGGACTACGTTAGCAAATTAACATTTGGGTACGTGCAATAAATAGCTATCTGCCTTCATTTTACTCTACAACTTAATTTTGTCAAAAGTTTATATATAGTTGTTGGATATTTTATGTTTTGTAAACTAAAACAAAAACTTTTTTTTTTCATTAACTATTACTGATTTAATATCGTATAATACATGGATAGTGGTATCATCTTTAATTTCATAAGCAATAATCATAATTTGGTAAATACAAACCATAACAATTAAAAATAAAACATCTTAACTAGACAAAGTAAACAAGATAGTCGTGACAATGTACAACTAAAGACACAAGATCACAAATGGACCAATCCAAAATGCATGAAGTTCTAATGTTCTTTGAGGCTTCACGTAATTTACAATGCTTGATTTCGAGTTAAATGGATAAATTTTTTTAGGCAATGAATGAGAATTTTGAACAAAAATGATGAACTCTTAGAACTTAGAAGACTAAAATCTTGACTATAGAATAAAAACTAAAAAGTGGTTTTGGATATAAGTAAAACATGTCCGATTGCAATCAGGTATTGGGTGACAACAAAACAAGTTAAGTATTTTAGATAAATATCAAAAAAGCAAACTTTGGTGAATTCACGAAAAATTCTAAAAAACATAAATAAAAAGAACACAATGTTTAACGTAGTTCGTACCAGATGACCTACGTCCACGGGCGAGAGAGAGAGAGAGAGAGAGAGAGAGAGAGAGAGAGAGAAGATCTTATTAACTTTCTGGAACTATTACAAGCACTCAAAATTATATCTCACTTTGAGCTCTCACAGAAATCTAGTAATTTACAATGATGAGGTATGAGCCTATTTATACTTAAGGAATCAGACCTAAAACCCTAATGGGCCAAGGGACTTGGCCCATGAATGGCGACAACCAATCATATTTTGTCATGCAACATCTTCTGAAACATTCTTCCATGTCATACAACCCATGAGCATTAGCAAAACACATGATGAAACACCTTCAAGGCTGACCTTACTATGGTTTTAATTAAGCTAGGGGTTAGGGCCCCACTTATAAAGGGGCCCCATTTCACCCCAAGAATTTTATACGTATGCTCCTAGTCCGCTACTCCTTTTGCTGTAAGCTACCCACGCCACATTAAAAAAATTATATTCATCAACCAAAATTGATTAATTGAAAGTATCGATTCTTGAATCTTGTTACAAGTGAGCATCATCTCCTGGTCTTCTTCCTTCTCTTCTTTGAATCTCGACTCTTTAAAGTTGAAAACCGAGCCTTGAAAAATACCTTCTATTCTTCACGTCTTCTTCTCTTCCTAGTGCCTTCTTTGTTCTCTGACTGAATATTGATTGTCCATCCTCTGAAAAATACCTCCCGATTCTCCATTATTGATTGTTCAAAAGACTCAAAACTTCAAGTCTTCAAGGCTGTCAAGAAGACAATTAGACAAGAAGTCAAGAACTGAATTACTAAAACGGTTTGTACAGGTTCCCATTTTCCAGTTTTGAGTAATTGACTTTTCCATTACCTGATTATGTATTAGGGTTAAACAATAGTCTATTTTAGGGTTAATTTTTTTAAAAAAAATTATCCATTGTCTAATTATAATTCTCTATTTTTGAGTAATTGAATTTTCCATTATCTAATAATGTATTGTCCTGATTCAGGGTTGGAACGAATTTGGTTGGAATTTGAGTTTTCCATTATCTTTTATTTTCAAGATTGTCAAGAACTAATTGTGTCAAGCAGGAAAAGATGGTACTTTTGTTCATTTGTAGTTGTCTACTTGTTTTGGTTCTTTTCCAAATGTATATGTTATGTTAACTATTGTTACATTGTCGTGTAAAAAGAAGTTTTTCTAAATTAAACTTGTTAAAAAATTATTTAAGATCTATAGTGTCACAAGCAATATTAAATGGATTGGTTATTTTGTCAACTAAAAAACATTTAGCAAAAGAATTTGATTATGAAAATTTTATTAACGAATTTGCATCTAAAAAAGGCTAGAAAAGTTAACTTTATGTCCTAAATATTTTCACAAAAAACATATATATATATATATATATATATATATATATATATAATTAAAAACAATTAACCGAAAATTATAAACTTTTTAGTTTATTATTGTTGGTCCAAAATTTTGATTCACTTAGAGCTCCTAAACTGATTGAGCCGCTATTGACCACCTTGACCATAATGGAGCATCAAGATGTACATGTGGCGCATCATGAACACTAATGGTCTAACATCCATCATGGTGGCACACTATGGTGTAAACCTTGAGCAATACCAACTTCTGATCATCTTTGAACGATCTTGAGCTCATAGAGGACTTCATTGATGGGTTTTGGCTATAAGAACATCCTATGTGCTCATACAAACCCTAATGCTTGGATCTAGGTTTCTCTATTGTACATGCAAGTTATCCAAGACTATAAACCCTAGATCTAGAATATGATAATCAATATAACATATAATTGATGGGTTTTGGTCATAAGACATCCTATGTGCTCATACAAACCCTAATGCTTGGATCTAGGTTTCTCTATTTTACATGCTTTGAATCCAAGACTATAAACCCTAATTCTAGCATATGGAAATCGATATTAACATATAATTAGGTTTATGATATTACCTTGATTGTTATGTAGCAATAACAATCCCAATTCCTCCTTGAATTGACCTTGGAAGGCTTAGAGTCACAAGTGTCACTCCTCTAATGGCTTACAAACACCAAGAGCAAATGGAGAAGGTATAAAGAGAGAGGGGAGGTATTTAATTCGTTTCTAGGACCTCTTGGGAAGGCATGGACGAATTCATGAGCCTTGGGGGTCTTTATATAGGTGTAGAGATTAGAGTTTTAGTCCTTATCCTTATCTAGTTGCTTGCCCACCAAGTAACCATAAGATAAGTCTTGAAACCCTTATCCTTGTCGAATTCTAAGGCCTTATCACCTTAAATTCGTCCAACCTATTAATAAGATAATCCTTACCTTATTTTGTAACTATCACATAATTACAATTCATCCCCTCTAGTTTAATTAATTACACTTGATCACAAAATTAATTCTTAATTAATTATTGACCAATATTAATTAAACAAATATGATTTCTCCTTTAATATATTATTCTTATAACATATTAATAAATCATAATAACCTATCTCTCTATTTATTTCTCCAATCAAGTTGCTTTGGTGAAGGCAACCCAAAAGGACCATGCACCATCGGGTCAAGTACATACCAAAATAGTTATGGACTTAGACACTAATCCAACAATCTCCCACTTTGATAAGTCTAATAACTATTATGCGTATGACTTCAGATCCTGATCTGCAATCGTAGCTTTCCAAAGCCGCTGTCAACTCTGATCCTATCAGATACGCGTGTCCTTAAGATAAGGGGTCATATATTCCTCCATTCTAGATATCATATGAGATATGATTTCAAATCATTCTCTTTGTACTATATCTCGATTCCGATTTTTGACGACTGACTAATTGAACAAATCAAATTAGCCCTAGCCCGGCCGAGCATTTACGTTTGTCATCACTAAATCATCGAGGGGCCCCACAGATATCGCTTTTATCCTAATTTGGATAAAAGGAACGGATAAACTTTGATATAATGCTTACTTGCACTCACGCACCGAATCACACACAACAATATGTTTTATAACACCAAGTTACTAGTGCGTTTACATATTATCAATGTGCAACCGATTCGCAAGATACAACTCACACATCTCGGTTTCAAGAATATAAGATGTTATCGTCTCACCAATCACTCGTGATACAATTCATGGAGTGATCCAAGTGATCGTGGGTTTAATCCAATGCTCAAATCACATTCATAAGCACTCATGAACGTTGCAGCAAACATTTGCTTATGTCTAATGCTCTTTAGACAATCCACACACCAATTCACGACAGTCTTCATTCATATCTACTTCCAACATATGAACGACTGTGGCCCGTTCGAATAATTCGATTATTCTTAATAAACTCAATTATTCTGGAAGTCAAAACATGCAAATGTGAAACACAAGCATAATACTAATCCCATATGGCCTCAAACCTTTGAGTATAAATAAAACGCCTTTTATTTATCACCATATTGATTACTCATTATTTGTCGTTTCGGGTAATCAACTTCTTACTTGAATTACAACACTTGTCCCATGCTCCTAGTATGCACACAATGTTTACCTATGGTTCTTACTTTGTGAAATAGATCATATTGAACACATTTCCAATCATTCTCATTTCACAACTCCTAATCCTTTTCCATAAGTTTAAGAATATCAAATTCTTGCCACTTATAGAGTATGTTAGATTCTAACATTTTATGCAACGATCCTTTCGTAATGTCACTGCACCAAAGTCACAAAGACTATTGCCAATGATATTACAAAGTCCTCTATCGGAGATTGTTGCAAGACAATTCCTTAGATATGATGTCTCTCACTCAAAGTACTTTCCTTTGAACATCCTTTTGCATAAAAGTTTCTAATCTTAGACATAGATTTTTCAATATTCAATTCCCAATATGGACACGCTTCCATATTTTCCATATGACAACTCATTCTTAATAGAATCTTATCTATTCATAATGATGTCGATATGGTCCATCCAATATGGAAACATTTCCATATTTTCCAATACTATACTTCCAACTACTCACAAGCGACCAATCCTCGTCGAACTTTGGATTGTCCTTTGATAGTTGTTTAATTATTTTAGTCAAAACCGATTCTAGTCCTTTTTCCCTCTAAATGCGTTGGACATTTGGAAAATTTTAGAATGGTCAAACATTAAAACATTTGCAATCGATCCTATACCCGAAGCATATGGGACACGACGCATAATGTTTTATTTGCTATGTTCTCAAAATTCGAATTGTGAAGAGGAATGCCGTAATCATAATCGAAATTTTAAGAACACACTATGTACCTTTGACTAAATTTATTAACATTTCTCAACCTAAGCCTTTAGATTTGAAATGAAGCATAATATTCTCTCCCTTAATTATAGCAAAACCACTATTCCATCCTTACAACTTTGCAAAGAATGACTCTTGTTTTCTATAATTAATATTGCCAACTTGCAATACTTTCCTTAATAATCATACAATCATAACTTTTATGCTCCCACTATCATGATGATTATTATAAAACATAACACTTATGCTCCCACTAGCTTCGACATGTATTCATAAACATCTTAACTTTCAGAAAAACAATACCTATTGAATTTCTTAAGTCCATGTTTCTAATACTTAATGCTTTGATAATCTTTTATCAAGGCCTCTTAAACTTATACACCTTTGCCTTAGATAGTTCATATGTGTGTCTAAACATTTAAGACTAATTGCCAAACCTCACAATTCAAATCATGGAAAGGGATACCGTAACCATAATTGAATTCGAGAATGCAATTTTACAATCACTATCTTCTTAAAATCTTTCTTAGTGAAAGCATTTCCTCACAATCATTTTCATGAAAGAGGAAATCTTATGACACTTATATTTTACACAGTGTATGTGTTCCTATCAATGTGAATTTGTTGAAACTAAGGTTTACGACAAATTCAAACTCATATGGACCGATCTTTCTTAATCTTGATTTCTTGCCTTATGGTAGCACAGCTGCCCACCATGTCTTCCAAGTAGTTAAGCAGCTCACCCTTTCCTATCAATGTACCTTTCATTGATTAAGGTGCTTTGCCTTTTATTCGTTCAAAATGAGAACTCATAGAACTCACATGCATAATTAACTCAATTGGAACAGCACATAAACAAAATAATGTCAACACGATAGGTTGTAAACCTCAACTCGTGTGCTAGTGATGATCGATAAGGTTCATTTGATTTGTTCCTGAAACCTTTCAAGACTATTAAGACTCCCACTGACTCCTTGACATATAAGACTCTCTTGTCAATAACCATTTCTTGACAAACAAATATTCAAGAGTTAGTGTAGCTTTTATCAAAACACTTCATAAATTGGTCCTAGTTGGTCTTTGTCTTATTCAAGACATCACAACTTTCCACATTTAATGAATGTTATAAACCTTCTTTATACATACTCAATGTCACAATCTTAACTCTGAGACTTGTTTTGGAACGAAGTATGATTGACTTTTTGATTTAACCATTTCTTCAATTCTTGATTCCTCTTCTTAGACATACAATTGTGCTAAGACTCACTTAGAGGATCAATTGAGATTTGGTTCTTAATCATTAAGACCTATCATAAAGCATAAAAGGTACTCTCCCTTCTTCTTAGAATGGAGAAACTTTGATCTTTCTGCCTACTTGATTCTTCTTATTCGTTCTGCTATTGATTTAAACATTTTCAATCAATTCAGAATTACACTTAATCTTATAAGTATAATCATATTTACTAAACCTTTAGTAAATCATGACGAATATCATTGTTACTCTTATGGTGGACTTGATTAACACACAACTTTGTGTATTCGATCTCCAAGTCCTTTACTTGACACTTTGTCAATGAATTAGTCCAAATATGAAATTTCTCATTCATCGTGCAACCAAGTTGCATGATTCCAAGTTTCTGTCCAATTGAAACTTGGGCGATGAGAAAACTCTCCCTATTTGGTAAACTCTCGACTTTCCATAAATAACATAAATAAGAATCATATCCATTTGTTGTAGAAATATGCAAACACCAATTTTCATAACGATTTCATTGCAAGGAAATAAACAAATAAATAAATAAGTCAAACAAAAATTTACTTTATTTATAAAAGCAGCGGAAAACATTAATGCAAAATCCATTGAAAACTATGTATTTCAAAAGGAAAATTTCTAACAACTCTATCATAACTATCTAAGCTCAAAATCTAATCTTCAAGTCCATACGACCAAGATCCATTCCTTGTGATTAGATTCATCTTGCTCTTTCACCAAGCTTCCTTTCTTTTCACCGATCCTGCAAAACATTCAAATGCAATCTTATCACATCATGTATTAAGAATCAATGAATAGGAACTTAACGGAGTTAGATAGTGGATTTTACCTGAAGCGTAGCCATACTCCTTGACTCTCCCATCTTCTGGACTTTTCAGGCTCTTTGGGCAGACTTGTATCCAACGCCCTTTCTTTTGGCAGCAAACGCAGGTCGGTTCTCCTAGAACGTCCTCGGAAGCATGGTCGGTTGACTTTTCCAACAAATACGCTCCATTGTTTCGCCAAATCATTTCTGATTCAGCAGCAATGAGCATGTAAGTTAGGTCAATGAGGTTGTCGTCATGGTCCATCATATAATACTTTCTTTTGAACTCATTATATGATTTAGGAAGTGACTGCAAAACCCAATTTACAGCCAACTCATCTGGAAAGGACATACCCAACATTATCAACCTATCAATGTGTGATTTCATTCCTAGAACGTGGGAACACACGGGTTTACCATCTTCATGTTTCATTTCCAATAGGGCCTTAGTGATATTGAACCTTTCAATTCTTCGATCTTGTGGGTTGGGGAGAACAATAGGAGGAGGAGGAGGAAGTGAAGCATGATTTCTCGTTCCTCGATTGAATCGTGGAATACCATCTTCATGTGGAATGCTTGTTCCACGGGATTTGGGAAGACCATAGTTGTCGAACTTTGACGGGAGAAAACGAATTCAAGTTAGTCGATTGAATGAGTCCTTAGCAAATCACCCAAATGAGATACTAAGGCTAGGACCCAACACAATATTCTACAACTCGGGAGAGGGATGTCGTAACCCTAATTGCAGAATATTTGAAGGTAAGTGAATGACAATTCACTAATTTCCACCATGAAAAAAAATTTAAGTTTTAAATCTATGAAAACTCCTAGATCCTTTGAGATTCATTGAACTTTCAATGGCATGTTTAAATCTCGATGTGCCCCTCTTGTTTGTGACTGGGATGCCGAGGATCACAAAGCGGGTGTGAACAACCATGCAAACTTACATGGTGCCCTCACATGTTACAGTCACCTATTCGATGTGCCGGTAAACCACACACGCTCCACCGAACTATGACAAACATTGAGTCACCCTTTTCTACCTTTGCTTAGAACCATTTAGTGTGCCGGTAAACCACACACGCTCCACTAAAGTCTTCGCAAGGGCACAAAGTGTAATTTCATGGAATTGCATCAATTCACTTTTGCCTAAGTAACTATGATTGGGAATTTTATGAAAACATTTAGTTACTTTGATAATTCATTATACTTATAATGGAAGGTTTCGTCCTATCCTACCCGTTCGGCTAATGACCCTCCACTACTCAAGAGTGCGGTGGGTAAGAGTGGATACCCATTCAATCGCCATTTTATAGGCAATTTCCTTAAACACCCCTTATAGACCAGCTTCATGAATGAGGCCTACTAACGGTAAGACTGGCTTTTACTCATATATATATATATAATGTTAGACTTTTAATGTTATATATAGTATAGGGTGTATTTTACACTTTTAAAATACTAGGTGGTCTAATTTAACAATTATACTTTTAATTCAATTAAATTGTAAACCTAAACTTTTATGGATTTATTAAACTTCTTTTAATTATACACCTTAATTAATTAATAAAACCATAAGGGTGTGATTTGAACTTTTCAAAACAATACTAGGGTTTTAGAATTTAACATTCCTAATTAAACTTTTAATCAACTTTTAAATTCCAAAACTTGAGGGCAAGTTTTGAAACATTTCAAAACATTAGGGTTTAGAATTTAAGTACACATCAAATTAAACTATTAATCCAAAATTTTAAATTCCAAAACTTGAGGGCAAGTTTTGAAACCTTTTTCAAAACATTAGGGTTTCAACTATTTAAATTTCAAAACTAAACTTTTGAGTTCTAATTTAAACTATAAAACCTAAAGGGATTAATTTGAAACTATTCCAAACTTTATCAAGAATATTCTAGATCACATAATTCAAATAAGGCAATTAACTATAATTGGTGGTTATCTAATTAGACCTAGTTCAAATTCTTGCAAGATAATGATCAAATAATTTCCATAACTTAAAATATATCAAATAAGGTAACAATTATCTAATTAGATGACCAAAATCTTTTATTTTGACAAGGATAATCATAAGGGATTAACAAAATTCGAATTTTATTAAGTTTAAACAATTATGGCAATTATCCTAAGTCAAAATAGGTAAAACTCCCGAAAATCCGCCTGTCTGACAGCTAAACTCGCTGAGTCCCCTTATGGACTCACCGAGTAGGGGCCTACTAGCCGAGTCCATAATGGGACTCGCCGAGTACATCAGGCAGGAGGCAAAAAATGATTTTTTTCAAGCATGAACAAATTATCAAGGCATCAATACAATAGAAACCAATCAAGGCTCTGATACCACTGATGGGTTTTGGTCATAAGACATCCTATGTGCTCATACAAACCTTAATGCTTGGATCTAGGTTTCTCTATTGTACATGCTTTGAATCCAAGACTATAAACCCTAATTCTAGCATATGGAAATCAATATTAACATATAATTAGGTTTATGATATTACCTTGATTGTTATGTAGCAATAACAATCCCAATTCCTCCTTGAATTGACCTTGGAAGGCTTAGAGTCACAAGTGTCACTCCTCTAATGGCTTACAAACACCAAGAGCAAATGGAGAAGGTATAAGGAGAGAGGGGAGGTTTTTAATTCATTTCTAGGACCTCTTGGGAAGGCATGGACGAATTCATGAGCCTTGGGGGGTCTTTATATAGGTGTAGAGATTAGGGTTTTAGTCCTTATCCTTATCTAGTTGCTTGCCCACCAAGTAACCATAAGATAAGTCTTGAAACCCTTATCCTTGTCGAATTCTAAGGCCTTATCACCTTAAATTCGTCCAACCTATTAATAAGATAATCCTTACCTTATTTTGTAACTATCACATAATTACAATTCAGCCCCTCTAGTTTAATTAATTACACTTGATCACAAAATTAATTCTTAATTAATTATTGACCAATATTAATTAAACAAATATGATTTCTCCTTTAATATATTATTCTTATAACATACTAATAAATCATAATAACCTCTCTCTCTATTTATTTCTCCAATCAAGTTGCTTTGGTGAAGGCAACCCAAAAGGACCATGCACCATCGGGTCAAGTACATACCAAAATAGTTATGGACTTAGACACTAATCCAACAATAATAAGGGTTTAAATCATATCTTGATTGTTATGTAGCAATAACAGTCTCAATTCCTCTTTGTATTGACTTTAGAAAGCTTAGAGTCACAAATGTCACTCCTCTAATGGTTCACAAACACCAAGAGCAAGAGGATGAAGAGGAGAGAGGATGGAGGCTGCCCTAAAACGTGTGAAACCCTATAAGGATGATTAGCCACGTTTTTGGGTCATAAGGGGATGTATATATAGTTAGGCTATTAGGGTTATCTAACAAAGAAACCCTAATTTGGATGCTTAAGCCCTAAGCAACCCATGGATCCCTTTCCTTAAGGCCTTGGACGATTTCTTATGGGCTTCCCCATAGAATTCGTCCACTCCTTAATATAAGGCAATCCATGGCCCAAATTGCAATTATCTTATAATTACAATTCCATTCCCTTAAGTTTAATTAATCTCTTTTAGTCACAAAACTAATTACCAATTAATTCTTGACTAATATTAATTAAACAATATGATTTCTCCTTTAATATATTATTCTCATAATATATTAATAAATCATATTTAATCCTTTGTCTCCATAATTCATCCTATCAAGTTGCTTTGGTGAAGGCAACCCAAAAGGACCATGCACCATCGGGTCAAGTACATACCAAAATAGTTATGGACTTAGACACTAATCCAACATTCATAGCATACTTGGCTCATCATGGACCAAGATGGTCCATCTTGTGCCATCATGGCGCAACAAGAATATGGATGGCACAAGTGACTTCAAGTGTGGCAAAAGAACATCAAGATTGGAGCAACAACACCACCATGACACAACAGGAAGATGCATGGCACAAGAGCATACCTCATGGCGCAAGAGGAGTACCCCATGGGATAAGAGGGATCCTCATGGCGCAAGAGGGAGCTTTATGGTGCAAGAAGGAATGTTATGGCACAATAGCATCCTTCTTGGCCCATCCCTTTAACATATGGCACAACAAGACCCCCCTGTTGCTCCATATCACTCCCAGCACTCTAAACCTCTTCCAGGTGCTCCAAACCCCCTTCTGCATGATCTGTTCCTTTGGCACTTGATCTGTTCCTTTGTCAGACGATCCATTCCTTTCTCAGATGATCTCTTCCTTTGTCATATGCTCCATGAACCCCAAGTGCTCCATTATGATCTAAGTGCTCCATGTTGGACAAGACTTCATACCCCAACAATCTCCCACTTGAAGGCTTGAACAACTTTATCTACCATTTAAATTTCGCTATTCCTTAAAGTAGTCTCTCTTTCTCTCTCTTTCCCTTTCTCTCTCTCTCTGCCAAGCCCTTTTCTTCAAACTTCCGAAAGACCAGTTGAAGCCATGCAAAGCTTCAACTTCTTAGTGTAGCCACCTTTGTGAACATATCAGCTGGATTCTTCATTCTAAGATTTTTCTTCAAGTTTAGAGTTCCTTCATTGATTATCTCTCGAATGAAATGGTACCTTATCTGAAGGTGTTTTGTTCTGCTGTAAAACACTGGATTCTTTGCTAAGGACTGAACTTTGGTTGTCATATTACAGTACACAATCTTCCTATTGCATTCCAATTTTTGACAAGAAACTCTTCAACCATATGAGCTCTTTGGCAGCTTCTGCAAGTGCCATGTATTCTTCTTATGTGGTTAAAAGAGCAACAATCTTTTGTAACCTTGAGATCCAACTAATTGTTGTACCTCCAATTATGAACATATAAACTGTTGTGCTCTTGCTTGAATCTGCACATCTACCCAAGTCTACATCAGCGAACCCTTCTACAAATACTCCTTTTCTTCTGAAACATAAGGAACACTCAACTGTTCGTTTTAAGTAGTGTAGCAACCATTTCACTCCTTCCCAATGTTGTCTTCTTGGATTTGACATGAATCTGCTCACAACTCCCATTGCATGAGCAATGTCTAGTCTGGTGCATACCATTACATATATTAAACTACCAACTGCAAATGTGTATGGAACTTCAGCCATGTATTCTCTGTCTTCTTCCATTTTTAGGGATTGCTTCATGGTAAGTCTCAACTGACTCCCCGATGGTGTACTTCTGGATTTCGCATCTGCCATGCTGAACTTCTCTAAGACTTTCTTAATGTACTTGTCTTGTGAAAGTTTTAGTGTACTTGTAACTCTGTCCCTGGCTATGCTTATGCCAAATATTTGTTTAGCAGCCCCTCATTCCTTCATCTCGAACTTACTGGCTAACTACTTCTTTAGCTTGTTTATCTCCTACATGTCAGATCCCACAATCAACATGTCATCAACATATAACAATAGGATGATATAAGAGGACTTGAATTTCTTCGAATAACAACAGTCATCCATCTTACATCTATTATACCCATTCCTCTACCTGAAGCTATCAAACTTTAAGTACCATTTCCTTGGAGCATGCTTCAAACCATACAGTCTTTTCATTAGTTTTCACACCAGATCTTCCTAGCCAACAGTGGTAAAAACTTCTGGTTGTGCCATGTAGATGTCTTCTTCAAGGTCGTCATGGAGAAAGTTTTTTTTTCACATCTAGTTGCTCTAGATAGAGATCTTCAGAGGCTACAATTCTCAAAACCATTATGATTGTAGTCATTTTCATAATTGGAGAAAAGATCTCATTATAATCAACCCCTCTTTTCTTCTAGAACCCCTTGACTACTAGCCTTGCCTTGTATCTCTTGGTGCCATCAATCTCATCCTTAACCCGAAACACCCACTTGTTTTGCAGTGCTTTCTTCCCTGCTGGGAGCTTGACTAAGGACCAAGTGTGATTCATGTCAAGTAAGCTCAATTCTTCTTCCACAACCTTCTTCCAATATATGGATTCTTTCATCCTCAAGGATGCTGGATAATTGTATTGTATGTATAACTTGAGAAAAACCTAGATCCAAAGCATTAGGGTTGCATGTACACCATAGGAATGATGTAGTGCTCATAACCCATCGATAATAACCATCGGGCCCCGCCCAGTAAGCATACAAGCACATACCCATGCAAGAGTCACACAGACTTCTAGCATCTTCACATAACATATCATGGGCCGGATATGGAGCCTTAGACCTGTTAAACCTAGTGAGGAAACTCACCTCAAACTATTGAATCACACTGATAAATCTTTGGTTGTTGATCCGATAAATCCCCGCGCTATCAACACCAATAACATCTGATTAATAGTTGGATCTCGACTCACACTAGGAGTCCAAACTAGGGTAACAGACCTTTTTACCATTTCCCTAACTTGGCCCAAGTCCAAGGCCCAAACCAACTGTCCAAGAGGCTCAAAAATCTAAAATAATCACCCAAAGCCCAAATATGGCCCAATTTTCCAAATTGGGCCCAAATCCCTTTATTGGCCTTCAACCAAAAGAGTCCAATAAAATAACATTAGCCCAAAAATAGAATTATGATGGCCCAACAAGGCGTAAGACTACTAAGAGAAGCCCACTACTGAGTATGTAGGGCGTACTCAGCTCCTACGATTAACGTACTCGCTTTGGGGCTTGTACGCACAGCGTACCAGCTTGTACGCTCATCGTACTCCCCATCTTGGCCAACTTCCATCATTCAGTTATTAATCAATTAAGACTTCAACCCAACACTCAGATTTTACTTACTTAAGGTGGTTTATCACGTAAAGTTGGCAACTTTACGTGCATGCATGGCTTGGTGGGGCTCTTGAGCTCAAAAGAGTTTAACAAATGACTAAGATATGCATGAGTCCATAAATACCATAAAGTTCGCATTTTATGCTTAAGGGACCCTTAGTATGTCCAAATCTAAAACGTTTAGCTTCAAGAAAGACCTTAGCTCAACAAGACCAACCAAAAGGGACCAAAATGACCATAAATAAGCTAAAGAGTATATTATATCATCTTGGACTTTCAAATTTAATTGTTTGAATGACTATTTGATAGATTAAGTAGTTTAGTTTCATTTAAAGTCTCTCAATAATAAATTTTTTAAAATATAATTATATTATTTATAATTTGGTTATGTTAGACTGATATGAAAATTGATTAACTTCAGGAACAAAGGCTTACAATTGCAATCATCAATCAGAAGTTGCATGGTTCAAACTTTTAATTTGGTACATGTTTTTCTTATTAATAGGTTGAAAAACATTAAGAAAAAATGAAATAGCAATGAGAAATGCTTAACATGGATTAATTATAACAAATGTGGTAAGAAAAACTTTCATGGCTAAAATATTGTAACATAAAGAAACCTGAACAATGCAATGCTATTAATGGGTTGAATTTTAAAAGGGAAATAAGCTTATAATAATAACAAAAGTACAATGCTAAAAATGGTAAAATTTTCAATGTAAAAGGCCTTGACAAGTAAAAACTTGATTGAATTTTCACTGTAAATAACATTAATAACAAATAATTGAAATTTACAATGTTGAACAACCGTAGTCCTTTCAAAAGAAATGTGTATATAAGAATAAAAGCATAAAGTACAATGTTGAAGGTACAATGCAACAACTTGTATATTTTTCAGAGTAAAATATCTTGATAAGAAGATTTTGGATGGATTTTTCAAAGTAAAAGCCTTTATGAGAAACTTTTTGAAATTTACATTTCGATGAAAGAAAAAAAAAGTGCAATGCTAAAAAAGAAACTGAAATTACAATGCTACATATGGTAGATTTTTCAAGGTAAAGTACTTAGAAAAAAATGATAGGTTTTAAAAAAAAATTGCTTATACATGAAATTTTTTATGGATTTTCAAAGTAAAATGGCTTGATAAATTGAATTAAATTTGAAAGTAATAATTTTGAACAAATGAAAGCTACCAATTGGTAGGTTTTTCTTTTAGTCACAAAGTTGTAACATAATTAAAACTGAAAAGCGCAAAGATAAGTAAAATTTTAACATAATGGACTGAAAAGATATTGTTCCTTGACACCATTTGTTCACTTAAATAGGAGAATTGAAGACAATAAGTGAATACATATAAGCTTTCTTAGTAAGACATGGACTGTGCAATAAGTGAAGCACAATGGCATCAGGAGGATTGAATACAATCAAAGCCTATAGTTTTGTAGCAGTGAGGTTGAAACTGTAAACATTAGTGCACTTAAATAGGGACAACTTCTTAATATGGTAAGTTGATCTCAATTCCACACAAATTAATCCCAAAATCAACATTCCATAGTTCAAGATAATTACGATTGAAAAATGCTTCAAACTCATTTGGTGGCTTGAAAAAACAGTTTTCCAATTCTAACATTGACTTGAATTAATGTGGATTGAGTTCCTTGACACCATTTCTTCATAAGAGTAACATCCAACAAATATTTCAAAGTATAATATCCTAATAAAAAAACTATTGAAAGTACAATGCTAAAATTGAGTTTGGGGTTGTAATTTTCCTTTTAAAACGTCTAAATGAGAAAATAAACTTAAGGGACTCGTCGAGTTGATGAGCCAACTCGACGAGTCGGCTAGGGTTTTCCCCCGACGAGTCTGGACATTAGTAACTCGACGAGTTGACAAGACAACTCGACGAGTTAAGTTGGATTTTCGTGACATTTCTGAAGGAACGAGAGGATTCGATGACTCACATAGATGCACTCGATGACTCGGGTCGACATGGACTGTTGACTCGAGTGTTGACTTCGGTTGACTTTAGGGTTTGGTCAAGACAGGGATTATGGAGACCATGGAGGGATAAAATGGTCTTTTACCCATTCCAAGATTAGAGAGAGAAAATAGCTTGGTTTATTTAGATTTGTGATTTAAGTGTTAATTAGAGATAATTATCGTATGTGTTAGGCGGAGGTTAGATCGGTGATTCGTGTACGAGGTTTATTTGCATGCTTACGCGGTGAGTCTTCTCACTATACTTACCTTGATTGGTAATTTTGTGTGGCCGGAGGGTATTGTGTGCATATATTGAGTATTGTGATATCCTGCATTATGTCTTTGTGATTTATGTTGTGTATTATGCTGAGCTTTACTGAGTTAGGACCGGAGGGTCCACCCGAGTTGTGGGACCGGAGGGTTCCACTGAGACACATCGACCAGAGGGTCTTATTTGAGATATAGCCATGAGAGGTTAATGAGTTATGTGTGGTATTTTGGGGAACTCACTAAGCTTCGTGCTTACCATGTTATGTGATATGTGTTTTAGGTACTTCTCAGGATCACGAAAAGGCGTCAGCTTGATTGTATACACGAGATGAAGTTATGTTTTTGAGGATCCTGCATTTTTATTCAAACAGTTATGGATATGTGTTTTTGATAATTTGACACTTTGGGGTTTTTGTGAAATGTGATTATGAGAATTATGTGATTTTATAATGAAAAAAATTGTTTGAAAATTTACGGTGTTACAAGTTGGTATCAGAGCCTTAGTTTGAGGGATTCGGATGTACCTTCGGGTGTGTTTGGACTCAAACTGAGTATTTGAGAAAAAATTTCAAAAGAAATGATTTTTCCAAAATGAGAAAGAGTTTTAAGAGAAAAATGAGTTGGAGTAGTGTGTACAATTTGTTGGAATAGTGTCCAAGGTCATTAACTATTGGTGATATTTCTAATAATAGCAGGGTCCTTTTGGGTTGCTCTCAAGACCCAAATTGAGTAGAATAAATAAAGGAGAAATTAGTTTATTAATTATTATGGTTAATAATTAATTAGAAACTAATTGGAAATATATTTTGTAAATATATTTTGGGAATTAATTAACGTCTTAATTAATTAAAGGGTTGAATGTTCATTTGTTGATAGTTGGTTAATCAGGAGTGTTCCAGAACCTTATGGGATTAGGGTTGGATGAAAATCACTCCATCCCACATGGGAAAGGAGTGAAATTTCGTGGTTAGGCCTCCATCCCACATGGGAAGGAGTACTAAACCCTAGGAGGCATCCAAGACTATAAATATGGCCTTAGGGATTTCATTCCTCCTTGCACCTTGGCTTGAAGTATTCGCCAACCCTTCTTCCTCCTCTTCTTAGGGACGATTTCTAACTTTCTTTGGATTTGTGAAATTGACCCTTCTCCTAGTTATTTTTATTCCACTTTTTGGTGTCATTGGGTGTGATACCATTAGAGGGATTCTGGTTTGGATCCTTTCATCCAAGCAACTTCATGGAGGTTCAAGATCTCAAGCATGGAGATCAAGGGCTACATAACATGTATGTTTTCTTACTTATGTTTTAGTTTTCTAGGGTTGATGTAATTAGCATGAAGCCATAGATCCATAGGATGCATGTACACTTAGGTATATCGTTGTTTCGATTTTTCCGCTGCCTAGTGTTAGAGTGTATTTGATGCATAGAAAACCCAACAGTGGTATCAGAGCCATTGGTTCATGGTTACTTTCACCCTAGATCCATGTTTTCTGTAAAAACTTGTTTGAAACTGAATGATGGAAAAATAATTGAAAATTTCGTAATGTGTTAAAACTTTAGTCGCAACTCACGACGTGAACTAGGAGTTCACGACATGAGCTCAGCAGAATCAGAATTTCAGATTTTTTTGCCATTTTTCGAATATGTGGCTTTGATAAACATGGATAAATACCTAATTTAAATTGTTTTTGAATCTGGAAAATTGATAAATATTATTTAAATGTGTTTATTTGAATTTGAATATTTATTTGATAATGGATAAATGTTATTTAAATATGTTTATTTGAATTTGAATATTTATTTGATAATTGATACATATTATTTAAATGTGTGTATTTGAATTTGAATATTTATTTGTTATTTAAATTGTGAATTTAAATATTTAACATTCTTTATAATATGGATTTATAAATTTGAATATTACCCCTCGTAATTTATTAATTGTTACATTGCGTCCTCGTAATTAATTAGAATTAATAACAGACAACTAAATTTAAAGAGTTTTAAATATACTCATTGTATATATATATATATATATATATATTAGAATTGTGTCTACTATATGTATAAGAAAGTTAAAACATGCGCCCTCGCATGTTTAAATATTGACATGGTCAGTCTGACCGTGACTAGGCTCACCCATTCTAATGTAATGGTTTAAGGAGGTCTCTTTGATTCCTAATGAGGTCGTTTTTAATATGTTCCGCGCTTACCACCCTCACCGTCCTATTGTATTTTGATAATGGAGTTACCGAAAAGGTTTGATAGTGATAATGACCAATCTAAAAGTATTCTAAATACAAGTATAAAAAAAATTCCGTTTTATTAATAGAATGTGAGTTTGTATTATCCATGAAAATTGCACATTCTCTTTATATTCTATTGGTGGAGCTCATGTGGTTAACCGACACATAAATCTAGAATATAGTCGAGAATGATATGGAACTCGCGAATCTCAAGCGTAACTTGAGTCGGGGACCATGCGATGTTGCAAGGTTAATTCTCAATCTATTTAATGTGAATCTTATGTTATCCATTAAAGTTGCACATTCTCTTTATAACTTGTTGATGTAGCTCGCGTGTTGAACCGGCACGTCAATTTGAGAGTATTGGTAGAGAATGATGTGGAACTCACGAATCTCAAGCGTAACTTGAGTAGGGGACCACGCGATTTTGTATGGTTGATTCACCATTTGTTCAGTGATCCGTGGCGACCTCGTCGTTGAATTTGAGATGAACATAATCTGAGATTAACATGCCATTGATAGTTAATGAATCTCAAAGATCTAGGAGTTTCGTAGTGATCGAAATTGGCAAAGGGCTTTACCTACCTAAATAACTTTATGGTGTGTTTACGGCATCCTTTTACACATCATGGAGCCAAATATGGATCCTAGCCTTCTAAAATAATTTAGGGTGATTATTTCCTAAGGATAAGTAAAACAAACTATAATGGAATTTGTCATTGAATGATGTCTATAACCTTATCCACTAAAATCTACTGCTATAAAACCTTTGAAAGGATTAGCTATGAGGATGATCAATCTTGTCAAATTCGTAGTTTGGGAATAGTTCTCATAAAAGAAAGGAAAGATCATGCCTTTGTTAAAGCTCTTCCTAAGTTACTTCAAACATTGCATTCTAAATTGTTAGAAAGAGCAATTATCAAATGTACGTTGTAAATTGACATACTGAAGTAAAATGGAATTTCCTTGAGTTAGGAGTTGACTATGGTTAGTCGACTAGCTAGCATGTACATATGATCAGTTCATTCTGATTTTGATATGAACAACTTGGAATATCCATTAAGGAGTTGTGTAACATGTTGTGGTTTCCTTTTGGAACTAACATGGCTAATCATAAAAACTCATACTTCGAAACACTCCCATATTTTACTCTCATGAATAGAAGTGTCAAGAAGAAGAAAGCCAATTGCACATGGTTTAAAAGGTGATTAGTATACCTAATCTAGGCCCTAATACCTAGGACAAAGGAAGGCGTATTCTAAGACATGTTCTGATAGCTGCTTGTTTCCATAACAAGAAAAGGACTAAGAAATCAAACTTACCCAAATGTATATTTGAGGTGAAAGGACTGGAACATGAAGAAGTTAAATTTGATCACGGATCATGAGCCCATGCTACTTTCCATTGGATCAAAGGATAACTAGTTCTTCCATGTTTGTTATTCAATCAAATATATGGACTTATAATGCCATCAAAACATTACTTCTAAACCTTGAGTCTGTTGCTAAGGATTAGTGCTGACATTTGCAAGAATGTGCAGTCACTAAAATGAAGTAAGAAGACTAAAACATGGAGAAGATAATTTGATCATGAATGCCAAGCCCTTGCTACATTCATAGGATCAAAAGACAACTATTTTCAAAATATTTAGTCTATGGTATTATAATTGAAATTGTTTATACTATGATTCTTGAGATAGTTCTAACTTATTTAAATGTGGAGCATTCTAACATGTTAAAAGAAAGTCATGAAATCTATGAATCTAGTATAGTAGAAATAGTTCCAAATTGATTCGAACATTTGAATAAGGTGTATTATTGTGAATATATGTTGATGTTAGTTCAACTAATGGATCGTTCAGATTGACCATAATAAGTACTTATTCCAATACGTCCAAATGTTTGGGTGAAATGTATTTGTGGAATCATAGTATTGGATTTATAAATGAGAAATTCATTACCAAGTATCCAGCTGGAACAAATTTTGGATATCATTTGACCTTGAGTCTTATGATAAATGCAAATCTTGTTTATCAAGATAGATGATGAATGTGTCACTGGGTGATGTGAGTATTTATTGGAATTAGTTCACACTAATGGACCGTTCAGATTAACCACGATACATAGTGAGACCAACTTCGTATGAATGTGAGTCTGGAACCTCTCAGGTGTTCAGAGCTCTCATATAGCGAAGTTAAGAATCAATTGGGCAATAGGATGAGACACTCATAGTGAGAATCTCAGTCCAAAATTTATCAATCATCTAAGTGATCGTGAAAGAGTTTCATGATCTATTTCCGCCCAAAACACTACCACCGAGAAGTGTTAGTTGGGTAGAGAAACAAATCGCTCATTGATTTTTTACTAGATGAGTCGCACTGTGTTTGCTAACAATTCGTAGATTGTACCATGAATAGTGCTACAAGAAGACCTTTGGTCTTGTGCCAACTAAGTAGGTTCTTGAAACACTATATGGTATGTGAAGTGGGATTCTACCCTCACTGCCATATATGGAAATCTACGATTATAAGGCTTACGCTCGTCATGAAGTGCTCGACAATCTAGGAATTTGAATAGAGATGTGTTATCTCGTTGGAGATCCCATCAAGCATTTTAGATAATTGTTTAACAACCTTATAAGAACAAAGTGTATGTTGCTCAAAGGGTAGTCTTCCAAGAGAAGGAGCTAATTTCCAAAAGGGCTAGTGGAAGCCACATTGATCTTGATAAGATTCAAGAGTCGAAGAGCCTAAAGTTGTACATAACATTCAATTTGGAATTGAAAGAGCTATCAAGGAAACTAACATATTTCCATTTTTCCTTATAGATCTGATAGAAGACGTCATGGACCTAGTTATATAAGAGTTTATATTGCTAAGGTATTTGAGTCACTAATAGATAGCAATCAGAGTGTACTAGCTATCGGAAGCTATGGTAGGACCTAAAGGCAACAACATAGAAAGAGGAATTGGAAAGCGAGATTCAATCCATGTATGTTGTTATTTGGTAGACCTAGCACTTGATGTTAACCCTTAGGTGCAATTGGATCTTCAAGTAGAGACAATCATGGATAGGAAAAAACATATAATTAAATCAAGATAGTTTTTGAAGGATGTAGGCTTAATAAGTTCATTTATGGACCGAAATAAGCATATCACAAGTGGGATCATTATTTCAATGAGAAAGTTCAAGGAGTTTGAATTTCGAGAAATAAAGATAAGCCATAAATATGTCAAAGCTAGTGGGAGTAATTGGAATCTTTGTTTCAATGAGAAAAGTTCAAGGAGTTTGAATTTCGAGAAGCATAGATAAGCCATATATATGTCAGTGCTAGTGGGAGCACTGTAGTCATCCTTATATTGTACATAGACAATGTACGATTTATAGGAAACTATATTCTAACTTGGCAAGTGTAAAAGCTTGGCTTGGTATGAGAACTATGGAGACTATGATATACATGGGAGATACAAGACACGTGCATAATAAGGATCTATGGAGATAGATCAAAGTGATTCATTGGATTAAGCCAAAGTACATGGAATGTTGAGGAAACTGGAAAACAATTTTAGGCTTATTACAATATGGCATGACATTGAGCCATGCTAATGTCTTGGTTCTATTATTGAGATAAAGCAAATGATTCGTGTCCCACATGCTTCTGCTATGGGATCGATCATACATGTCATGACATGTACCACATCTAATGACTTGTATGCCTCGTGCAACACAAGTTGGATTAGTTTAATTTTGGGAAGAATCAATGAATCAAGATCAAGAACATTATTAAGTGTCCTTGGAGGACTGAAGATATGATCTTGATAGTATGGAAGAGATCATTGTAAGAGTTACACTGATGCTAAGTTCCATACTAAATAGACGTTTCTGTTTGCAGTCAGATTTCGTGCTTCTCTGAATGGTGAAGTTTTAGCTTGGAAGAGTACCAAGTATTACACCAAAGTGGATTTTGCAAACTTAGAGTATGTTGCGGTTGATTAAATTGCAAAGAAGACAATGTGGCTGAAAGAGATTCATTAGTGACATCTTTGTTGAAATTCAATCATTGATGGTCCTTATGAAGTCTCTTTGTGACTTTAAGGGTGAACTTACCTCGAGTTTGGATCCCAAGTCACACAAGCTCACATGACATATACTCAGTATGTACCATCACGTTTGATAGTGATTCAAATGTGAAAATGTCATAGTCAATTAGGCATATCGAAAGATAATCTTGTCGATCTATTCCATAAGCCGATGTCATTGACCAAGTCTGATAGTCGGACAAAGTCAAGAGGCATTAGATTTGCAAATGAATTGGCTTAAACTCTCTTAGTTTGGTTTGTTTTAAAACCCGAGAACTTTAAGCAGTATAAGTTTTAATTTGATTTGCCCATTATTTAATGGTGATCTTAATATATGATGGATTTCGGTCATTTCAATTAGCCTATCACTGTGTTCTCACTTTTGCATGTTTGGAACCCACTTTCCGAGTATTAATTTACTCAAACGTCCACAGTCGGTCATACTCTTGGAAGTAAGTAGTGATTCAAGACTGTCATGTGTATTAGTGGGTTGTCCATAATGATTGGACATAGCATAGAGATTGCGATAAAACTCATGAGTGCTTAATAGAGATTTAAGTGTTGGACCAACCCATGCTTAGAGATTACTTCATGGATTCAGTCACGAGTAATTCTAAGACGATAATATCTTCTATTCTTCAAACCTAGATACATGTGGGGTTTTGCTCTATGATTATGTTATGTATTGGTCTACTCCAATGCTAACCGTTACTGGTAGTTATAAAGGGTATGTCCATGTGTGACATGATGAAATAGACAAAAACTATGTAGTCAAATTTTATTCATTCCTTCTGCCTTAATAGGAGAAGTGATATCTATGGGCCCCTAGATGATTTGGTGCTGACATCTAAAGTGCTTGGCCGAGCCCTGATTGGAATTGATGTGTTCAATTTAGTAGTCAGATGCAATCGTCACAAATCTATATCGAGATACATAATCTTGAATTCTTGAGATTGAACATTATCCATGTCTCGAATTCATATAGATACCATAGAACGAAGGGATAGTTGATCACTTATCTAAGGGTTGAATCTTGATTAGATCAAGACTTCGGTAGTTGCATTGGATGGCTAACTCTCTGTTGATTATTGGAGAAATATTAGTCCTCATATAGTTGATGACTTGTCCAAATAGGAGACTGTTGGAATAGTGTCCAAGGTCATTAACTATTGGTAATATTTCTAATAATAGCAGGGTCCTTTTGGTTGCCCGCAAGACCAAAATTAAGTAGAATAAATAAAGGAGAAATTAGTTTATTAATTATTATGGTTAATAATTAATTAGAAACTAACTGGAAATATATTTTGGAAATATACTTTGGGAATTAATTAACAGTGTAATTAATTAAAGGGTTAAATGTTCATTAATCGATAGTTGGTTAATCAAGAATGTTCCAGAACATTATGGGATTAGGGTTGGAAGAAAACACTCCATCCTACATGGGAAAGGAGTGAAATTTCGTGATTAGGCCTCCATCCCACATAGGAAGGAGTACTAAACCCTAGAAGGCATCCAAGGCTATAAATAGGGCCTTAGGGATTTCATTCCTCCTTGCACCTTGGCTTGAAGTATTTACCAACCCTTCTTCCTCCTCTTCTTAGGAACGATTTCTAACTCTCTTTGGGTTTGTGAAATTGACCATTCTCTTAGTTATTTTTATTCCACTCTTTGGTGTCATTGGGTGTGATACCATTAGAGGGATTCTGGTTTGGTTCCTTTCATCCAAGCGACTTCATGGAGGTTCAAGATCTCAAGCATGGAGATCAAGGGCTACATAAGAGGTATGTTTTCTTACTTATGTTTTAGTTTTCTAGGGTTGATGTAATTAGCATGAAGCCATAGATCCATAGGATGCATGTACGCTTAGGTATATTTTTGTTTTGATTTTTCCGCTGCCTAGTTTTAGAGTGTATTTGATGCATAGAAAACCCAACACAATCAGCCAGAGCCTGGACGGTGATTTCCTAAAATACCCTTACTTATTTGTGTTATGAGATATTAAGGATGTATGCTAGAGGATAGGCTAGGTATTTCATATCTTAGGGATAGAGTTGCCTGATTTGTGATGCCTTAGCTTAAGAGATGCTATTGATCGATGTTATATGTTATTTGCTTTGAGTATGTGTTGAGTAAGAGTATCTAGCAGGAATCACTTAAAAAGAGTTCTGAGTTAAGAGACAATCTAGGAGAGATACCTAGATGAGCATATTAGGGTCTACTGAGAGAGTAGTCTGATATTCATGAGAGATAGAGTACTTGTGAATTGGGATCCTGGAAGGAGGACTTGGGGTGACTATAGGTTGGTGTGGAAGGTAGTATTGGGCCTATACTACCGATAACACCGGATCTGTATGCAACCCAAGTAAGAATCCTTAGTGTACTTAGGAGCATTTAGGGCGGGAAATCGAGTGTGAGTATGCTCCAACGAGTCTCTGATGATTTTTGTGTTGTGTTTCAGAGACATCATGGTGGGTACACGCCACAACCCCGAGGGCAGTAGTGCCACTGACAAGGAGATCTGCATGATCATTCATGAGGAGGTGGTCGCAGCTATCTGAGAGGCGATACTAGAGATGTTTGGGTCTATCAAGACCACACTGATTGAGACATTCGATGAGCGAGATGTTGCTGTTACTGAGGCTGCTGCTGTTGCAGCCACCGCAACCGTAGCTGCTGCTAGGCCATAAGGAGGTGACTCGTTGTTGTTCCGGGAGTTCAGTAACACGAAGCCACCAGAGTTTGATGGTAAACATGATCCGATTGCTGCTATGAGATGGATCTCCGACATTGAGGGGTGTTTTTACACGTGTTCATGCCCCGAGCACCTGAGAGTTCGGTTTGCACTGAACCAACTTTGTTTGTGAGCGAAGGACTGGTGAAAGTTCATGATAGCTATCTTTACTCCTGCAGATCATGCTGCGGTGACATGGGAGAGATTTACACAGTTTTTCCGAGACGGGTATGTTCCCCCGGTGGAGAGGGAACAGTTAGCCCAGGAGTTTCTGTCTCTCAAGCAGAAGATATAAAGTGTGACTGAGATCTCGAGGATGTTCCATGAGATGGCGCTGTTTTTCCCTAAGCACATGTCAACTGAGCAGGCACGTGTGAGCCGATATATGAGCATACTAAGGAGGGATAAACAGGAGTTCGTGGAGAACTCGTCATACTGGAAATTGGTTGAGCTTCAGACCAATTCCAGTAGGAGGGAGATTAAGCTAGAGTTGCAGACCAGAGAGGAGGAGGAGTCCCGAGGTAGAGACAGGAGGTCGGTACAGTCGCAGTCGGCGACAAAGCGGGCAAAGCCCGCTGATACGAGAGATGGGGGCCAGAAGGGCCGCACTTGTGGCAAGTGCAGCAAAAGTAATAAGGGATCGTATCGGGCAAGGATTTGCTACAAATGTGGCAAAGAGGGGTACATGGCGAAGGATTGCCTCAAGGGGTTTGCAGTTTTCTTTCACTACAACTAGATCGACCATCGGAAGGCTGAGTGCCCTCAGCTCATTCAGGGATCAGCCTAGGGTTCTGCACTTGCTGCTTTACTTGCTACTGATAGTCAGCCAACGAAGGTCGAGACACCGAGATCTCGTGGGAGAGCTTTTTAGCTGATAGCGGAGGAGGTCCGTGCAGCACCTGATGTCGTGCCTGGTTCGTATTTCCTTATTTATATTATTTTGAGATCTGTTGTCCTTATACTATGTTGTATATAATTACTTTTCTTGTGAGTTCTGTACCTGATTTGGTTTTATTTGACTCGTGTGCGAGTCGATCCTTCGTGTCTTCAGCTTTTAGTCGTCACATCAGTACAGACGTGAGGCGTTGAGTCGACCTCTAATTAGTTCTATATCCGACGAGCATGCGGTTTTTGACACTGATGTATTCCGGGGATGTGTACTAGAGATTTTTGGTGTTGAGTTCCCGATGGACCTGGTGCCAATAGCGATGGGTGACGTCTGTGTAATCGTGGGCATGGATTAGTTAAGTCGGTTAGGAGTTGTGATCGACTGTAAGCGTCAGATGGTGACCATACGTGACCCTAGTGGGGGAGTGCTTACGGTGTATGGCTAGGATACCAGATCTGGATCAGTTTTCTGCTTTGCTGCCAGAGCGAGACAGAGTCTACAACAGGGTTCTATGGGCTTTTTGGCGTACGTGATGCATACGCAGGTTGCTACAGAGAGGATGGGTTCTATCTCCGAGGTTCTGATAGTGTGCACGTTCGCGGATGTTTTCCCCGAGGATTTGTCGGGTGTGCTTCCCAAGAGGCAGGTGGAGTTCCATATTGATTTGGTTTCGGGTGCGATGCCTATTGCCAAGGCACCTTATCACCTTGCTCGCCTGAGATGCAGGAGTTATCCTCACAGCTCCAGGAGCTGTTGGGGAAGGGTTTTATCAGACCGAGTAGCTCACCGTGGGGGGCACCGATCCTTTTTGTTAAGAAGAAGGATGGTTCACACCGGATGTGCATCGATTACCGGGAGTTGAACAAGTTGACGGTAAAGAACCGGTATCCGGTATCCACTACCAAGAATCGACGACTTATTCGCTCAATTTCAAGGGGCATCTTGGTTTTCCAAGATTGATTTGAGTTATGGATATCATCAGACGAGAGTTTGCGAGGAAGATATCTAGAAGACGGCCTTTAGGACTCATTATGGGCACTACAAGTTTGTGGTGATGCCTTTCGGACTCACCAATGCACCGGCAGTGTTCATGGATCTCATGAACCGGGTGTGCAGGCCCATGTTGGTTCTGTCGGCGATCGTGTTCATCGACGATATTCTGGTATACTTGAGGTCCAGAGAGCAGCACGAGGAGCATTTTCGGGAGATTCTTGGAGTATTGAGGGCGGAGAGACTTTACTCCAAATTCTCCAAGTGTGACTTCTGGTTATAAGAGGTCCATTTTCTGGGACACCTCGTTAATCATAATGGGATATTGGTCGACCCGGCCAAGATTGATGCAGTTATGAGATGGGAGGTGTCGAGATCCCCGTCTGAGATCAGGAGTTTTTTGGGTTTGGCCGGCTACTACCAGAGATTTATTAGAGATTTCTCCAAGATTGATGTTCCTCTTACTAGATTGGCCCAGAAGGGTGTTACTTTTTCCTGGGGGCCCGAGCAGCAGGCCTCATTTGAGACTCTTCGCTAGAGATTATGCGAAGCTCCAGTGTTAGCTCTTCCCGAGGGAGTAGAGGACTTTGTAGTTTCCTGTGATGCATCTAAATCAGGGATGGGTGTGGTGTTGATGCAGAGGGGGAATGTGATAGCATATGCATCAAGGCATTTGAAGCCTCATGAGATGAGGTATCCCACCCATGATTTGGAGTTCGCCCTATGTGTATGGAGTCTGATGTACCATATGCACATACCATAAGAGTTTGAAGTACCCTATTGATCAGCCTAATCTGAATATGAGACAGAGGAGGTGGTTGGATGTAGTGAAAGACTACGACTGCGAGATCTTGTATCACCCAGGCAAGGCTAATGTGGTAGCCGATGCCTTGAACCATAGAGCAGAGAGTGCTCCAATTCGAGACATGTTTATGAGGACGACGTTGATGACTCCAGTCCTAGATATCATCCGAGAGGCTCAGGTGGAGGCTGTGAGGCCGTAGAACCATAAGAGGGAGCGAGTGATCGGATAGGTTTCCGAGTTTGAGACAGAAAGTCAGGGGCTTATGACTTTCCATGGGCAGATTTAGGTGCCCTATACAGGAGGAGCTCGACGCATACTGATGGAGGAGGCACATAGATCGAGGTTTTAGATCCATCCAGGGGCCACTAAGATGTATTTGGATCTGAATAGGGATTATTAGTGGCCCTACATGAAGAGAGATATGGCATGGGTAGTTGAGAGGTGCTTAACCTGTCGTCAGGTTAAGGCGGAGCACCAGCCTCCATACGACCCGTTGTAGCCTCTAGAGATTCCCAAGTGGAAGAGGGAACAAATTTCCATGGATTTTATCACCAAGTTACCGAGAACCATGCGAGTTGTCGACGCGATATGGGTGATTGTGGACCGGCTGATAAATTGTGCTCACTTTTTGGCTATCAATGAGAACTCTTTCTGCAGAGAAATTGGTCGAGATTTATGTGAGAGAGGTGGTAGCACGACATGGAGTGCCGACATCGATAGTGTCAGATCAAGATGTGTGCTTTACTTCAAGGTTCTGGAAGAAGTTTCATGAGGAGTTGGGTACCCGGTTGCACTTCAGTACCACATACCACCCACAAACAGACGCGTAGAGTGAGCGGGTAATTTAGATGCCCGAGGACATGCTCCGTGCATGTGTTATGGACTTCGATGGAAGTTGGGACACTTATTTTCCCTTGGTTGAGTTTTCATACAACAACATCCATCACTCTAGTATATGTATGCCTCCCTTTGAGCTCTTATTCGGGAGAAGATGCCATATTCCAATTTGTTGGGGTGAGGTAGGGCAGAGAGTGATGGGGAACACTAAGATAGTGCTCAAGACGACCGAGCAGATTCAGCACGTCAGGCAGAGGCAACTGACGACACAGAGTCGCCAAAAGAGTTACATAGACCGGCGACGACCCAAGATAGAGTTCCAGGTTGGAGATTTTGTCCTCCTTAAGGTATCCCTATGGAAAAGGGTGATCCGATTCAGGAAGCGGGGCAAGCTGAGCCCTAGATACATTGTTCGTTTCAGGGTGATCGCCCGAGTGGGTAAGGTAGCTTACCGGTTGGAGCTACTTTTAGAGTTGAGCCAGATTCATAACACCTTCCACGTGTCTCAGCTGAGGAAGTGTGTAGCTGATGAGACGGCAGTGGTACTGTTAGAGGACATTCAGGTTGATGCAAGTCTGAACTATATTGAGAGACCGATAGCGATTTTGGATAAAAAAGTTAAGACCCTGAGGAACAAGGAGGTGTGACTAGTTTAGGTGTAGCGGGAGCACCGCAGAGGATTGGAGTGGACTTGGGAGCTGGAGTTTGAGATACGGGAGCAGTACCCAGAGTTGTTTCCGGAGCATGACTTCGAGGGCGAAGTCTGATTCTAGTGGGGGAGAATTGTAATATCCCGACTCCCATGTATAATATTTTTATAATTTTCATGATTTTTATTGAGCAACTCGACGATTTGGGGGCCCCAACTCGTCGAGTAGAGAAGGGTTTTGGCCGTGTGGCTTTTACGATCGACTCGGCGAGTTGGAAGGACCAACTCGACGAGTTGGAATTGCGAGAGGAAACCCTAATTTTTTGGGGTTGTGTCCTATTTAAAGGACCTTAAGCGCTCATTTCCGCCTCCCATGTCACCCTACTCCCCTGTGTAAAACCCTAATCGTTTAGATTGATCTAAGAGAGAAAGAAGAGCTAACTTTGAGCATTCTAGTGCACTTTTGGAAGAGAAGAAAAGAGTACCAAGTCTTGGAATGAGGAGGGACTATTGTATCCAATGTTTATCCATCCTTAGCTTTTGTTTGAAGGTAAAAGTTACCACCTTGCTCATTATTTTGATTAGATCTCGTGTTTAGGAAGTTTTAAGGGATTTTTCCATCTTTCCTTGAGACTCTGAGTATTATGAGCTTGCCAAGAGAATAAGACTTCAGATCTGGACCATGTGAGGTCCCTTAAGCCCAAAGGTCCAAGCTTTATCAAGCTAGAGGAGAGCTTTTATACTTAGGACTCTAAATGGAACTTGTTTTGGCATTTCAAGCCCTAAGTGCCATGCATGGACGTAAAGCTTGCAGCTTTACGTGGTATCTCAGCCTTGGGAGGCTAGATCTAGAGTTTGGGGTTGTAGTTCTGCCTTAAAACGCCTGAATAAGAAAATAGACTTAAGGGATTCGCCGAGTTGATGAGCCAACCCGACGAGTTGGCTAGGGTTTTCCTCGACGAGTCTGAACATGAGTAACTCGGCGAGTTGATAAGACAACTTGACGAGTTAAGTTGGATTTTCGAGACATTTCTGAAGGAACAAGGTGACTCGACGAGTCACATAGATGCACTCGATGAGTCGGGTCAACATGGCCTCTTGACTCGAGTGTTGACTTCGATTGAATTTAGGGTTTGGTTAAGACACAGATTATGGAGACTATGGAGGGGTAAAATGGTCTTTTACAAATTCCAAGAGATTGGAGAGATAAAATAGCTTGGTTTATTTAGATTTTTTATTTAAGTGTTAATTAGAGATAATTATCATATGTGTTAGGCGGAGGCTAGACCAGTCATTCGTGTACGAGGTTCATTTGCTTGCTTACGAGGTAAGTCTTCTCACTATACTTACATTGAGTGGTAATTTTGTGTGACCGGAGGGTCTTGTGTGCTTATATTGAGTATTGTGATATACTGCATTATGCCTTTGTGATTTATGTTGTGTATTATGTTGAGCTTTACTGACTTAGGACCGGAGGGTCCACCCGAGTTGTGGGACCGGAGGGTTCCACTGAGACACATCGATCAGAGGGTCTTATTTGAGATATAGCCATAAGAGGATAATGTGTTATGTGTGGTATTTTGGGGAACTCACTAAGCTTCGTGCTTACCATGTT